>NW_026652276.1:81320109-81733196 GCF_009828535.3 Hylobates moloch
ACAGGCCCCTGTGTCCAAGTGTTCTCATTGTTCAATTCCCACCTATGAGTGAGAACATGCAGTGTTTGGTTTTCTGTCCTTGCAAAAGTTTGCTCAGAATGATGGCTTCCAGCTTCATCCATGTCCCTGCAAAGGACATGAACTCATCCTTTTTTATGGCTGCATAGAATTCCATGGTGTGTATGTGCCACATTTTCTTAATCCAGTCTATCATTGTTGGACATTTGGGTTGGTTCCAAGTCTTTGCTATTGTGAATAGTGCCGCAATAAACATACGTGTGCATGTGTCTTTATGGCAGCATGATTTATAATCCTTTGGGTATATACCCAGTAATGGGATGGCTGGGTCAAATAGTATTTCTAGTTCTAGATGCTTAAGGAATTGCCACACTGTCTTCCACAATGGTTGAACTAGTTTACAGTCCCACCAACAGTGTAGAAGTGTTCCTATTTCTCCACATCCTCTCCAGCACCTGTTGTTTCCTGACTTTTTAATGATGGCCATTCTAACCGGTGTGAGTTGGTATCTCATTGTGGTTTTGATTTGCATTTCTCTGATGGCCAGTGATGATGAGCATTTTTCATGTGTCTGTTGGCTGCATAAATGTCTTCTTTTGAGAAGTGTCTGTTCATATCCTTTGCCCACTTTTTGATGGGGTTGTTTGATTTTTTTCTTGTAAATTTGTTTAACTTCTTTATAGATTGTTTGTCAGATGAGTAGATCGCAAAATTTTTTTCCCATTCTGTAGGTTGCCTGTTCACTCTGATAGTAGTTTCTTTTGCTGTGCAGAAGCTCTTTAGTTTAATTACATCCCATTTGTCTATTTTGGCTTTTGTTGCCATTGCTTTTGATGTTTTAGTCATGAAGTCTTTGCCCATGCCTATGTCCTGAATGGTATCGTCTAGGTTTTCTTCCAGGGTTTTTATGGTTTTAGGTCTAACATTTAAGTCTTTAATCCATCTTGAATTAATTTTTGTATAAGGTGTAAGGAAGGGATTCAGTTTCAGCTTTCTACTTATGGCTAGCCAGTTTTCCCAACACCATTTATTAAATAGGGAATCCTTTCCCCATTTCTTGTATTTGTCACGTTTGTCAAAGATCAGATGGTTGTAGATGTGTGGTATTATTTCTGAGGGCTCTGTTCTGTTCCACTGGTCTATATCTCTGTTTTGGTACCAGTACCATGCTGTTTTGGTTACTGTAGCCTTGTAGTATAGTTTGAAGTCAGGCAGCATGATGCCTCCAGCTTTGTTCTTTTGGCTTAGGATTGTCTTGGCAATGTGGGCTCTTTTTTGGTTCCATATGAAATTTAAAATAGTTTTTTCCAATTCTGTGAAGAAAATCATTGGTAGTTTGATGGGGATTGCATTGAATCTATAAACTACCTTGGGCAGTATGGCCATTTTCACAATATTGATTCTTCCTATCCATGAGCATGGAATGTTCTTCCAGTTGTTTGTTTCCTCTTTTATATCATTGAGCAGTGGTTTGTAGTTCTCTTTGAAGAGGTCCTTGACATCCCTTGTAAGTTGGATTCCTAGGTATTTTATTCTCTTTGAAGCAATTGTGAATGGGAGTTCACTCATGGTTTGGCTCTGTTTGTCTGTTATTGGTGTAGAGCAATGCTTGTGATTTTTGCACATTGATTTTGTATCCTGAGACTTTGCTGAAGTTGCTTATCAGCTTAAGGAGATTTGGGCTGAGATGATGGGGTTTTCTAAATATACAGTCATGTCATCTGCAAACAGGGACAATTTGACTTCCTCTTTTCCTAATTGAATACCCTTTATTTCCTTCTCCTGCCTGATTGCCCTGGCCAGAACTTCCAACACTATGTTGAATAGGAGTGGTGAGAGAGGGCGTCCCTGTCTTGTGCCAGTTTTCAAAGGGAATGCTTCCAGTTTTTGCCCATTCAGTATGATGTTGGCTGTGGGTTTGTCATAAATAGCTCTTATTATTTTGAGATACATCCTATGAATACCTAGTTTATTGAGAGTTTTTAGCGTGAAGGGCTGTTGATTTTTGTCAAAGGCCTTTTCTGCATCTATTGAGATAATCATGTGGTTTTTCTTTGGTTCTGTTTATATGATGGATTACATTTATTGATTTGCCTATGTTGAACCAGCCTTGCATCCCAGGGATGAAGCCAACGTGATCGTGGTGGATAAGCTTTTGGATGTGCTGCTGGATTCGGTTTGCCAGTATTTTATTGAGGATTTTTGCATTAATGTTCATCAGGGATACTGGTCTAAAATTCTTTTTTTGTTGTGTCTCTGCCAGGCTTTGGTATCAGGATGATGCTGGCCTCATAAAATGAGTTAGGGAGGATTCCCTCTTTTTCTGTTTATTGGAATAGTTTCAGAAGGAATGGTACCAGCTCCTCTTTGTACCTCTGGTAGAATTCAGCTGTGAATCCGTCTGGTCCTGGACTTTTTTGGTTGGTAGGCTATTAATTATTGCCTCAATTTCAGAGCCTATTATTAGTCTATTCAGGAGTTCAACTTCTTCCTGGTTTAATCTTGGGAGGGTGTATGTGTCCAGGAATTTATCCATTTCTTCTGGATTTTCTAGTTTATTTGTGTAGAGGTGTTTATAGTATTCTCTGATGGTAGTTTGTATTTCTCTGGGATCAGTGGTGATATCCCCTTTATCATTTTTTATTGTGTCTATTTGATTCTTCTCTCTTTTCTTCTTTATTAGTCTTGCTGGCAGTCTATCAGTTTTGTTGATCTTTTCAAAAAACCAGCTCCTGGATTCATTGGTTTTTTTGAAGGGTTTTTTGTGTCTCTATCTCCTTCATTTCTGCTCTGATCTTAGTAATTTCTTGCCTTTTTCTAGCTTTTGAATGTGTTTACTCTTGCTTCTCTAGTTCTTTTAACTGTGATGTTAGGGTGTCAATTTTAGATCTTTCCTGCCTTCTCTTGTGGGTATTTAGTGCTATAAATTTCCCTCTACACACTGCTTTAAATGTGTCCCAGAGATTCTGGTATGTTGTGTCCTTGTTCTCATTGGTTTCAAAGAACATCTTTATTTCTGCCTTCATTTCGTTATGTACCCCGTAGTCATTCAGGAGCAGATTGTTCAGTTTCCATGTAGTCGAGCAGTTTTGAGTGAGTTTCTTAATCCTGAGTTCTAGTTTGATTGCACTGTGGTCTGGGAGTTTATGATAATTTCTGTTCTTTTACATTTGCTGAGGAGTGCTTTACTTCCAACTATGTGGTCAATTTTGGAATAAGTGCAATGTGGTGCTGAGAAGAATGTATATTCTGTTGATTTGGGGTGGAGAGTTCTGTAGATGTCTATTAGGTCCGCTTGGTGCAGAGCTGAGTTCAATTCCTGGATATCCTTGTTAACTTGCTGTCTCGTTGATCTGTCTATTGTTGACAGTGGGGTGTTAAAGTCTCCCATTATTATTGTGTTGGAGTCTAAGTCTCTTTGTAGATCTCTAAGGACTTCATTTATGAATCTGGGTTCTCCTGTATTGGGTGCATATATATTTAGGATAGTTAGCTCTTCTTGTTAAATTGATCCCTTTACCATTGTGTAGTGGCCTTCTTTGTCTCTTTTGATCTTTGTTGGTTTAAAGTCTGTTTTATCAGAGACTAGGATTGCAACCCCTGCTTTTTATTTTGTTTTGTTTTCCATTTGCTTAGTAGATCTTCCTCCATCCCTTTATTTTGAGCCTATGTGTGTCTCTGCACGTGAGATGGGTCTCCTGAATACAGCACACTGATGGGTCTTGACTCTATCCAATTTGCCAGTCTGTGTCTTTTATTTGGAGCCTTTAGCCCATTTACATTTAAGGTTAATATTGTTATGTGTGAATTTGATCCTGTCATTATGATGTTAGCTGGTTATTTTGCTCGTTAGTTGATGCAGTTTCTTCCTAGCATTGGTGGTCTTTACAATTTGGCATGTTTTTGCAGTGGCTGGTACCAGTTGTTCCTTTCCATGTTTAGTGCTTCCTTCAGGAGCTCTTGTAAGGCAGGCCTGGTGGTGACAAAATCTCTCAGCATTTGCTTGTCTGTAAAGGATTTTATTTCTCCTTCACTTATGAAGCTTAGTTTGGCTGGATATGAAATTCTGGGTTGAAAATTGTTTTCTTTAAGAATATTGAATATTGGCCCCCATTCTCTTCTGGCTTGTAGAGATTCTGCTGAGAGATCCGCTGTTAGTCTGATGGGCTTCCCTTTGTGGGTAACCCGACCTTTCTCTCTGGCTGTCCTTAATATTTTTTCCTTTGTTACAACTTTGGTGAATCTGACAATTATGTGTCTTGGAGTTGCTCTTCTCGAGAGTATCTTTGTGGCATTCTCTGTATTTCATGAATTTGAATGTTGGCCTGCCTTGCTAGGTTGGGGAAGTTCTCCTGGATAATATCCCGAAGAGTGTTTTCCACCTTGGTTCCATTTTCCCCATCACTTTCAGGTACACCAATCAAATATAGGTTTGGTCTTTTCACATAGTCCTGTATTTCTTGGAGGCTTTGTTAGTTTATTTTTACTCTTTTTTCTCTAAACTTCTCTTCTTGCTTCATTTCATTCATTTGATCTTCAATCACTGATACCTGTTCTTCCACTTGATCGAATCAGCTACTGAAGCTTGTGCATTCATCACATAGTTCTTGTGCCGTGGTTTTCAGCTCCATCAGGTCATTTAAGGACTTCTCTGCATTGGTTATTCTAGTTAGCCATTTGTCTAACCTTTTTTCAAGGTTTTTAGCTTCTTTGCGATGGGTTCGAACATTCTCCTTTATCTCAGAGAAGTTTGTTATTACCAATCATCTGAAGCCTTCTTCTCTCAACTTGTCAAAGTCGTTCTCCATCTAGCTTTGTTCTGTTGCTGGCAAGGAACCGCGTTCCTTTGGAGGAGAAGAGGCGCTCTGATTTTTAGAATTTTCAGCTTTTCTGCTCTGGTTTCTCCCCATCTTTGTGATTTTTATCTACCTTTGGTCTTTGATGATGGTGACGTACAGATGGGGTTTTGGTGTGAATGTTCTTTCTATTTGTTAGTTTTCCTTCTAACAGTCAGGACCCTCAGCTGCAAGTCTGTTGGAGTTTGCTGGAGGTCCACTCCAGACCCTGTTTGCCTGGGTGTCACCAGCAGAGGCTGCAGAACAGCAAATATTGCAGAACAGCAAATGTTGCTGCCTTATCCTTCCTCTGGAAGCTTAGTCTCAGAGGGGCACCCAGCTGTATGAGGTATCCATCAGCCCCTACTGGGAGGTGTCTCCCAGTTAGGCTACTCGTGGTTCAGGGACACACTTGAGGAGGCAGTCTGTCCGTTCTCAGATCTCAAACTCTGTGCTGGGAGAACCACTACTCTCTTCAAAGCTGTCAGACAGGGACATTTAAGTCTGCAGAAGTTTCTGCTGCCTTTTGTTCAGCTATGCTCTGCTCTCAGAGGTGGAGTTTACAGAGGCAGGCAGGCCTCCTTGAGCTGCGGTGGGCTCCACCCAGTTCGAGGTTCCCGGCCACTTTGTTTACCTACTCAAGCCTCAGCAATGGCAGCTGCCCCTCCCCCAGCCTTGCTGCTGCCTAGCAGTTGGATCTCTGACTGCTGTGCTAGCAGTGAGCGAGGCTTCTTGGGCATAGGACCCTCCAAGCCAGGCGTGGGTGTAATCTCCTGGTGTGCCATTTGTTAAGACTGTTGGAAAAGCATGGTATTACGGTGGGAGTGTCCCGATTTTCCAGGTACCATCTGTCACGGCTTCTCTCGGCTAGGAAAGGGAATTCCCCAACCCTTTGTGCTTCCCTGGTGAGGTGATGCCCTGCCCTGCTCCGTGGGCTGCACCCACTGTCCAACAAGCCCCAGTGAGGTGAACCCGGTGCCTCAGTTAGAAATGCAGAAATCACTGTCTTCTGCGTCGCTCACACTGGGAGCTGTAGACTGGAGCTGTTCCTATTCGGCCATCTTGGAACCTCCTCCACTTTATTTTATCCTTGATACAAGAGAGTGATACCACTTTCTGACCCAGGCTGGAGTGCAGTGGTGCAATCATAGCTCACTGCAGCCTTGGTCTCCTGGGCTCAAGTGATCCTTCCACTTCAGCTTCCGAAGTAGCTGAGACTGCAGGTGTGCTCCACCATGCCTGGCTAATTTTGTTTGTTTGTTTGTTTGTTTTGGGTATTTTTTGGTAAAGACTGGGGTCATGCTATGTTGCCCAGGATAGTCTCAAACACCTGGGCTCAAGCAATCCTCGCACCTCAGCCTGGCTTGCCCTTGAATTTTTAATATGCATATTTAATGTATCAACATCTAAATTTAATCAGTATCTCTCTCATTTCTGCCTAAGCAGGAACCTTAAGATGCTTGAACTCCAATAAACTTCTCTTCTATCTTCCGTATTATTGTTGTCCAGTTCCATCTTGCTTTTGAAACTCTCACGGTTAATCATTATATTTATTTTTTGTTTTTTTTCTGTGTTTTTTGAGACAGGTCTTGCTCTGTCTCCAGCCTGGAGTGCAGTGGCGTGATCTCGGCTCACTGCAACCTCCGCCTCTTGGGTTCAAGTGATTGTCCTGCCTCAGCCTCCTGAGTAGCTGGGACTACAGGCACATGCCACCATGCCCAGCCAATTTTTGTATTTTTAGTAGAGATGGAGTTTCACAGTGTTACCCAGGATGATCTCAATCTCCTGACCTGGTGATCTGCCCGCCTTGGCCTCCCAAAGTGCTGGGATTGTAGGCGTGAGCCACCACTCCCAGCCATTATATTGATTTTTTCAGTCAATATTAGACTTACACACATGATTACTGATTTCTTTGCTCACCATTGTTTCTTGCATATGGACTTTATTGCCTTCTTATTGAAATACATAATTTATTAGTTCTTTCAGTGAAAATCAGTGAATAGTAAACTTCTGTTGACTTTGAAAATATATTTTTTCTCACTCTCGTATGATAATTTAGCTACTACATTCTAGGTTATTGGTTATTTTCCCTCAGAATATTAAAAATATTGTTCTGTTGTTTTCGGTCATTTATTTTTGCTACTTTTTTTTTTTTTGAGATGGAGTCTCGCTCTGTAGCCCAGGCTGGAGTGCAGTGGCGCGATCTCGGCTCACTGCAAGCTCCGCCTCCCGGGTTCACGCCATTCTCCTGCCTCAGCCTCTCCGAGTAGCTGGGACTACAGGTGCCCGCCATCACGCCTGGCTAATTTTTTTTTTTTGTATTTTTAGTAGAGACGGAGTTTCACCATGGTCTCGATCTCCTGACCTCGTGATCCACCCACCTCGGCCTCCCAAAGTGCTGGGATTACAAGTGTGAGCCACCGCGCCTGGCTATTTTTGCTATTTTTTTGTAGGTACTCCGTTTTTTTGGTTGTTGTTGATTTTGTGATAGTTTTTTTGTTTGTTTGTTTTTACTTTTGAGATTTTTGCCCTTGAATTTAGTATTTGGAGTTTCATTTTGATATAGGTATATCTAGCAATATATTCATTTTAATTTAATTTTTCAGATTTTGGTGCCCTTCTTCCGTTTGAGGAATTCAAGTATTTCATCAACTTCAAAAAAATTCTCAGTCATCTTCTTTTCTTCGCTTCCCCCCACTTCTCTCCACTCCTTTCATCTGTAACTACTATTAGAGATACACGGTTGGCCCTTGCTCAATGGGAGTGGAAAGGATTAGGAGTACTGAGCCTTGTGCAGTCTAAAATCTGTGTATAACTTTTGACTCTCCCCAAATTTAGCTATTAATAGCCTATTCTTGACCAGAAGCCTTACCTATAACATAAACAGTCAATTAACACATATTTTGTATGTCATATGTATTTTTTTTAAAGATGGAGTTTTGCTCTTTCATTCAGGCTGTAGTGCAGTGGTGTGATCATACTTCACTGCAGCCTTGAACTTCTGGCCTTAGCAATCTTCCTGCCTCAGTCTCCTGAGAAGCTGGAACTAAAGGTGCAAGCCACCTTGCCCAGTTGATAATAATCTTTTGTTTGTTAAACTGCTAAGATTTTTGAGTTGTTTGTTACGCAACATAAGCCTAGCCTCTCCAAGGTGGTCTTTCTTGCTTAGTATCCCCCTTCTCTAAAATATTCTTGCTGGACTCTGACTGGGAGTCTTCTATCCCTCAGAATCCCTGTAGGAAATAGATATGTATTTAAAAGACAGTTTAATGAAGACTTCATTAAGAGATATGGGAAAGTTTAAAGGAACTCAACAAGGGAAAGTGTTAGGAAGGAATTAGATTCCTTCAATGGTAGGAAGCCATTACTACCCTTAGACTTAAAAGGGCAAGGGAAGTAGTTGTTACCAGGACCTGAGAGGAGATCCGTAGTCACAGGCTATGAGCCATCTGGCAGAAACTATGGCCTTACTGGAATCCAGACATTCTCAAGCTGAGACCTGGCAGGGAGAGAGCCAGAAAAATGAATATGCTAATTCAAGCTTGTCCAATCCACAGCCAGGAGGGCTGCAGACAGCCCATGGCAGCTTTGAATGTGGCCCAACACAAACTCACAAACTTTGTTAAAATTTTTGTGTTTTGTTTTTTTTTTAGCTCATTAGCTATCATCAGTTTTAGTGTATTTTATATGTGGCCCAAGACAATTCTTCTTCCAATGTGGCCCAGGGAAGCCAAAAGATTGGATATCCCTGTGCTAATTTCCTTCTTTTCCTGCTCGCTTACCTCCTGCAATTAGCCAAACCCAACCAGAAGCCAGAAGGCAAGGAAGTCTTTAGAGGCCAGCCTCTCTGGCCAGAGTGTGGAGTGGGGAAGGTGAAGAACAAATGTTGAGGGGCCAAGAAAAAAAACATCCAGTGCAAGCCTCATCAAGTCTTGACATATCATGCTCTAGAAAATTAACTCAACAAATGACATCTAAGGAGGAATTTCATGGCCCAACCACACTTGACAATCACTTTGAAAGTTATAAGGATTAGGAAAAATGCACTGATTTTAGGGGACCATGCTGGGATATTAAATCAAATTAGGGGACCATGTGCATCTTCCCTAAGATTAGTTAAAGATTACTTTAGAATTAATTAAAATTAAAACTATAAAAATAAAAACAGGAAATGGGTATGTTTACATCTGAACTGAATAAAATTTAAAAATAAGATGATCAATATATTTTATCTTTAAAATCGTGTCCTACCGTCGCCGTAAGCTGTAATTCTGGACATCCAGCAAACTTCCCACTCTAGTTTCTTGTGAGCTCTTTCAATACAGAAACCTAATCTTAAAACCCTAGTATCTTGCTCGGTTCTCAAGAAGTAGGGTAAATGAATGAATGAATGAATGTTAACCACTAAAAGATTATGCAGGATGGATAGTGAAGGAATTTATTTCATAAGTTACTTGAACAGAGTTTATATCTGTGTTGTAACAATGCAGCCCTATTTTAAAGGATGCACACAATTGCTGGAAATGGGAACAGAAGTTTATTCTAGCGTGCCCCCCTCCCCTTGTTGTTTTTGTTTTTCTTTTAAGAATAATCGGTGAACTCAAATGAGTGAGTTATGTCATTATAGAGGTAAATTTATTTCTGCTATAAGTTTTTGAAAAATTATTTGCAAACTTTGCTGCTCTTTTCCTTTCTTTCTTTTCTTCTTCTTTTTTTTTTTTTTTTTTTTGACAGAGTCTCACTGTCACCCAGGTTAGAGTGCAGTGGCATGATCTCAGCTCACTGCACCTTCCACCTCCCGGGTTCAAGCAATTCTCTTGTCTCAGCCTCCCACGTAGCTGAGACTACAGTACAGACGCCCGCCACCACACCCAGCTAATTTTTGTATTTTTAGTAGAGATGGGGTTTCATCATATTGGCCAGGCTGGTCTCAAACTCCTGGCCTCAAGTGAACCACCCACTTCAGGTTCCTGAAGTGCTGGGATTACAGGTGTGAGCCATCACAACTGGCCCTTTCTTCTCTTTTATTTTTGTTTGTTTTTTAGAGATGAGATCCATGTTGCCCAGGCTGGAGTGCAGTGGCATGGGCGGGATCATAGCTCACTGCAGCTTTGAACTCCTGAGCTCAAGCAACTCCCCTGACTCATCCTAGCTGCAGTTCTGTAGCTAGGACTACAGGTGTGCACCACCACCCCTGGCAAATTTTTTATTTTTATTTTTTTTGTAGAGATAGGGTCTCACTATGTTTCCTAGGCTGGTCTTGAACTCCTGGCCTCAAGCGATCCTCTAGCTCCAGTCTCCTAAATTGTTGGGATTACAGGCATGAGCCACCATTCCTGGCCTCTTATATTTTATTATTACTATTTTGAGACAAAGCCTTACGCTGTCACCCAGGCTGGAGTGCAGTCGCAGGATCACAATTCACTGCGGCCTCAAACTCCTGGGCTCAAGCGATCCCACCTCATCCTCCAGATTAGCCAGGACTACAGGTGTGCGCCACTACACCTGGCTAATTTTTTGTTTATGTTTTGTAGAGATGAGGTCTCTCTGTAGCTCAGGCTGCTCTTGAACTCCTGGACTCAAGTGATCCACCCTCCTCAGCCTCCCAAAGTGCTGGGATTACAGGCCTAAGCCACAGGCCCATCCACTTCTTGGCCTCTTTTATATCTTTAACCAGTGAAGCTTTAAGATCAAATGCTGTTTATTTTCTATTAGTAACATACTGCTTTGGCAAATCTCACAACCATGGGACACCAACCAATCAATTTCAATATGGAGGTTAAGAAAACTGCTCTCCAGCCTGGGCAACATAGCCAGATCTGGTCTCTGACCTAAAAAAAAAAAAAAAAAGCAAGGAGCAGTGGCTCACATCCGTAATCCCAGCACATTGGGAGGCCAAGGTGGGAGGATCACTTGAGCCCAGGAGTTTGAGGCCAGCCTGGGCAACATGGCAAAACCCTGTCCCTACCAAAAATACAAAAATTAGCTGGATGTGGTAGTACATGCCTATAGTCTCAGCCACCCTGGGGGTTGAGGTGAGAGGATGGCTTCAGCCAAGGAGGCAGAGGTTGCAGTGAGCTGAGATGGTGCTACTGCACTCTAGCCTGAGTGATAGAGTCCCACCCTGTCTCAAAATAAATAAATAAATAGCCAGCGTGGTGGCCTATACCTGCAGTCCCAGCTGTTCAGGAGGCTGAGGCAGGAGATCGAGGCTGCAGTAAGCTTTGATGGCACCACTGCACTCCAGCCTGGGCAGCAGAGCAACACCCCGTCTCAAAAAAAGAAAGAAAAGAAAGAAACAGAGAGAGAGGGAGGGAGGGAGGGACAGAGAGAGGGAGGGAGGGAGGGAAAGAAAGAAGAAAGAAAGAAAAAGAAAGAGAAAGAAGAGAGAGAGAGAGAAAGAGAAAGAAGAAAGGGAAAGAGAACAACAGCTCTGAGGTTTACATAATTTACATTGTTATAATATTAAGCGTGAAGTGTGCAAACATGAGGTCCCATGTGCTTAGTTTATAAGAGGTAGGAAAAGATTCTGAATGATCAATTATGTCTGTTCTGCTGAAGAAAACTATAATCTAATTATTTTGACAGGACCTACTGTCATTTATGATAAGAATCAATTTATAAAACATTTATCTAGAGATAGTTTTTTTTCTCATTTTATTTTATTTTTCTAAGACAAGGGCCATATTCAGGTAGAATTACTTTAAATACTTTTAAGGGTGGATAAAGAGGGATTGGTTAATGGGTGCAAAAAATGCAGTTACATAGTAGAAATAAGATCTAGTGTTAGGTGGCACACTAGATTATTATTGCTAAGTATAGTAGCCATAGTTAACAATCATTACTTTGGTTAGCAATAATTTATTATATATTTCAAAATAACCAGAGGAATGGATGGTGAATGTTCCCAAATAAATAACAATGTTGAGGTGATAGCTATCCCAGTTACCCTGATTTGATCATTACACATTGTATGTTTGTATAAAAATACATGTACCCTGTAAATATGTACAACTATTATGTAGCCATACAAATTTAAAATTATAAAATGAATTTTATGATGATAGATATTATTTGATACAGAAAATTGAAATAGTGTAACTTAGAAATATATGAATGGATTCATAGGTTTTGTTTTTGAGGCAACATCTTACTCTGTCACCCAGGCTGAAGTTCAGTGGTGCAATCATAGCTCACTGCAACCTCGATCTCCCAGGCTCAAGCAATCCTCCCACCTCAGCCTCCCAAGTAGCTGGGAGTACTGGCCCATGCCACCATGCCCAGCTAATTTTTGTATTTTTTGTGGAGACGGGATCTCAGTTTTTTGACCAAGCTGGTCTCAAATTTCTTGGCTCAAGTGATCCTCCCACCTCAGCCTTACAAAGTGCTGGGATTACTGGTATGAGCCACTGTGCCCAGCCTGGATTAATAGTTTTGATAGCTGAGGAAGATTAACATATCTAAATATTTTGTTTCCAGATACTGGAGGTAAAGCTGAATAACTGTTGCGGGCCGGGTGCGGTGGCTCACGCCTGTAATCCCAGCACTTTGGGAGGCCGAGGCAGGTGGATCACGAGGTCAAGAGTTCAAGACCAGCCTGACCAAGATGGTGAAACCCCATCTCTACTAAAAATACAAAAATTAGCCAGGCGCAGCGGCAGGTGCCTGTAATCCCAGCTACTCGGGAGTCTGAGGCAGGAGAATTGCTTGAACCTGGGAGGCGGAGGTTGCAGTGAGCCGAGGTCGTGCCACTGTACTCCAGCCTGGGTGACAGACTGATACTCCATCACATAAACAAAAACAAAGCTGAATAACTGCTTATTCATTTTTTTCCCTAAGAATTTTGATATACTTGTTAATAAAAATTAAAATATTATTATGCTTTGCCTTTTTAAAAACTATTAAAACAATAAAAATGATGAATGAGAAAGAAATAGTAAGAAAGACAAAAAGAAAAAACATAAAGATAGAAACGGAAAATGCTACAAATACATATTGAGCACCGCAGGAGTCTAGGAAAAAAATAACTATTTTAACAACTCTTTTAGAAAGACTTTCCTTTAGGGTTTCTGACCACATACAGACATGAGGTATTTGACCCTCTTTTCTTTCTTCCTTAGACTCACATATCACTGTGCATTTAGATTGAGTCAGTTCAATGGCAACATAAGGTGGAAAACCAGCTAATTTTCAATGTATTTCACTATTTTTCAAGAAAATACTGTGGTTCCCTATTGTCTGTCATATAAAATAGATCTTTAAGGAATGACTTCTTACATAATCCTAATGCCATTCTCATGCTACTTCTTTTTACTCTCCACCTTGGCCTCTGCATCAATATTGCATGTTAATTTCAATTTTATGCTCCTATCTTTTTTTTTTTTTTTGAAACGGAGTCTTGCTCTGTCGCCCAGGCTGGAGTGCAATGGCGTGATCTCGGCTCACTGCAACCTCCACCTCCCGGGTTCAAATGATGCTCCTGTCTCAGCCTCCTGTGTAGCTGGGATTACAGGTGCCCACTACCATGCCCGGCTAATTCTTGTATTTTTTAGTAGAGATGGGGTTTCACCATGCTGGTCGGGCTGGTCTCGAACTCCTGACCTCAGGTGATCCACCTGCCTCGGCCTCCCAAAATGCTGGGATTACAGGCATGAGCCACCGCGCCCCGCTTATACTCCTAGCTTGTATGCATTTTGTTCCTTCTATGTCATTTTATATCTGTCACTCTCTTCTAGCTCTTACTCAAAACATCTTAAATCCTTCCTTGTCTAATCATATTCCATCTAACATATTTCCATTCAGTTTTTACTATTGACTAGCCTTGCGTATCTATAGTAACAAAAGGGTCAACAAATTAAAGGAACTAAAGCTTATTGAAAACTTACCATAGCCAGGCAATGCCACTTATGGTATTACATAATTGACATTATTAATTCTTTATAGAACAAAAGGTTGGCTCAGAGAATTTGAATACTTTGCAAACAGGCTAAAAACTAAAAATTGGCAGAACTGGGGTTCAATCCATGGCCATCTATTTCTAAACCCTATCTACTCTTCATCTTGTGTACTGCCTCCTAATCCAAAATGGTGGCTGATTAAAAAAAGAATTCCTATTTTAACTTTGGAAAAAATGTATTTTGTATTTATGTTTGAACATAGCAGTGTCCAAAAGTATAGAAATATATGTCAAACCAAATAATAAGTCCACACTATAAAATTTAATAGAGTTACTTTCTCTTAGGCTGGCACAAAGCACCAGGATAAGCAGAAACCCCCTTTCTTGAGCTTTGATTAGACAGTAGTCATAAGTTTGGAATGCCTTTTATATTATTTTTTCTATGAAATATTATCCGTTGTAATTAACCCCTTGTCATTTCAGCTGTATTTTGTTAGATTATGAGCAAAGATTATTTTTTCTTTCAATGTTATCTATTCCCTAGAATTTGTCTAGTTATATAGTTATTTAATACATATTTGTGGGTTAACTATAATCAGAAAACCCAGTTTGCCTTATGACCAGCTAATTTTTGAATGTATAATAATGTCCCATGTAACCACTCTCATCAAAGAGAGGATTCTACCCCATATTAATAAAATACAAGGAAATAATAAAATGTAAGAAAAATGTTCCCATAAGATGCCTGTACATAATAAATATATCTATAATCAATCTTCAATGAAGTTTTTTCTTAAACTCTATTGGTATTGAGTTTCATTTTGTATGCTGTGTATCTTCTCTATTTACATTATCTTCATCATCTTTGACTTCTTCCTCACTTTGTTATCTTCAGCCATCTCTATTCCTTTCAACTTAAATAAATAATCTTCAGTTCAATCTGTGCAATTTAAAATAGACAATTTTAAAAAAGATTTTAGCAAGTCCTCTGGATATTATGCTCCCAGCTTATATGCCTTTTGCTCCTTCTTTGTCATTTTATATCTGTCACTCTTCCAGCTCTTACTCAAAACATCTTAAATCCTTTCTTGTCTAATCATATTTCATCTACAATATTTTCTTTCAGTACCTGTTCAGTTTTTACTATTGACTAGTCTTGCTTGCTCATCTATAATAACAAAAGGGTGAAAGAATTAAAGGAACTAATGCTTATTGACAATCTACCATATGAAAGCCAGTTTCATATTACTTTTTGCCACTAGATGGCGCCTATGTCTAAGTAACAATCCCTATTCTTTAAGTTAAACTATTTGGGAAAAAACCTTGTCTTCCTTTGAGGTAAATCCAACTGGTGACTTCATGATAGGTGAAATGTACCTCTTTAAGAATTAAAGAGGCCAAGCATGCTGGTGCGGGCCTGTAATCCCAGCATTTTGGGAGGCCGAGGTGGGCAGATCACTTGAGGTCAGAAGTTTGAGACCAGCCTGGCCAACATCCCTACTAAAAATACAAAAATTAGCTGGGCACGGTGGTGGGCACCTGCAATCCCAGTTATTTGGATGACAGAGGCAGGAGAATCACTTGAACTTGGGAGGCAGAGATCGCAGTGAGTTGAGATCAGGCCACTGCATTCCAACTTGGGTGACAGAGTCAGACTCTGGCTCAAGAAAAAAAAAAAGAATTATTAATTCCTTAAGAATTATTACTTTTCAGCAATCCATCTAAAAGAGGTTACACATTTCTCTCCCTTCCTAAACTAGGGTTTATAAACCTGTTTCCTGATAATTAATAGTGATCGTCAATCATGATACTACAAAATGACATACAAATTCTAGTATTTGACCCTACATTAAATGGCCCCAGGTAATTATACATTTTGAGATAACTCTTTACAGTATTTTGGTAGAATTGTAATTTGAGGCTTGTTTTTAAATAAGAATTTTTTTCCTTTTTTCCAAATAGTACTTTTTAAAAGCAACTACTAATAACAAATGTCTTCTTTCCCCAATTTTCATTTAGAAATATTGCCACCTTTCATGTACTGTGTTCAAATAAACCAGATAAATGAAGTTATTAGAATTGGGTCTAATACAAGTCTTATTTGTGAATTACATGGGCTTTACAATATTTTATGGAATCTGTTTTGAGCGATCTATGACATCTAGATCATTTGAAGTACTGAGATGTTTTGATAGGTAAAGTTGCTTAAAAGTGGTATATTTTAAATATTGATTATATTTCTAATTAATAACTGAGTTCTAGAGCATTCAAAAACTTGAATGTTATTTCCTATATTAAGATTTCCCTTTGACTTCTGTCCCCTTTTAATTTTAGTGTTAATAATATTATTAATTCCATTAAAGTGACTGCAGGTCTGATAACTTGCTTATTTTATATAAGTAATCTTAAGTCTTTTTTTTTTGTACGAGACTGAGTCTCGCTATGTCACCCAGGCTGGAGTGCAGTGCAGTGGCATGATCTTGGCTCACTGCAACCTCTGCCTCCTGGGTTCAAGAGATTCTCCTGCCTCAGCCTCCTGAGCAACTGGGATTACAGGTGCACGCCACAACACCCAGCTAATTTTTGTATTTTTTAGTAGAGACAGGGTATCACCATGTGGGCCAGGCTGATCTCAAATTCCAGACCTCAGGTGATCTGCCCACCTCAGCCTCCCAAAGTGCTGGGGTTACAGGCTTGAGCCACTGTGCCTGGCCTGTAAATGTATTTCTATATGACTACTGAAAAAATAATTTTGTTTATAAAAGGGAAATATTTAAAGAAACTTAAGACAAGCATGAATATTAACCAGTAAAGTCATTCTCAAGCTTTAGTATGCATAAGAATCAAGTAGAGATCTTGTTACAATTGTATACAGCTTCCAGGGTTACAATGCCAGAGACTGTTTCAACTGGTATGAGGTGGAGACCAGAACTGTGAATTTTAAATAAACACTGCAATTAATTCTTTTACCTCTGTGCTTGTCAAGGTTCTTAGCTTGCCCTTAGGAAGAAATTCTCACTTGATGGATGTGAAGTTGAGTGTTTTGTTTTGGATTCAAAATTAAGATGTGTTATAGAACTATAACTTACAAGAGGAAATATAGTTCACATCAAAGGCTCTACTAAAGTAATACTTAAAATTTTATTTAATACTTATTATCTCAATAAATAATACTTGAAGATATCTCTTCATTGTCAGAATGACATCTGAAGATAGTGTACTAAAATCACTTCAGATTATTATTAGTAAAACTTTCTAATATGCAATTATGAAAAATTAAAATTAAGGTAACTATATCAGTTTTTTTACAGTGATCCTTATGTTTTAAAATGCCAACTCTTTCTAAAAATCAACTTTTGCTGTCTTTACCTGGTAGTAACACTTTTCCATTCCTTTTAAGTGACCCTGTTTTGAGCAGTGTTAACACCTTAGAAAAACTTCCAGATATATGTCGTGTATTTTTGGTCTACTTTAACAACAAAATGGACTCTCCTGGTTATTTCATTTGCTCATCCAATGTACATTCTTACTCCTGTATTTATACGGTACAATCATTAGTAGTTTTTACTTTTCTAGTCTTTTGGACCATTAAACTAGAGTTTATTATCCTCCAGGTGATGAATCTTATTTACAAATTCATTGCAGATCATGCGTGGGCAGCATGATTGCTGATCTTGCCTAACGAATACATTTAGTGTTTAATTTTTTTTTCTGTTGCTATTTTCTAATTTGAAGTGGGTAGACCAAAACCAATTAATTCTATTCCAGTTTTTCAGTACTTTGCTGCATGCTTCTTCTGTCACTACAGATGCTTATGACTCTTAATGTATAGCTTTAAATAACATTGATATTAGAGATGTGCTGATACTAAATTACATGCTTCTAATAACTGTGTCTTTCAGGTAAACCAGAGCTGCTAATTACCTTAAGGTTTTTTAAGTCACATCTTCATAATTTAAATTAACTTACCTTTACCAAAACTGCTTATAATCAGATTGCTGTAATAATAATTATAGAACTAGAAATATCTAAGAACATTTGAAAATATGGCTCAAAGACTATAATACTTAGCTGAAGGTAGGTATCTGAATTTTTACCAGTTTTCTTATATCTACATATAAAATTAAGAAATAGACATGTGAGGTATTTTAGATTTAGAAGTTAATAGGTTTTCATACTCCTCTGTTATCTAGTCAACGAAAATGTAGAATGAAGTAGAAGAGGAGCTTTGGATTTGTAAAAACAAGCATTCATTGAGGCTGTCATAAGACTCCAAAATTTCTAGTGATGTTTACAAAGCTTTTAGCATTAGAGTGAGTTGAATGGGAAGGTGAATTAAATGAACAAGTAAATATTTATGTAAATTTATCTTGACATATCCAAAGCCCTAATGTCACAAGAATCTAGTATGTAATAGAAGTATCTGCATTTTTCTTTTTTTTTTTTTTTTTGAGACAGAGTCTCGCTCGGTCACCCAGGCTGGAGTGTAGTGGCATGATCTCGGCTCACTGCAAGCTCCGCCTCCCGGGTTCACGCCATTCTCCTGCCTCAGCCTCTCTGAGTAGCTGGGACTACAGGCGCCTGCCACCACGCCCGGCTAATTTTTTTGTATTTTTAGTAGAGACGGGGTTTCACCGTGGTCTCGATCCCTTGACCTCGTGATCTGCCCGCCTCGGCCTCCCAAAATGCTGGGATTACAAGCGTGAGCCACCTCGCCCGGCCTTGCATTTTTCTTTTCATTTAAAAAAACTGTGAACTGGTTCTATATCATAATATTAGGTTAATGACACTTCAACAACTTCAATCTTAACATCGTAATAGACAACCAAGTACCAAAAAATCTGTGACATTAAATAGGACTCGATACTTGGGAACATAAACAGTAATAAGTGTGATGAAAATGGATTTAAGTATAACAATTTTAGTATGTATTATATTTCTAGCACTGTGCTAGGTATGCTTATATAGGTTATTTCGTTTAATTTTCAATCCTATACATCTTTTGCAGATGAGGAAATAGTAACTTGTTCCTGGCTTATTAGTTTTCCTGTTCTCAATTATATATGCCCCAGTAATAGTAAGTATTACTACCCCTAGAATTATTAACACTAAGGCAGTGTAAGTACAAACATCATCAGATGGGTGCTTGAACTAGATGTGTTCAAAATTCATCCAGCTCTGAGGTTCTATAAATTTATATAACAGTGTGCTGATTTAGATAATGGAGTGCCTTAAAAACCATGCAGCTAGGGCACAAAACCAGCAGGACAATGTGAGTATGAGGCAGAAACCATGTCCCGATACTCATAGATAAGCCTCATCCATAGCAGTCTATCCAGGAAAGTTTGGAGCTGATTATGAATATAAAAGTAATTGTATGCCCTTAATGCTCCAAATCTTAGTAAAATAATCACCTAGTAACTAAAACATGAGAAAGAACTGACTAAAAAGGAACCAATCCCCCAATTTTTTAAACAGCCAACTTAATACTGTCACCTACAGAATGAGCAGAGGTTAGAACATTCTAATCCTATTTTTCCGTAGGACACAAAAATAGAAGCCGCTTGCATTAAAATAGTACTGTGACTAAGCCTAGCCTCACTGTTGCATGTTTCTAATTGCATGCACTTCAAGGTTTGAATTTTTTTAGAAAGCTATTAAAAAGTGGGAAAGTAGGCCCTAAAGTATGACTTAGAGTTTACTTTAAAAAATTCAACTACTTAAAATTCACTAGTATTTAAGGCAGTGTTATTTTTCACTTCTTTTTACTTTATTCATTTTCATTTTTAGAAGTAGTCATACAGATAACTTACATGCTCATGTGCATGGACTTAAAAAAAAACAACCTGGATAAATAAAAATGGCCAGTTAAAAAATATAGAGGAGAGAATAAAGAATATTTAATAAATTTTGCCTTACTTTAATACTATCTTTTGGCTACTTTACATGATTAATTTGAATTTGAATGAACTCCAATGGCAAAGAATTCCTAAGTGTTTGCTCCAATGAATTGGGAAGAATGTTTGGTTTTTCTGCTTAATCTCTCAGATATTTTCGCATCTTTTCTGTAGTATAGTTGCATTTTGTGAGGCAAGTAGGTTCTTAGAGTCAGTCCCTAATTTCTCATTCAAATTAATCTTAACTCTATTTTGTATTGTTGTAAAATATATTTAATATGAAACCATTTTAACTATTCTCATTGCTGTGCAATCATCACCGCCATCCATCTCTAGAACTTTTTCATCTTTCTTAAAAACTCTCATTGTTAGATGTAGAAGTGGGAAATTGTTGCAGCATTTGTGACACCCACTCTACCTTTCTTAGCTAGTTTCCACAAGATAAATTTGCCAGACCTTCTAATCTGAAAGGCTGCATTTATCTGTAAATGCTAATAGGATGAGGTAGCTAAGTAAAATCATGACATCAAAAAGTGGATGGGCCAATGCAAATTATGAAGAGTAATAAGGATGTCTGCAAGCTCATAGATGTTTTGAACTATCTGTAAAATTATAATCATATATTTGAAATAAAAACTTTTTAAAATCACTAAAATGAAAAGACAAAATTATGAATTCCTGTAGCATAGAATTTTTTTTCTCCAGAATATGAAATATGGCATACAAGATAGGAGTTTATGTTATATTGGGGATAAAAATTTGTGAAAATTCAATTCTTTGTATATTAATTATTTATATATCTGAACATATTACCATAGATAATGAATCTCCAAAACAGCTTCATATGGTTGTTCTGAAAATGTGTGTGTAAAATAAGACCAAACTCACTCTTCCAGGAAATCTATTCATTCCATAATTTAGTTTTCAATTGAGCCTAACCATACCCCAGGTGAAAATAAGATCCAGATATGTCTGTATTGACGTACATATAGGTGGTTCTTTTATTATAATTTGTGAAATGCTTGCAAGCTGTCTTGGTGAGGGATCTCACATGGAGAGAGATAATCAAGATACAAGATGACAAAGGTCAGTCAAGTTGTGCAGTTTTGTGAAGTGATCAAGTACAGTATGTTTTAAACAAGGCAAATTGTTGGCCTATTCAAAGGTGAGGTGCTATGGTATAACATTTTAGTGCAAATTATTTGATATTTTAAAAGTTATTTCTTGTTACTTCTCTTCAGTCTAAAGTGACTGACAACACTTCTGAAATCACTTGCTTCCATTTGAGTGGCATTTCATTAAAACATCCCAAGCTAAGATCCCTCTTTATTCCTTTATTAAGAACTGCAGTCTACATCAAAACTGTCTACAACCAGGAGCTGTTTGTATTTATGTCTTTACATTAACTACTTTTCAACTGTATTGAGAAAATCACTTTTGTTTTTCAATTACTTACTGGATTCTAAAAGAAATAGTTGTCAAAAATAAGTTTACAGTGGTGAATGGCTGCTTCAATAGGTGTAAAATCAATTTGTAACTTTTATTTAAGAAAAGGGATCTGCCAAACTATCCACTGTCCTTTAGTTACCTTTTTTTGGCAACAGTGATATACCTAATTCCAAAGGGAGAATGTTGTTCTTTAAAAATCAAAACAGCGTACTTTACCACCAAGTCAAGCATATCATGTGCTGTATTGACATTTTTGAGGAAATAAGTTTTTTTTAAACTTTCTTATTTATATGTCTGTATTTTCTCCTTGCAATGATATGGTAATCTCTTCACTCTACAAGTCAATCTATTTAAGAATCAAAGTTTACAGTGAAGGGGCCAATGATCAAACTTATGTAGTGTTAAGATGGAGGAATGGGCTGGGTGCAGTGGCTCACACCTGTAATCCCAGCATTTTGGGAGGCCGAGGTGGGTGGATCACTTGATGTCAGGAGTTCGAGACTGGCCTGGCCAACATGGTGAAACCCTGTCTCTACTAAAAATACAAAAAATTAGCTGGGTGTGGTGGCACACACTACTTAGGAGGCTGAGGCAGGAGAATCGCTTGAACCCAGGAGGTGGAGGTTACAGTGAGCCAAGATCATGCCATTGCACTCCAGCCTGGGCAACAAGAGCGAAAACTCCACCTCAAAAAAAGAGAAAAATAAATGGAGAAATGACAACGGCTGCAGAGGAAACGGATGAACCAACTATGCTACCAGGTGCTACGCTAAAATAAAGCTTATAATTTAAAATTTTTTACTCTTTACATTTCTCTTGAGATCAACTTCTGCACTTCAAAATCAATGACTAAAATTGCATAAGCAAGAGTGGTAGGTAGATATGTTGTCTAATAGAGTTAGGTTGGTGCCAATCTTCATTTGGGGTGAAAGAACCATTGTTAATTTGCAAGTTTTTTAAAAAGGCCGTATAAGACATTTAGGTTCTTACTTAAACATATCAAATTGCAATGAATTGCAAGGTGGAAGATTTTGGTACAAATAATAACTGGAGAAGTACAGTGCTTGCAAATACTCAGAAAATAATTTAAAACTACGAATGGCAAAGTATTAACGGCCTGCCTTTGAAAACAAAACTGTTGCATTGAAGCGTAGCCAACTAGGCAAAAACACATGGTTCCTGGGGACCCCGTCAAGTGGATAAGTTATTTCGGGTCTACCTGAGGAGGGACAAAGATGAGAGGAGCCATTTAAGAGCAGTTCTGCTTTCTGCCTCTTTTGTTCTTGCCAGGGTGCCCATTTTTAAAGTATTCAAACAAAGAACCACAAACCGCCAGTCACACCATAATACCAGCTTGTGTTTACATTTTCAGCTCTCCGGATCGTGATCCTATTCAGTGCACACAGAGCGAGTGCTCGTGTACACGCGCCCGTCCGCCATCAGGAGGACTGAAACTGTAAACACAAGCTGGTATTTTGGTGTGATCACGCTAATATGGCGGTTTGTGAGGTCAAGGGGTGGAAGGTGAATTATGGATCCAGAATTTCCTTGCTTTTGTCAGTTTAAGTCAGGCTGCTTGTGAGTAGCTGCTTTTCAAACTTGAATAACTCAGCTATTTTAAAGCAATGGAGACCTACCTTAAATAATTAGAGGGGCTACACTGGAGAAGTGTCTTCCCAGGAAAGTAGTGGAAGCTCCATTCCGCAGAACCTTTAAAATTAGACCATGAAAGGCACGTAACAGCCTAGTTCTCAACATAACCATGAGTTGTTCACAGCATAAAGTGTTGGGTAAAACAACCCAAGGTCTTTATAAAACTTCTCATCTCAATGGAAAACCATTTAGGTGGCTAGTTTTATTATTAAAAGTTCACTTAACAAATAAATGGAAAATAGTTTATTTAATTGTCCAGTGTACCCTAAAAAGAAATGAACCAAGTTTCAGACAGAACTCGGAATACTTTTCCCATTTTGCTGTTGAGGAAAAAATTATCTTTGTTGTTTAGTTACAGGTAGGTAATATATCTTTAACCAAAGTTGTGCTAGATGGGGTCTTCAAGGTTATTTGGATTTTGAAGTACTAAGAAAATATCCTCAGTACAAAAATATCAGAAATGGCATTCCAACTCACCCTACCAAGGACAAGAAGCAGATCATTAGGAACAGATATATTGGAGCTTGGCTCTGTAAAAACATAGGATAGCTAACAAATACATAAAATTAGTTGTATAGCCTCATTTATTCCTTCATAGAGATACAGGTAAGTATAATACTTTTATTAATTTTAAGAAAGTATAACATTACTAAAGTCATCCAAGTTACATAAATGGAGGTTTCAGTAAACGGGATGCATTTATACTACTATTAGCTCTTTTGAGTGAAGGTTACATGAGGACCAGTTATGTTTCCAGTAAAGCGATTTTAAATTTCATTCCTGCTGACAACATGGACATTTCTTTCAATGTGTGTTATTTATATTTGTGTGAAAAAATAGTTGTAAAGTAGAAGTCAGTTATCAAACTGCATATAGAAATGAAAAACAAATTTTTTTCTTCATATATGAATTTATTTCCAGTTCATCTAAATTCAGTTCAAAACAAAGTTTGAAAGACAGAAATTTTTTTCACCTTAAGGCGAACAGACTAATAGTAATGAGTGTGTACATATGTGTTGGATATTATATATGTGTATTTTTAGTTGTCCAGTAGAGACCAATCATTTTCGTGACAATATTGCAGTTTCTATAAGTAAAAAGTTCATATGGTCCTTTGGTCCATTATAATCTTAAAGCTTTCTAAAAGCATGGAATTATCAGCCATCAATATTTTCTTGCAGAAACCATCTCTGGACTAATACAGAACAATTAATGACTTCTTTCCCTTCATGTACATGTATTTATATGTAATAATTTATGTAATAGATGCATACAAATATCTATATAATAAGCAAACCTACAAGTAAATATCTAGAATAACTAAACAATCCATATTAGTTTAAGTGAATTCATTTCAGGGTTATCTTGTCTCTTCTATTAGATCATCAACTATTTAAAAGTTTGTACATTTAAATGAAAGTTGTAGCTCCCAATAGCATCATTCATTCTGTTGATATTCAATTAAGATGACAGTGCTTATGAAAAATGGAGGTGGTGAGAAGTGAGAAAACAGAAGGTAGCTGGGTGCACTGGTGTGCACCTGTAGTCCCAGCTACTTGGGAGACTGAGGCAGGAGGACCTTTTGAGCCCAGGAGTTGAAGCCCAGTCTGGGCAACCTAGGAAGACCTAATCTCTAAAAGAAAAAAAATATAAACAAAACAGGATATAAAGAGAAGCTAACGTCTTGCAAGACTGTTAAGACCTAAGATTTTTAACATTTTTTTGTATCGTATCATTAACATGTCTTTTGTTGCTTGTTCTTCAACAATGTATCCTTTCTTCATTGACTTTAGAAACACTACTATAAAAGAAAAAGGGAAGTAGATTTAAAGAACAAAGAAAATAATATGAATGATTAAAACCAAACAAAAAGCCGCATTATTTATTGCTGAATTTTCCTGCTTTAAGGTTTTTACCTGCCTGTTTCTTTCTTTGAATGCATTTATAGAAAAATGTATGAAAGCAGCTTTATTTTTTACTTGTTTAATTAAAAACTTTTCTTCCTGGGAAGATGAGTGGCTATTCCTGAATCTGAATCGTTAAAGCAGTAACTATCACTAGATTTTGTTCCATCTTATTAGTATAATACCTTTTCATTTAGAAAATAGCAGTAAATTTGGCCGGGTGCAGTGGCTCATGCCCGTAATCCTAGCACTTTGGGAGGCCGAGGCGGGTGGGTCACTTGAGGTCAGGAGTTCAAGACCAGCCTGGGCAACATGGTGAAACCCTGTCTCTATTAAAAATACAAAAACCAGCTGGGAATGGTGATGCATACCTGTAATCCCAGCTACCACGAGGCTGAGGCAGGAGAATCGCTTGAACCTGGGAAGTGGAGGTTGCAGTGAGCTAAGATTGTACCACTCCATTCCAGCCTGGGCAACAGACTGAAACTGTTTAAAAAAAAAAAAAAAAAAAAAAAAGGCCGGAGGGGAGGGTGGGGGAGAAAATAGCAGTAAACTTTAGGAAATCATGCTTTTATCTGCAGTTCTTCTGCTGACCAGATCAGATTCTGTAGAGGCCATATGAGATAAGGGATGCCAACATTTTCTCCTTAATAATCTTAATATTAGAAGTCAGCTTAAAATGGCCTTAAATGAGACAACCGCAGGCTTCAACCATAAAAAAAACTTTCCTCTTTTCAAGGAAGACCTCTGTTAAGACTAAGTTATGCTTCAGAGAAAATAATGAAAGACTTGGTTTAGATATTCAGGATTTTAAAAAGTGGAGATCAAAACCTGTAGCTGAAATCTAGTGAGTGAACAAGTAAGTTTAAGCATTTGTAACATTTTAAAAATTTACTTTTTTTGGAAGGCAATTTCTCAATATATGTCAGCATATCTCTTCCTTATTCATTATTTAAAATATTTCTCATGATAAAACAGGTAAAAACAATAAATAATTGTGTACCTGTTTTATATTGTAAACAAGTATATACAAAAGTAGAGCCTAAGAAATGACAAGAGGTAAGTAATGTTTTTTGTAATTTTAATATTTGAATTACAAAGGTCTATATGGACAAGACAATCTCAGCAATAAATAATGTCTTGTGTGAGGTAAGCAGATAAATAGAAAATAAAATGTCAAAACAGAACATACATGAATACATATTAATATCTACTGGGATTCAAGTAACATAAGTTGTACATAAAGAAAAACATTAATAGAGAATAATTAGAGAATAACTAAGTATTTCATGTTATACTCTTAAAAATTGTTTATCAGAGAAATGGTTCTCTGTGTAAAAATTGCTTTTAAAAACCAAAGGTTTATTTAATTATTTCATACTTAAATGCATGCTCATCATTAAAAATTAAAACAACACACCAATATATTAGAGTAAAAAGTGAAAGCTCTTCCCCACATCTTAAAACACATCATTTTATAATCAGAGATTAATATGATTAAAAGTTTGACATCTGTGATGGCCTGAATGTTAGTGTTCTTACCTCCCACCAATTCATAGTATTAAGAGGTAGGGTCTTTTTTGAAGTGATTAAGTCATGAGGGCTCCACTCTCACGAATGAGATTAATGCCCTTATAGGTGAGGTTGGGAAGAGTGCCCTCTGTCCTCTTCTGCTGTGTGAGGATGCAGCATGAAGGCATCATATTGGAAGCAGAGAACAAGCCCTCGGCAGATACTGAATCTGTTGATGCCTTGATCTTGGACTTCCCAGCCTCCAGAACTATTAGAAATAAAATTTTATTATTTATAATTTTCCCAGGCTAAGGTATTTTGTTATAGCTGCCCAAACAGACTAAGACAATGTCTATTATTTCAGCATATATCCTTAAGCATTTACATCACATACATTGTTTGGAGAGGTTTGCTTGTTTAAGCAACACATCTTGAAGATCTTTTCATGTCTGTATACATAGATATACCTCCTTCTTTTAAAATTGTTGCATAGTGTTTCAAAGTAAAGATATACCTTATTTTATTAAACTATCTATGATGAATATTTAGGTTCTTTCAAGTGTTTTGAAAACAATGATGCGACATGTAGCCTTGCACGTGTAGCCTTTGTGGGTACATTTGAGTATTTTATAGTATAGGCTTAAAGAAATGGAATTACTGAGTCAAATGCATGTGTACTGTATTTTGATGAACACTGCCAAATTTCCAACTACAGTGAATGAAAATGCCAACTAAACTTTTTTGTGTGTGTGTCAAATTACTTCTCACCTGTTGTTAGTCCTTTTGCCTTGATGTAAAGAAATACCTGAGACAGGGTGATTTATAAAGAAAATAGATTTATTTGACTCAACATTCTGCAGGCTGTACACAAAGCATAGTGCTGGCATCAGCCTCTGGTGAGGGTCTCAGAAGCTTATAATCATGGTAGAAGGTGAAGGAGAGCCAGCATGTCACATGGTGAGAGAGGGAGCAAGACAGAGGGAGGAGGTGCCCGTCTTTTTTAAACAACCAGATCTCGTGTGAACCCATAGAGCAAGAACTCATTCATTACCTTGAGGACAACACCAGGCCATTCATGAGAGATCTGCCCCAATGACCCAAACACCTCCCACTAGGCCCACCTCCAGTATCAGAGATTACATTTCAACATGATATTTGGAGGGAACAAAACATCCAAACCATATCATCTGAGAATAGCTAAATACTTTTAAACTGTGGCTTTAAAAACAGCAAAGTTATGTAGAAGTTAAAACCAAAGAAGGGTCAATTGTATTACCATTATATTACATTGTCAGTTAATCAAAACAACAAATAAATATTGAGCGTTGCCATGCCTCTGGTGCTGTTTAGTGGTGGAAAAGTAAACTACAAGGCAGAATAAACACTATTTTCACCTTTACGACCACAGTCAGTTCTGACGGGTCCTGTAATATAGTTTTTTATCTTACAAAAAAAAGTGTTTTAAATAAAACATAAAATATTATTAAAAATTAATTTTAGAAATTGAAACAGACATCCTACATTTTTTCCACCTTGTGCATATTTCCATGCATTGATGATTCTATAGCTAAGTAAGCAAGGCTGTCACTTTTGGTCACACTCTCCTCTAAATGGGTTGGTCTCTCTTGCTGCAATGCAAAGAACACTTTAAGGGATATTCACAACTAACACAGACATCAACACAGTTTGACAGCCTATTAGTCTTGCAAATATGAATTTATCAATAGTTGAGATAACACAATAAAAAGTGGAACCCATTGGAAGGCTTTCAAGCAGTGAAGGCCATTTAATTATGTAAACTAATGAAGCAGAGAGAAGTTAGAACAGACCTTCATTTGGGGCAAAATGAAATCAGAGCCAATAATATCAGTGGTTTGGATATATTCTAAAAATTTGGACAGGATTCACCCATTTGTAATCTGTAAATGTACTGCTTTCTTATACAAAGTTTATACCAGTGGGTTGAGTAGGGAATAAACTATTTGTGCTTTCCACATATATACACACATTTCACAGAACTATAGGCAGATGTTTAAATAAAAACAAAAGAACTTTACTTCATTCTTGCTTTCTACCAAAACACATTTCTTATTATTGGATCTAAATTAACTGAGGCCTGGATGTGGTGGCTCATGCCTTTAATCCCAGCACTCTGGGAGGCCAAGGTGGGAGGATTTTTTGAGGCCACCAGTTTGAGATCAGCCTGGACAGCATAGTGAGACCCAATCTCCATAAAAAAAGTAAAAATTAGCCAGATGTAGTAGCATGTGCCTGTAGTCTCAGCACCTCAGGAAGCTAAGGTAGGAGGATCTCTTGAGCCCAGAAGGCTGTGGCTGCAGTGAGCTGTGATTGCACCATTGCGCTCCAGCCTGGGCAACAGAGCGAGATCCTGTCTCGAAAAAAAAAAAAAGATAAATTAATCAACAGGTTTATATTTTTGAGAACTGACATTTATCCTCACTTAAAAATTCTTATCTCACACATATATTTACACACACGCATGCACCCATACACATACACGCACACACATACACGGAACAGTTCCTCAGAAGACTGAAAGCAAAGGATGTTGCTCCTCCCAATGGCCTTTTTACTGAGAATTTCGTGTTTGTTTTTTTTTAAATTATTACAGACTCGTTTTTAAATGCATGGAAGATGCCCCTTTCAAAATTCAGTTTTTTAGGACTAACAAATAATATTTAAAAGGGCATTTTCATTCCAAAACTTGAGTCTTTGGAGGATAACTTAAAATATATGGCTTTAAAATTAAGCCTCAAAGTAGTGTTTAAAAATACATTTAAAACCTCAGATTTCTATATTATAATCAATAATGAATGGGTATAGTTTGAGTCACATTTTATTGGATGCTTTTGCCTAATAGCCTAAAATGATCCACAGAACAAAACTGACCAAATGAATTCCTAATATATCTGTTGCTGTTTATCAAGAAGGAGTAAATTGGACAACTGTGCTATTTTATTTTACATTAAAAATGTACATAAATATGTCAGATATTTTGCTATGATGAACTACATAATAAATACACAAGTTAATTTATTAATGAATACTACAGATTAACATGTTAGGCAATTTATCTTGAGATTAATTTATAAGCTCATAGTTTTAGAAGAGTTCATCTGTCTATCTCTGGCCTTCAAATGACAGTTTTAACCAGATTCATAATTGTCTATTCTCTTGCTTATAACGTAGAATTATTTCACTTTCCAGACATAGAAAATGTTAAATCTTTCTTGATATTTATCTTTAGTATTTCCATGACTTAACAACAATCATTGCTCCTTATAGTCATAAATTGTTTTCATGAAAATTTTTTTGTTCTTATTTAGACATAGAGGAACAACGCTCAGTATTTTTTCTCTGGAAATAAATTTTACAAATGAATACTAATCAAGTCATACCTTAGCCTTTTAAGACTAAAAATGCCAATTCCCTTAGCTTGTCTCAAGGACCTAAATTAGATCTTTTTAGCTACTTTTTTATTCTTTGAACTCTCATCAATTTCTATACATCCTTTAAAAATGTGGTTCAAAGCAGGAAATAATTTTCAAATGAAAATATAATTAGGGCCGGGCGCGGTGGCTCACGCTTGTAATCCCAGCACTTTGGGAAACTGAGGTGGGAGGATCACTTGAGGTCAGGAGTTTGATACTAGCCTGGCCAACATGGTGAAAACCTGTCTCTACTAAAAATACAAAAATTAGCCGGTCATAGTGGTGCGTGCCTGTAATCCCAGCTACTCAGGAGGCTGAGGCAGGAGAATTGCTTGAACCCGGGAGGCAGAGGTTGCAGTGCACCAAGATCACGCCACTGCACTCCAGCCTGGGCAACAAAGCCAGACTCCATCTCAAAAAAATAAATAAAAAAACATTAAAAAGTATAATTTATACATGAAACAGAGGAAAAATGGTTTCCTGCCTGTTTGGGATATTTCATAAATCATGAAAACTCTTTTTCATCCGCATTGGGGACCGTTCATGCACTCTAGATAGACCCTCAAGTCTTTTTATTCTGTGCTTTTTGCCTAGACATTCCTGCACAATTCTATGTTATTGTTTATGTGTACACCTCACATTTGCTTCTTTTGAGCCTCATTTTAGAAACATGATCATTATCCTAATTTAAATTTTAGTTTATTTTTCCAGGATACTAACCACCCCAATTTATTCAATATCATTTGCAAATTGGTGCAGTATAGTTTTGAGTTTTTTGAATAAACAAAAAATATGTTGATTATTACAGGTTCCAAGTCATTCCTCAACCTCCTCTTGGTAAGACTGTGGAACAACTTGCTCATCAGTCTAAAAGTAGTATGACTGAGAAGATATTTTCCTCACTTATTAAAAAGATGAACATATGTGATGGAATCTAAAATCTATTTATTCATCTGGAGGAAAAACTGGTAGAGAATAGTCAGAAAGTCCTTTAAAAGAAAGAATGATAGGGGTAGGAGCTAATCTGCCTTTATAAATATTTAAAAATCTTGGCCGGGCGCAGTGGCTCATGCCTGTAATCCCAGCACTTTGGGAGGTGGAGGCGGGCGGATCACCTGAGGTCAGTCGTTCAAGACCAGCCTGGCCAACAGGATGAAACCCCGTCTCACAAAAATTAGTGGGGCGTGATGGTAGGCACCTGTATCCTTACTTGGGAGGCAGAGGCGGAAGAACCGCTTGAACCCAGGAGGCAGAGGTTGTAGTGAGCCAAAGATTGCGCCATTGCACTCCAGCCTGGGCAACAGTGCAAGGTGCCATCTCAAAAAAAAAAAAAAAAAAAAAAAAACTTGCAAAACTATAGTAATTTAAGTGATATACTGTTAGGAACCAGATACACAATTTTTGAATAACTGAATACCAGGTACAATGTGTTTGACATTTATCATCTGTATAATTGAGTCTTCACAATTATTCTATTTGACACTGAGGAAACTGAGACTTAGAAAATATAACTAGCTCAGTGTGGTAGATATTATTATTTGCTTACAGTTCTTCATTTTCTCTAAGTCCCTGACATGCCTTCCCTGTGGAGACAATGCACTTTCCTTTTCCATTCACTTAGGGTTGATTGTGTGATCTTCAGACCAATGCAGTGTGGATGGAAAAAACAATGTGTTGGAGTTGAGGTTTAAGAGTGTGGCAAATTTCAGCCAGCCTTCTTGTACTCTTACTATCCATTATAAGAAGAATTTGTTCCAGGGAGCTGTTGTTATCACAGCCTGAAAAAAGAGAAATGTGTAGCACTCAAATCTGACCTGTAGCTTGGAGCAGTCCATTTGTGTCCAGAACACTGCAGTGTCACAGCTGACCCAGATAACCTTGAAAGAGAAATAAATATTTGTTGTTGTACACCACTGAGATTTGGGGAAGTGTTTGTTACACAGCATTATTGCAGAAAAACCTGAACAATACCTCCAAATCACACAGCTAAAAAAGGTCAACGAAATAGAGGTGAAAATCTGGAACTAGATAACAGCATATCCAAGAATTTAGTGGAGAAAATATGGATTGCTCAAAAGTGGTGTGGGGATAGTAACTAACCCCTTGGAAGAAATATTAAATCTCTAATGTATACTTTAAAAAAAGAAACTCTAAGTTGGTTAGAGATATAAATGAAAAATATGAAAAGATAAAAATAATACAATTAGAATAAAATACTGAATTTTTTCTTACTAATCTTGTAAAGAATGTCTAAGAGTGATACCAAAGTCATTAATTGGAATACATAAAAGCTTTGTATGATGAAAATGGCATAAACAAGGTAAAAAGACTAAAGACATACTAAAAAAATACACATCACAAACAAAAAATTAATATTTGTAATCCTTGAGAAGTGCTTACAAGTCAATAATAATAAGAGGTATACTCCAGAAGAACAGCAGGAATAAGATAATAGGCCATAGATGCATGGAAGCAAGATAAACCTCATTACTTATCAAATTCTGGAAATTAAAAGAAACAATAAAGTAAAATTTCCTATCTATTGGAATGTAAATGATTTTTAAGATTATATTAACACCTATTATATTCTGAGACTTTGCAGAGTTTGAAAATTTAAAAAAAAGAGAGAGAAGAAAAACCAGTGTAGAAAAGTCTTGAGAGCAAAATGACTGTGACCTCTTTTGGAGGACAGTTCAGCAATAACACATATTTTAATTTTAAGAAAAAATATTTAATTTTAACACGAAAGTCTTAAAATTATGCAGACTCATTGAGCATTTCCATTTCTTAAGGAATAATCTTGTCAAATATGAAAAGATGTATTACAATATTCAAAGTAAAAAAGTTGAAACTACCTAAATGTTAATCAACAGGGGATTGATCAGATAAATTATGGAACATCCATAAAATAAAATATACATTTCAACAATAGCCATAAAGAATTATGAAGATCTGTATGGACATTAAAAGACAGCAGTGATTATATATTAAGAGAAAAAAAGGAGGCTATAAAACTGTATCTACAGTGTGATCTCATTTTTATAAATATGTGAAATATATGTTAATATAATTAATTCTTGAGGAATAGGCAAAATACTATTTATGGTAGTTTTTTCTGGATGATAGCTTTATGGTTGATCTTCATATAAGAAAATACTTTTTGTCTATACTATTGAATGTGTTCTACAATGACAATATATAGTCAGAAATAAAAGCAAAACACTTTCCTTTTGGAAATAAAAAAATACAAGCAATATCTTCTGCAAATATGGAAAAAGTCTATAGGACTCAAAATGGGTGATATCTATTGTTTACTCCTTGTCTAGGTCCTCATAAATTATTCATGGAAATCCTATCGTACTAATAATTATTTTTCATTCATTACTCCTTTGCACTCCTTTTCAGAGAGTGACAGGTATTATACTCTGCAGGCATTTATATTATAGAGTATTCTTTATAATAGATATTTTCTTAAGCCGTGTTTACATGATTCAAAAAAATCACATAAATAAAAAACAGTTACATTGGCTAAATTAGAGTATTTCTACACAAACCAATAATTTTAGCTTGAACTTGAACTGACCAACTTGAATGGACCAATTATTTTAGGATTATTTTTAAGATTAAAGTCAAGAAAATTATAAAAATCAACAGTTTCTTTCAGATATTTAGAGGAAAAAAAATTACAAAAAAGTCTTCAATGAGACAAATTAATTTTACAAAGAATAGCAATTAGGCAATTGATATAATATTATATATATCTCTCTATCAATCTGTAGATAGAGATACAGATATAAAAAACCCAGGGATACACTAATAAACTACAGAACTTGTGTAGGACCCATATGAAGAAATTTCAAAATTTTCAAAGGATCATTAAAATTTTTGAAAACTGTTTCTATATGAGTAAATGACAATATTTTAAAGCTGTCCCATCATTTATAAATTTAATGTAATTCAGCTTAGGATTTCCAATAAATTTTTAAAATTAGCTATGACATTAAATTTCTTTTAATTGGGCAGCCTCTGAATCAAAATAGGTCTAGAGAGAGTCCTAAAATTTTTTATTATGAAAATAATATGGGCTTCTCCTGAAAAATTCAGGCCACGCAGAAGGTGTTAAATGAAAAATATTGTCCTTGGCCTACATCCTAACTCCTCAATCCAACTCCCCAGAGGTAAATCATTGTAAACAGCTTTAAAAAAAAATTGTGGTAGGGCCAGGCAAGGTGGCTCACGCTTGTAATCCCAGCACTTTGGGAGGTCGAGGCGGGCAGATCACAAGGTCAGGAGTTTGAGACCAGCCTGACCAACATGGTGAAACCCCGTCTCTACTAAAAATAAAAAAATTAGCCGGGCATGGTGGCGTGTGCATGTAATCTCAGCTACTCAGGAGGCTGAGGCAGGAGAATCGCTTGAATCTGGGAGGCAGAGGTTGCAGTGAGCTGAGATTGCGCCACTGCACTCCAGCCCGGGCGACAGAGCAAGACTGTCTCAAAAAAAAAATTGTGGTAAATAAAACTTATTGTTTTAAACATTTTTAAGTGTACAGTTCAGTAGCATTAGGTACATTCACATTGTTGTGCAACTATCACCACCATCCATCTTGCAAAACTGAGACTCCCCTGTACACCTTTAACAACAACCCCCATTGTCCCCTTCCCTCAGCTCCTGGCAACCACCATTCTACTTGATGTCTCTATGAATCTGACTACTCTAGCTACCTCAGATGAGTGGAATTATGCAGTATTTGTCCTTTTGCGTGTAAGTAGCTTTTTAATAGTCTTTTTCAAAGATTTTTTTCAAAGACATTTTCCAAAATTTTATGACTAATGCTTGTTCATGGTAGAAAATCCAAACTACCTAAGAAGATTCTTTATAGTAAAGAGCAAAATTTCCTCTTCTCCACAATGTCCATTCCCACTAACCAAAGCTAACCATTGTTAATACTTTTTTTGGCTAATCTTCCAGAATGTTTATATGTATAAATAAGGAACAGCCTCACATACACATGGGCCTGCACACACACTTCTATGCTTTTTCTGACTTTTTTAATTTTAAGAAGGCTAATATATATATTGTTGTACAATTTGCTTTCTTCACTTAATATATCTTGAGTATTTTTTCACAGCAAAACATATGTTCTTAAGTGAATCTTTTTTTAACTTAATAATGTAATTCAGAATAATATGAACAAATAAATAGTCAAGAATGACAAAGAAAATTTTGGAAAGGAAAACTACTGAAGGACTTGCAATACCAGATATAAGACTGTATTATTTAAATATTGTGATAAAGGTAGAAGAATAGAGAAATTAGTGGAGTGGAAATTAATCTCAAGAGAGGACCCTAGAATATAAAAGCTTTCAGCTAAATTCAAAAATCTTAAAATCAGTAGGAAAAAAGTATATTATTCAATAAACTTGCAGGGACAATTGCTTAACAGTTGAAAAACAAGGATCCAATCCTCTCCTCACATGATAAACCAAAACAAATTGCAGACATATTAAAGCATTAAATGCATAAAATAAAAACAAAAAAATCATCAAATATGTAGGAGAAAACAAAAGTGAATATTTTAACAGGTGGTCATGTGTGCCTGTAGTCCCAGCTGCTCTGAAGGCTGAGGCTGGAGGATCACTTGAGCCCAAGAGATTGAGGCTCCAGGGAGCCATGATCGTCCCACTGCACTCCAGCCTGGGCGACAGAGCAAGATCCTGTCTGAATAAAAAAATAAAGAAGTAAATAAAAAATAATAAAAGTGAATATTTATCTAACCTTTTGTGAGGAAGATTTCCCTTTTTTTCTTCAGAGACGGAGTCCCACTCTGTCGCCCAGGCTGGAGTGTAGTGGTGCGATCTCAGCTCACTGCAGCCTCCGCGTCCTGGGTTCAAGTGATTCTCCTGCCTCAGCCTCCTAAGTAGCTGAGACTATTGGCATGTGCTACCATGCCTGGCTAATTTTCATATTTTTTATTAGAGACGGAGTTTCACCATGCTGGCCAGGCTGGTCTCTTAACTCCTGACCTTGTGATCCACCCACCTCAGCTTCCCAAAGTGCTGGGATCACAGGCATGAGCCACCATGCCCGGCCATGAGGAAGATTTTCTACAAGTAAAGGCAGAAATGTTAATGAAAACACTTGAGAAATTGACAATTTAAAAGTGAAAAAGTCAATAAGAAAATATTATAAAGTTTAGCTTAGGAAGATCCTTGTAAAATGTATGGCATAGTGTTACTATGGTAATTTTACATAAATACCTTTCTTTATAAAAAATAAAAAAAATACAAATACCCCAACAGAAAAAATGGGTGTTGTATAGGAATAAGTATACTATAAAGCAATATTATAAATGGCAAACAATATATGAAATTTAAAATTTTTCAAGTAAGCAAAATAACTAAAAGTAAAAGAACAATTATTTTTTCAAACATCAAATTAGGGACCATTAAAAAGCTGATAACATTTAGTGTTGGTGAAGATAAGGATAAACAGACATTCTCATGTACTTCCATTTTGGAAGGCACTTTAGCCTACGTATCGAAACTTATAAAAAAATCCTTTTTGACTCTAAAATTCCCCTTTTTGAAATTTATCTGGAGGAAGTAATTATAAATGTATGCAAATATTTGTCTACCGAGATGTTCACATAGCATTGTTTATGATATACAAAAATTAGCAATTATTGGCCGGGCATGGTGGCTCACGCTTGTAATCCCAGCACTTTGGGAGGCCTAGGCGGGTGGATCATTTGAGGTCAAGAGTTCAAGACCACCCTGGCCAACATACTGAAACCCCATCTCTACTAAAATATACAAAAGTTAGCCGGGCATGGTGGCACATGCCTGTAGTCCCAGCTACTCAGGAGGTTGAGGCAGGAGAATCGCTTGAACCCAGGAGGTGGAAGCTGCAGTGAGATGAGATTGTACCACTGCACTCCAGCCTGGGTGACAGAGTGAGACTCCATCTCAAAAAAAGGAAAAATTAGCAATTACCAAATACATAGTGTTAGAGAACTTGTTAGACAAACTATGGTGCATTTATACTACGGAATACTAGTTAGTATTTAATGACATGGGAAAATGTGATATATTTTAAGGGAAGTGTCACTCATAAATGAGTAATGTCATATATCCTAATTATTTTTAATACATACTAGTGCATAAAAATATGTATAAGAAGCCAGGCACAGTGGCTCATGCCTGTAATCCCAGCCCTTTTGGAGGCCGAGGCGGGTGCATCACGAGGTCAGAAGATTGAGACCATCCTTACTAACACAGTGAAACCCCGTCTCTACTAAAAATACAAAAAATTAGCCAGGCGTGGTGGCACACGGCTGTACACAACGAACATGTATTACTTTTGTAATCGGAAATAATGTTATAAAAATGAAATACTTTTAAAAAGTGTTTATGATACAGATATTGTTATTTATGTTTTTCCTCAAGTGATTGGTTGCTCGGCCTTATTTTGGCCAAGTTCCAGGTAAGCTTCTGGGCACTTTATTGAAAAAAATAAATCAAGTAAATCATTAGACTAAAATTATATATTGATTTTGCAAAAATAGCAGTGTTTTGATAAAGTCACAGAGCTAAAATATATGATATTTTCATTTTTAACAATGAAACATGACTATTATAATAGTTCAATTTGCATTATATGCCTTTAAATAAAGATTAAATGGACCCCTGACACACCAAATTATTATGTAATCCAGTTTCATTTTTTAACGAATGGAAACACAAATTAGTATAATTTTATAATTTAATACTCAGCAATAGATCATTTTTTAAAATAGAAGAAATTAAACATTTTTCCATATACCATCTTTAGGGAACAAGGCATACATAAGATATGACAAATAAGCTTCTAGGAAAAGTCTTCATTTGTTCTTTCCAGAAAATGTGAATTTGCTAATTTCGTGACAAATATACGTATACATATTATATGTAATAAAATTATACGGAAAATAAAATCAATGAAATATTGAAATTTTAAGTGCAAAGCATCTGGTTAAAACTGCCTACTCTTGCTTATATATCCTTTTTTATTTGCTATTTATATTAGCAAAATGAACTTGACATAATGCCTCAAATAGTTAATGAATATAAAGCTCTAACAGCAAATATGTATTGTACATGATCTTTTGGAATCTGATTTCAGGTACAACTAATTTGACAGGCAGTATGATAAGGAACAATCTGAATGACATGTAAACAGGAGGGGGTAAATTCCAAGCACAGCCTGAATGAGAAGTACAACTCATTTCCTGTAACCCAGATGCCTTTTTAACACATCTATGCAGTCTCCATGTGAAACCAGGTGCTGTTCCCAAAGGAGAAAACACTGCCCTCCAGTGGTCTTCAATGATGGAAATAGTTTCAGGTACCATGATAGCAGCATTTACATGAAACATGGTGCATTTATCTAGTCTCATTTTTGGCTGTATTTCTTAAGCTGAAACACGTCTACAACTGAGCATAAGGACAAAATTTCCAAGATAAATTCTCATAGGTAGGTAGTTACTCCAGTTAGATAGACATATTAACAAGGAGGATTATGACTTTCTGACCCCAAAAGCTGACCATTTATTCAACTATCAAAATTGGATTATGTTAGCCACCTATAGTTTCTCACTTTCCAGATAAGAAAGAAGAGATTTCATCTCTATGTTTCCCTTGTTGGCCAATTTTTTAGCTAAAAGACATTTAAAATTGTACAGCAGGCAGAACCCCAGGGGACTGAACAGTGTTCCAACATCCTTAAAGGCTTCCCATCACTTGAAAAACCAAATTCTTCCTCCTGTTTCTTAAACTAACCAAAGTAGGCAAAAGCAATTTTTAAAAGTCTTTGTGTCTAGCATTGGAAGTTTCTCATATTTCACACCATTATATAAATGTCACTCTAACCTATATGTATCACAAATGCTACGCTAAATTAGGGCCAAATTTGCAACCTAGTTTAACTGGGTTTCCTCTTTTTGCAAATGCAGTTTTTGTGTCTGCATTTAGCAATGCATACAAAACTGTCCGTGTAACTAACTGCTTCAAATTGCTAAATTTGAGGATGGATGTGTAGATCTCCCAGTCTTTATGTATGTGCCAAAGCAATCCTGTTTCTAGTCATACAAAGACTTCCTAATCAAATGGACCTTGACTACATTGCTAAATTCTTGGACCACTTCACTTACTCTTTTGGATTTAGTAAAGGAAAAACTGAATTTTAAGAGAGGAAAGAGACAGTTTTCAAACCTCCTCCATGTCTCTGTCCTTCAGAAACCAGAATGGAACTACATCACATGATCAGATGGACTCTAGAATCCGACAGCTATAAAGCCTCATCCATTACAAGCTATGTGACTTAAACTTAGCCTTATTTTTCTCATCAGTAAAACAAAATCATGTTGGGTTCATTAGGTGATTATTAATGACTGAATGAGGGAATGTACGTGAAGTGTCTAGCACAGAGAAAGGGATTCACCAAGACACTATCGTTATTCTATCACCATCACTTCTTAGACTATTAATCCAATGGTGAAGTAAATTTTTCTAGAGATATGACTTTCTAAAATTTATTCCCATTTATCATCTTAAATAATGTTCATCATTCAGTTTTCTATATAGAAAATGTCCTGAGTCCTCCGGATAAATTATTTAAAACACATGCCTGGTGCTAAGAGAAAATATTTTAACATCACATTCCTCAAATACAGCACCTTTAAGTATGAATCAAGTTTTTCTTCTTTTCACTCCCACAGAAGATGGTATCCATTATATAATCACCTGGGTTCACAAAGCACTTTAGGATGTAAAAAATGACAAACATCAAAATTGTAATCATTGCAAGGGTGGTATAGTAATTAGACATATTTGGGTATATTGTAGTAAATTTAAAAGTTTCTGAGCTTGAGAAAATAAAATTCCACAACCATACTTGCTCTAGTTGTTTAACTCAACTTACTGTACATTTCAGAGAGAACAATTACTTTCTTTAGGAGATTAATGCACTATCCTTTGAGATGAAGAAAAACCTACACATTTTAACAAAACATTGTTTGTTCTTGTCACTAGCTGTGGTAAGGAGTTTTTACTGAGCCATGATAGCACATCTTTATCTCCTACCTCTGTGTACACTTGCGGCATTATAACACATAGTTTTATCTGGGTAAATTCACTGAGTATGGTCTTCACTGATCATGACATCTCATCAATAATCTCATTATGATACTTTATGTCATACAACATAGAATCTTTGATTACTCAAAATATTTCTTATAACTCAGAATCAAACTGTTTATGATTTAAAACAGAATGTATTGATGAACAGAGAATGCAACAGTGATTTGATAAATGTTTGATAATTTGTCAAACTCAGAAAATTTTGGGACAGAGTACCATTTAAAGATAAAGCAAATAAGTACAGCTAAATATTGTAATAGTGTATATGTGTTACACTGAAGCCTGTGTATAAGCATTAACTATGTACCAATAAACGCAAAGAAAATAAACTTTGGTTATAGCTTATCTAAATTAATCTCAAAACTTGACAATTAAACATATGAATTTGTAATAAACATTCTGAATTTTTAAAAAATGCATCATATTTGTAACAGTGCCAAAATAATCTAAAATCAGAATGCTTTCTGAGTATAATTATATTATTATAATTCTCTACCTTGACAGATGACAATTTTAGAACACCCTAAATACAATTTCTAGTATATGCACTAAAATAAAATGTAACAGATAGACAACTCACCATAGTATAAGTAACACATTCAAATTTAGTAATTTATTTTCCAGGTGGAAACCAGGCTTCTTGGAAGACTTCAAACTATGCCAAATGGTCTGATTTCACCATAGAGGTAGGCACTAGAGGACTAAATTTACTTCTGTGTAATTTTTGTTAGCTACATTTTACATGCAAATGTCTATACAACCATGTTAATGAAGTTATAGAGAAGAAAAGAAAGTTGGCATTCCCACTTTTTTTTTATTCCAAAGCAACTTTTCAGTTGACTTGCTATCAGCTTTAAGCCATTGTTATTTAATCACAAGAAAAGTCTAACAATGCATTCGAATTGGATTGCAAGTCAAGAAAAACAATATCTTACTTCTAAATAAAATTTAGATTTGACATTTTTTTCCCTCATAACTTTATGGTGTTCACAACATAGGATAACTTTATGGTGTTCACAACATAGGATGCTTCTAGTGGAATCAGACAAAAAAAAGTTTTGTTAATAATAAATATTTAGAAAAGTTCAATTTTTCTGATCCAGAGTTGGTTATTTAGAGGAAAAATTTTTTTCCTTCTTATCAAGGGGCTCAAAATTTTCTGCACTCCAAATGGAATTGGCTGCTTAATTGATAGTTATCCAAAATCTTTTTTCCAAGAAATATAAGCACATATATTTAAATTTGACATGGGTAAATTTCCTATAAAAATGTTGATATTTAAGCTTCAAAGCCCATATTGGCAATGAAAAGTGTACAGTATCCTTTTAGATGGAAAATTAATAGTCTAAAATTTGTCTCATTATAAGGGAAATGTGCCTGGGGTATATGAAAAATAATGGTTTAAAATAAAGACACAGATGATTTGCAATAAAACTGAAAGTAATATCTCTAGAAGTGTAGGTGACAAAAGGAGAAAGAGACAGAAATAATGGTTGCAGCTCTGCATTTATGGTATAGGTTACAGCCAAGAGTGGATACAATCTCATCTCATAACATCCAAAAGAATAAAGCAAAATAAAACCTCCTTCACCCTCACACATTAAAAGGAATCAACATCTTGACCCAAAGTTCAAACTCCCAGAACTTGTAAATATCTGTAAAACCCCCAACACCAAGGTTTCTGTAACCTGTCACATCAGAGAAATAGGGAGATCTTCCACCATGGAAATATGACTATTAAGAATTCACAGATTACCTGAAACATTTGCTAATCACCTCCCACCCCCAACACCCCCTCCTCCGAGGGAAAAAGAAAAAGGGAGTGAGAGAGGAAGACTCAAAGCATTGGGGAAAGCCTGCTATGAAAATGTCAGGCCTTTCTTGGGGCTTAGACCGTCAACCTAATCCTAGCCAGAACTATCACAGGACTATATCAGGGCAACAGAGTACTTTGTGTTTGAGAATTGGGGTAGGAGGACCAGAATGTTAAGACATCTAACAAATTCATAGATTTTTAAAAAACATTTGAGAGCGTTATGTTTATACATGCTGGGCAACATAAACCATAAACCTTGCTGGATTTCTGCAAACTGCTGCGTGGAGGATACAAACGACATTCCTGTCAATGGGAGGAATAGACAGACAGAAATCAAGACAGAGATAGGCAGCACCCCCAGGATGTGAAGCTTGTTCCAATTGCAAGCTGTAGTGGAAGGAGATGATAACACCCAGAACAAAATGTCTTTTTCATGAGGATGCTAAAGCTCTTGCTTTGTGATCTCTGTTTACAGAAGGAATGATCCATGGAAAGGACTTAATTTCTCCATTTTCTGGAATCAAAATATAAGGGCTTTTTAGTTATTTTAAAGTTCTTCCTGTAGAGTGTATTGTTGTGCTCCATGAAACAGACAAAACTCAGCAAGACAACAAAGACTTGATCTGTGAGAGAAGGTATTAAAGAGCAAGTCCTCTCCAAAGGGTAATTAATCCTTAGTCATTCATCTTAGAAGTCCCAGTTACAGTTAAGGTTAATGTTCAGGTAGCTTCTTTCTATTTTCTTTAAAAATTTTTTTAAACATTTTTTTTTTTTTACAGAATGTTATACTATTAATTGCCAATTTGCATATGTGTGCAGCTGCTGTTTTGGCTCTGAACTCAATCCGATAAGCTTGCTGGAGGTATCGCAGAGCACTTGGCAGCTTTCCTATTTGAAAAGAAAGCCTCTCCCCTCTACAGAACAGCTGATCGTCTATCAGCGATAGACCCTGATGGCGTGAATTACAATTACACTACTTTTCACACTAAATCTGGGTGATAGCTACTTGGAAAGAAGTTTCATCATTTTTTACCACAAACTGGAAAAAGAATTACATGGTCATGCTGTGCTTTTAAAGGCAGTTTGGTTCACTTTTGTCTATTTAACACCTAATTCCAAGAAGTCCATAGGCATCTAGAGATCTGACTGGTGCGTAATGAATTCACTGTTTAGATTGAAGATTTTAAAAATCTACCTCAAATCACATTTATTAACAGGGCGACCAGGAAGTGTTAAAGTTGTTAGACGCTTCATTTATTAAATAATTTGTGGGTATTTTCAGTTGTCATATCTAGAGTCATGGGGTTTGCTTATTTTTTTAAATTAGCAATCCAAAACAATGCTACTGCAATTTAACAATTCATCACATAATCTTGGGCTCTTCAGTTCAGCTGCTAATGTTAGATAATTCAGATTGTTATTTTGATCTGTTTATAAATGATTTTGGTTGCATTGTGCTGTGAGGAGAACTGCAGCAGCTCAGGCAGATGATCTTTCTCCTGTTTCCTGCATTGCTCAGGATGGTTAAGGGGCCTTCCAAAAATGCATTTGAGGAGTTAAGTTTAGCATCTAGCAAAAGCAAACAAGTGATGGGGCAGGGGGCACTAATAATAACTTGATTGATTATCATCACTTATTTACGTCATTATCAATTTACATTTCCTGTCTGTTCGGAAAACTGAGGAAGGGCCTCTTTGCCAAACTACATTTTGTTAGAATCCTCCATTTCTCTGATTTTCTGGGACGTTAGAAAGTACCGTCTTTCCTACTCTTGAAAGAATCGGCCAACCATCAGAAAATTTAAGAGGCTCCTAAACATCCCTTTTCTTTTCTCTTTCTTTCCTCAGCCCTCCTCCTCTCCCATCTTGACATTTAAATCAATTTGTTGGGGGGGGGGGGGGGGAAGAACAAGAGTTAAACCCACCTCAGGCAGCAGAAGTGGAACACATTAATTCTGACGTAGTTAACCTAAGAGAAAAATAGATTTTGTTTTCCTTTTTAGTCGCTAGCTTTATTAGATTTCTCACTCTCACAGATTATCCGAAGACTACCCATTGATTGATCGCCCGTAGAGCTGCATTTGGTGTAAAGAAAAAACTCACAGCTTTATTGGCTCTCAGGAGACAAAACAAACAGAACAAGATATTCATATTAATGCAAACAATGCAACAAATGAGGGGAAGAATCGCCCGGCTGAAGCGAGGCCCGGCGCGGCTGCCGCCGGAGGGCTGAGAAGGGCCTGGGTCCCTCTTGCCCGGGAGCCGAGGTTTCCCGGCCTCCCCCGACCCCGGGCGCAGAGAGCAGTCGGTCCCCCCGGCCTCCCGCCCGCAAAGGGGCCCTGGGGCCCAGGCGCGCGGCCCCTGCGTGGCGGCAGGCGGCCCAGGCCAGTGCCAGCGCCTGGAGGAGGCCTCCAGTCCAGGCCTCATGGAAGGGCCTGCCTCGCGCGGCCCCTCAATGCCCCGCAGTGTGGCACTGGAAGAGACCTAAAAACCCACCTGGCTTTCTCCTTTCCCCTTCCCCGCGCTTCCCGGGGCCCAGTGCCCGCATCTCAGTTTCCCTTTCCGGCAGGGTCAGGGGTGAGAGGGAGGAATTCTCAGGTGTCACCTCCTCACCCGCCTGGAGGCTGAGGCTAGAGAGACGCCGGGGCACTCTGGAGGGCAGGAAGCGGTGTGCCACGAATTCTCTCTCTTAAACGCTCGCGTTATCACGGAGGAGACTTTATAAACACTTTAAACAAAACACCAACCATTTTATCAGCAAAAGCGAGGGGAGGGGGGCGTACAGTAAATGCTGAGAGATGTTCAAGAAACCCCAAGACGTTTCCTGCGGAAGGAGAATGGAAGAAAGAAAATTCCGGGCGGAAAAAGGGTAAATATTAGCTCCACACCTAACCACTTCCCCAGCCCCAAACTAGGAGAGAATCTGCTAAGATTCAGCTTCATATTTATATAGTCAATGTGATGTTAAAAATAGGGTTGCCAAATATTGCATGGGGCATTCTTAGAGTAAAAAATTGTTATCTACCTGAAATTCAAAAAATTTAACTGGGCATCCTGTATTTTTATTGGCTAAATCTGGCAATTCGAACTAAAAAATATTCCGCTGAAGAAATCATATAAGAAGGAAGGCTCATTGTCTGATGTAATCAGGTTATTGGGGACATGTTTAATGGAACCTTGCCTGGAAAAAGAAATTGAATTTCTCCTACAGCATACTTTTGTAAGCACATGGTAGGGTGGAGGAGGAAGAAATGACTGAAGCGACTTGGAAATGTCCTTACATTATATTTGAGGAGGAAATGACAGTCATTGTTGCCACTTCACTAGGAAATGGAGCCGGGTTCCTTTCCTAAGGTTGGCTGACTGGGTCTGGCCCACAGAACCCCTCCCTCCCTAGCCGGTAGAGCGTACCCTAGCATGTCTGCAAGTGGAATGTCAGTTACAGTGGTCCCCGTGTCGGCTTTAATGCATATATTTTTTCTAAACCTTGACTATAGAGCCACGTTACCCATTAGTATTTAGTTTATTTTGGAAAAAACAAAAAAGAGTTGAGAACTTTAAAGGCAAAGTCTGCTTTGAAATGTATCAAAGGCTTTAACCTGGAAGTAGATCTCATCCAATAGGGTCTTGCAGATGCTGAAAGAAAAGGCTTTTGCAATGCCAATGGTAAAACCTCAGGAAAAACGCAACAAAACAGTGGGTCTTTGAGTATTGAAGTGTGTGTGAGAGGGTGAGGAGTAGAAAGCTGCTTTCTGGAGGAAGCCTGCTGCTTGCATTGCTTCCCCAGCCCCAGTTAGAGAGAGCTTTTTCAAGCAAGCTTTATCACCCTTACTGATACTTTGGATCCCCAGTGAGCTAGCCTTCCTTTTAAGCCAGTTGCTTGAAGTGGTCTGAATACACCCACACAGGATGCCCCTTTATCACTAGTAGGTAAGCTATTTAACAGCTGCAAATGGAGAAACTATTTGTCTAATGAGTGCTGTTTTCAGAGTTGATTCACCAACACTCTCAGGGGAAGATAGTATAAGGCCGAGACTTCCTTCTGAGCTGCACAGCCATCTCCAGACAGTGAAGGCCAGCTCTGGAACCAAATGAAGTATTTGGTTGGTTTAGAGAATGTTTTAGTTCCAGATCAATAGTTTTAGAAAATACATAAGCTCACTTCCAGTTCATGCTGGTTAGCTATTTTTTTTCCCCCAGACAAACTCTAACCTGGAATTCAGACTGTTAAAAAACTTAGCACTGTGGTTTGGCAGTTATGATATGGTTTAACTCCATACTCTAGAGTTACAAATCATTTTTTATCTTCTCTCATGTTAGTTTGTGTCTACAAAAATATGTTCCATGACTTGCTCTTCCCTCATTGGAGCAGGCCGGAGAGATGCCCAACACCCAGTGGGTTAAGGTGCCCTTCTCCAAGCAGAAATGGACTGGGGCCCTTGTTAGAGTGGTGATAAACTGACAACATTGATGATTGATTGATTGATTAAGATGGAGTCTGGCTCTGTCCCCCAGGCTGGAGTGCAGTGGTGTGATCTTGGCTCACTGCAACCTCCGCCTCCCAGGTTCAAGCGATTCTCCTGCCTCGGTCTCCAGAGTAGTTGGGGCTACAGGCATGCACCACCACGCCCAGGTAATTTTTGTATTTTTAGTAGAGATGGAGTTTCACCATGTTGACCAGGCTGGTTTTGAACTCCTGGCCTCAGGTGATCTGCCTACCTCGGCCTCCCAAAGTGCTGGAATTACAGGCGTGAGCCACCTCACCTGGCCAACAACCTTTAAATAATAAACCCCACTCCAGTGTCAGGTAATGTCAGGCCCCCTACTCTTTCTGTGGTTCTTTTGTGTAAAAAGACTTTGCATAGGACTTAGGCTTCCTCTGAAAGAAAGTACAAAGTCAGTGAAAAACTATATTTTATTTGAGGTAAGGGCTGGTTATGGAAAAAACAATAGTTTGAAAAAGACAGGAGAGCTTGAGTTGAGTTCCAACTATTTGAGTAGGTGTGAGGGATTCATTTATTCTCTTTAGACACAGTGGGGTTTTTTTGTTTGTTTCTTTATTGTTTGTTTTGTCCACACAAAAAGAAAGTTGAATTAGGCAGTCTTTAATATTTTATTTTAAAAACAACTATTCCTTGAATTATTTTAAAGTGAGAAGTCATTATTTGTACACTCCTTCCAAAGGATATTAACAAGATAGTTTTTGAATGTATTCATGGTATAGCCCTAAACAACAAAGGACACATGGGCAAGTGCCAGGATATCCAGGCCTTCTCGATTCCAAGGGGACATTCAACCATGGGAGAAGGGTTAAACGTCAAAGGGTTGCATAATCAAGTGCAGATTCTCTGGAAATGTGCGAGCGATTTTGAGATAGACATAACCCTGTATAGGCAGGCCAGGGGGTAACATGTTTGAGAACTTACTTCAGTCCTATTAGGGGATTGATGCTTCAGAGAAAAGAGGACTACAATAAGATGAAAGCTACAGCTATGCAGTAAATAAACGTGGCGTAATCATTCTGAATATTCTAGCGCTTGGTGCACTTTAAAGTGTGTGAATTCATCCATGAGGAGCTCTGAGGATGGAGGAAGCTGGCAATCTAGGAACTGGTTCTAGAAATGACCCAAGAAACTTGCTTCTTTGTATCTTTTCGGTGATAGAAGGTGATGTTTCTTTTAATTTGAGGCCTTCTTGAACTGTAAGCTCCCACAATCTTTCGCTAAACAGACTTCATTCACATTCTGAATCTGGTTTTTGTCTCACACATATTAAATTTTAAAAAACAGAAAGAAACAATAGAGCTTATTAGGAAAAACTTGTTTTGAATAGTAAATTAAGCATAATGGAAATAGGCACATGTTTTAGCACGGTTTTTCCCCCTTTTTACCAATTGAACATTTACATCTTTTTCAAAGTGCTGTGATTTTCCCCTTAAGTCTTAAGCTGGAACCACACACTTTCAACAAATGAGACTTACATCACTTGTATCTACTGAGAGAAATCATTGTAATACTGTGGATTCCAAATGCACAGCCTTCCAAAAAAGAGTTTTAGTCAGTCACCCCTAAACTATATTAATCAAATCAATGTGGCATTCTAAGAATCCAAAGAACTACCTAATTTCAAAGACACTGTAAATCAACTGGCAGCTCTGACTGATTTCAAATTATGCCCTGTTTTCAGAGACTGGAAACCTGTACATTCAGAGGTACACCTGACTACATGGTGTGTTATTAAGAGATATGCCCCAGGTGGAGGAATCTTCAAAGCCAATATATTTTCTTTATAACTGGTGTCAAATTGATGTATATATTAAAAAATCTTGGAAAATGATCTCAAAAAGGAAGTAACAGCCCAATGAGCCATATGTTCAGGGAACCTAACAGGTTTCCATTGGGACCAAATTTCACTTCACCTTTTTGTCCTTATGTGCAAATAAAAACTTATCTGTAAATACACCGTTAAAACAGTCATGCAAATTTGTGAGGTCTGTATACTGAGAGGAAATTACACTAAGCCTATATAAACCAAGTTATTGGAAGATAAATAATTTGGTGAGATACATAACAACATGGAATTGAACTAAATTTATTTGAGCTCTATAGATTCACAGCTTTAGAGAGACATTGCTTCTATAGAATTGGTTAATGAAGCAAAGGCTGGTGAATAGTTAATAAATTGCTTAATTTTGATGCTGATGGAACATCTGAATCTCCACGTTTACATGAATAAATATAAAGTTAAAATTTGTTTTGCTGTTAGATAGGTTGCTATTTTAACAGATTCAGACACAAGGGAATTTTCCAAATGCTAGCTAATACTGTAGCACCGAAAAGTCTGTAATATGCCAAGGGCAGAGGCCTGCTTAGTGGTTTTCCAAAGAGTAGAAAGCAGAAAGCATTAACATTTACTTACACAAAATCCTTTATGTAACTCTTCTAAGATTTTTCAACTTAAAAACTTTAAAATGTTCTGTATGGGCCGGGCGCGGTGGCTCAAGCCTGTAATCCCAGCACTTTGGGAGGCCGAGGCGGGCGGATCACGAGGTCAGGAGATCGAGACCATCCTGGCTAACAGGGTGAAACCCCGTCTCTACTAAAAATACAAAAAATTAGCCGGGTGTGTTGGCGGGCGCCTGTAGTCCCAGCTACTCGGAGAGGCTGAGGCAGGAGAATGGCGTGAACCCGGGAGGCGGAGCTTGCAGTGAGCCGAGATCGCGCCACTGCACTCCAGCCTGGGGCACAGAGCAAGACTCCGTCTCAAAAAAAAAAAAAAAATGTTCTGTATGATTTTAGTAGATCTGAAGTTTGCATTCAGCTCTTCTATTGGTATGCCTGGACATCTTCTAAAAGGAAAAATGATTCACTCTGTGCACTTGTGTAGTTTTTCACATGACTAGGATCAATGAGGATGGTATAAAAATACCAAAATTTACTCATTTTAATTTCATTTTTGTGTACTTTTATCATGAAATATTACAAAGCCGAATAATAGAAATGAAACCTTTGTGTATATACGACTGAGCTTTAGCAAACCTTATTTTAAATTGATTTTTTAAAAAGGAACAATGGTGTGTATAAAGTTATGCAAAGGTAAGGGTCAGCAGAAAAAAACAATTACACTGCACAGGTTTTTAGTTACTCTGGAGGTCCAACCATGGCTTACGGGGAAGGAAGTTTTATGGTGTTTATAAGGGTAGTTTATGTAAACCCATAACAGTAAAAATATTTTAATGGTAGGAATAAAAGTGTCTTTTAAGCGCAACAATCAGCTTCTACGGTCAAAAAGTAACAGGAGGTTATATCAAAACTCAGGTCCCCGCCTGCATCAACAGGTATGAAAGGCTTTTTTCAGCAGACTCGGGTTCTGATGGGCTCTGTCGGAGGGGCGGCCAGGGCGCTGCTGTTTTTGACCAGCTTCTCTCAGGCCAGAGTATAGAACAGAGCGGCCAAGCGGGAAGCTGGGCCTCCAGATCAGCTCCTGCCCCCATCTGCCCCACAGTCTCCGCGGCAGTGGGGAGAGCGGCCCGCTTCTTTCCAGGCCCTTCTCTCCCCGCGACGGTCTTTCGAGGGAACTCTCGAGGCCCAGACGGCCCCTTAGTCTAGTCTTGGGGTCAGGAGGTCAGGCCTTGGAAGCACAGCTAATGCTAAGGCCCTTTATGTGTCTTCGCTGCGATCATTTAAACCGTGGACCGGTAGCTCTGGCGAAAAGGGGCTCCAGGGGTCTAAGGGCCGCAGCGCGGGAGGCGTGGCGGAGGTGCTGACCTCGCCGACTCGCCGCAGGCCAGCGGGGCGCGGCCACAGCAGGCCAGGTTGGGGCGGCTGGAGGCCTCGGGGTGGCGGCCTCGCTGGGGCAGAGCAGGAGATCTGCGCTCAATCCTGGAGCCCTTCTTGGCCGTTGTGGCCCTGTCACTCTTTCCACCCCTGACTGTCCCTAGCCCTTTCTGAATTCGCCTGGACTCCCACTCGCACTCGCTGGCCGACGCGTTTGATTCACCAGAAAGCGAGTGGGCGTGAGAACGCAGGCTCTTCGGCCTCTTCCCCAGGACTTGGATCCCGGAGCGCGGGTCCTCGCCCCAGCGCCCCGGGGAGTGGGCGTGCAGCGCAGGCCGAGCCCTCGGGCAAGCCCGCGCGGGGCTGCACTCCACTGGGCCGGCGCGGGGGGCCGCGCGGGGGCTCCCAGCCCGCTAGGGACTCGGTGGCGGTGGCTGGGTTCCACTCGCCAGCGGCGGGAAGGACGCGCGGGAAAGCGAGGGAGCAGGAAGCGGGTGGCGGCGGCGCGGGGCCCGCTGGAAAGGAGGGAGCGCCGCAGGCGGGAGGAGGGAGCGCGGAGGAGGGAGGCCGAGAGGAAGGAGGGAGCGCGGCAGGCAGGCGGAGGGAGGGCTGATTAGCATGCAGCAGCGCTCGCGCGCCCGGCTCCATTGTTTTAACACCTCCCCTCTCCTCCGCGCCAATCTGTCACCGTTCAGCAGGCGAACGCTGCTGCCTCAAATGCTGCTCTTCTCAAATGAGACGGATAATTAGTTGCCCCGCACGAATGCCGCACTCTTCTCACCCCTGATTGCTATCACCTTCTTGCTCCTGGCAGTTTTGACACCTCGTAATCAGCCTGCTGCTTTTCTCTTTTCTTCCCGACTTCTGCTTCCCTCCCCCCGCTTTCCTTCCTAGTTTATTTATTTATTATTATTATTTTAAATGCAATCCCGGTGCTTATTTGGGCGAGTCCTCCGCCGAGTTAACCTTCCGCGTATACATGTGTGCATTTATCTGTATATGGGAAATTGGATGTCTGTGCGTGAGCGGGGGGCGGGCTGGCAGTTTTGCGGGAAACACTGCTTCCACGCCGAGAGAACTCGCTTCTCCTAAAGATATTTTTGGGAAGGGAGGAGTTGCGGAGAGGGACGGGAGGGGAGAGTTGGGGAGACCTCAATTAATGCTTTAAAGATCTCTTAGAAATTAACAAACTGGGGAGTCTTGGAATCTGCTGTCAGAAGCGTGTTTTCCCCTCTCTCCTCTAACAAGCACTGACAGTCTAATTACTGTAGCTACAAGCAGCTGTCGAGGCAGCAGCCCGGGAGAGGAGGCGCCACAGGCTGGGCGCACCCGGCCGGCCCCTGCGCCCAGCCGAACCGCCGAAGCGCGGCCCGACTCCGGGAGGGACTCGGGGAGGATGGAGAGGGGCAAGGCCCCGCTCCCGAGAACCCCGGCGAGCCGAAGGCGGGCTTGCGAGCCGGCGGACACGCTTATTGTTTCCTTAAGTCTTTACCTTGAAGGTTAAAAGATGTGACGAAAGGAGGGGACGTGGGGGGAGTGGGAAGAAAATCTTCTAAGCTTCCATCCACCCCTTTCTACCTCCTCGAGCTCTCCCTCCCCCGGTGTTGGTAAAATAACCACGCAACCCGGGGCTGAGGGGGCGGGGTGAGCCAGGCTGGAGTGTAAGAAAGCAGATGTCCCCGCTGGCAGCAGCCTCAGCCTCCGGGGAAAGCTGCACCGGGGGGGGGGCCCTCCCGAGGACATTCACCTCCCACTTCTCAGGCATCCCGCTCACAACTGCCTCGCCTCGGCGGGGGTGGTTTTTTCAGACGGCGTTTCGCGTGTGCAGCTTTTTTACCTGGGAGCTGTTCTTACCCGGCCACGCTTAGCAGATGCCAAAAGCCAGACCCTGCACGACTCAGTCATGAGGCAGAGGGAGAGACCTGGCGGGTGCCCACTCCACCTTTAGAGCGGTGGCCCGCGCTCCCTCTGTAGAGCAGGGCAGGCGGCTGCTCTCCAGGCCGCCTTTCCTGTGGCCCCAAAGGGTCTATGTCCCTCACAACGTGGAGCTTAGGGTGCCGCTGGAACCTAAAAGAAAACCGAGTTTGCTAGTCCTGCTAAAAGTGGTGGGGGCGGGGAAAGGATGGGCTGGGGAGGAAGGTCAATGGTACACTTTAATTTGAGTCACTTTCTGGGACATAGAGTTTCCTCTGGTTGTCAGCAAGCTAGTAGATGTCAACTGTGTTGAGAAAGTCTTCCCATCTAGAAAAGGACGGGAAAAAAGAATCCCCTTTCACGAGATAGGTACAGTGGTATATGCTGGCTAGTACACGCTGGGAAGTTTTTATTTTTGTGTGCGTGTGTGTGTGTGTGTGTGTGTGTGTGTGTGTATGTGGAGAGGGGAGGCTGGGTGGGCAGGAGGTGGGGGAAAGGGAAGAAACTTGGATAATTGTCTAGGCATTTCCATTCAGCCCTAGTGGCAATGAAAGAAAGATATACATGCCTCAGAACCCTTCGCAGTGAATACCTAGTAATTACTGTCACCCTGGTGAGGAACATGTCAATATGATGTGCTTGGCACCGGGAGAAGTCGAGGCACCACTCTCATTCTTCCACAAGTTAAGGTTCTTCACTGTGGCACAGAGGCCTGCTCAAATTACCCCATCCCACACCCTCTACTTTAAAGCACTTGCTTCAAGAAGGCTTAAATTTCTGAGAGTTGCAAATCAATGCTTACTTCATAAAATGGAAGCCATGCCGTAAACACTTTTAAGAATCAGGGGAAAACAGAAACCTAAAAGGTGAGAATCATAGGGAATAAAAATGAAAGGAAGTCTCATTTTAAACAAATTTTGCAGCCTTCTGAATTTGGTATCCACTCTCTCAAATGTCTTTCAGTGGCCATCAAGCAGGCTGCTAACAATGAATAACAAATTTCTCAACAAGAATATGAACATTTCTAATCTAAGTTAACAAATATAGATAGTCCTTGCAGGGTTTTAGATTTGCTCCCATTAAAAACAAATGTTTCTTTAGAAAGTTTAGTTTGAAAAATAATTCTAAAATTCAAAGTGATTCACTAATTGTAATAAATGCCACCAAATCTGGTCATCACCATTCTATTAGGTTACTGAAACGAAAACATGAATTTTATAAACTTCCCTAAAAATGTGATTCCTTCCTTCCCTTTCTTTTTTTTTTTTACTCAGGAACAAAGGACATACTAATGATCACAATATAAGTACCTCTTAATATTTAATTAATTTCATCATGTAGCTATACACATAGTAAAAATTAAAGCCATGTATATTATTTAAAAATCTAAAGTGTTTAAATAATTCTACCAGTTGTTTTATCACTGGACAAGAAATGTATTAGGTTTGATACTACAAAGATGTTTATGTTGTCTGCTATTTTCTATTATAGGTTTATTCAAAGAGATTATCACCTATAGCATAATTAAATTTTTCAATAAAAACAAACTAAAAAAACCCTAGAAACATTTGACATCACCAAATTCAACAGCTCTCACTAGAAATCCAAGCAATAAACTTAGATATTTGAAATAAACATAAATTATGATTACATAACTCTGTAAGTCACATACATAATTTTGAATTATGGTAATAGCACTGTAAACACAAATACAAAGGATTACAGTTTTATACAGAATTTTTTTTTGTTTTTCTTCTTTTAGGCTATTTCTCCTTGAACGAACAGAATGATCTTTTAAAAAAATAAGAGTTATACAGTAAATCCAGAAAAAAATTCAAATAGTTGTGAAACTAGATTTTCCTATAAATGATCTTGAATTTAGTTTACAATCAAGTATTTATAGTATTAAAAACCCAAAATCATCACATAGAACTTGGTATGTCTGTTTTCAAATGTGTATCAAGTCTCTCCATTGAAGTGTGAATTAAGATGCCGAAGGAAATCCCCCCTGGATGTAATGGATGGTGGGAAAACTGCTTGACAGAATTCACATACTCGAGGTATATGCAATTCTGAGTCTGTGCCACTTAGTACCACCAAGTCACTGTCTTGATTAGGAAAGGGTTTCCAAATGGGCTGCAGGAAAGAAACAAAAATATCTGTTACTTATGTTTAAATTCAAATAGCAATGGACTTCAAATTTGAATTTCTGAATGAGTTATGTATGAGCATATATATTTAATTCCCTAATATAAAAGCAAATTACTTTTCCGTAAAGTTAGCATGAGGACATGACTCAATTCTTGGTTTCATAAAGGGTACAACTAAACTTTGATTAAAAGTCACTTGGGACACACACTCATGCATTTTATCTTTATATATTTAAAAAGATTGCAGCTTTAGCATGCAATTTTTAATACTCAATGATCACAACAGCAGTAGTTTTGGAACAATAGTTAATACTCTGGTCTTTTAAATTAAATTCTATCTTTTGTTTTTTACAATAAAAACCTTAAATTATAGGGGCTTTATTAATTACTTAGTATACAAGACATGATGTGTGTGTGCATTGCGTCTTAATCAAAATCAATTTCACTGTTTATAAGCAAATACAGTGAATACATATATGAATCAGCATTATTTTGATTTTTAAAAAGAAAATTTTCCTTTTAAACTACTGAACAAATTTCACTGATCAGTTATCTTTTGTTTTTAAAAACAAATATTTAATCATTCAACAAAATCTAACACATGCAGTGTTTTGACTTCTTACTTTGCTTCTGTTATATAATAGGTAGTTTGGCCTTACTCATTCTTGTCACTGAATAAAGTGAAACTTGTCAATAGTTGCCTGGTTAAAGAATTATGAAAAGTCATAATCTAACAGAACTACCTCCACTATAACCAGCACATAAATACCCTTTCATAACTGCGCTTATTCTTTTTTTTAAACTTCTAGAAGGACAAGAAATAGCATTTAGCTTAATAATAGCTACACAATAGATGTCTGTTAACTGGAAAATATTTTCCTGAGTTGTGTAAACCAAATTATTTTTTAAAATTTCTTTCTTATGTGGACACAGGTAAATTACTCTGACACAGCTAAATTCTGATATTTTAAGAAGAATCACCTCATAAAGTCAAATTTAAAGAGACCCCTTATCCTCCTATTACTATTACGTTTTTAAAGTCACACAGCCTAGTCTAGCACCTGACAAGTGTTACTGTTATTTCCCCTAACTTCTTTCATTCTGGTTAACCAATCATTTACATAAACACTATATTACTAATTGAAGCATTTGGGTTTCACGACATCACTGTCTTCTTATAAACAGTTTACTGGACAGCTGTGTACAATTGGTGTAAATATACAACGTCTGTCTAGGCACCCAGATACATTCAAATATCAGTATGGGGGATTTATAATAATGCTGACTCAATTCCTTTCACAAGAAATGTCAATTTTATTACAAAAATAGTAATATTTAAAATAAATGTTATAAAATTTAGGGTAAAATAACTTTCTCTGGAAAAACTTCTTTGATGAAAGTAGTAAAAATTGTGAGCATACAAACAAAATCTAGTTAGACTTAACTTGATTCTAATTTTAATGTTTTCAGTTTAAACAAAAAAGTACAAATCACTGTAATGTGAAATTGATATGGCCAAAAATAAAAGATTATTAAAGATAATTCTTATTTATATAAAATAGTAAGAAATTAAATCAGAAGCAATTTAACTTCTAAATTTGGTAAGCCAATCTTCTACTCCCAATTTACCTATTAAGTCCATATTCATTTTTCTCTATTAAGAACTTTTAGTTCAGATTTGATCTCTTCATACAATTTAGTTGGGATCCCACTCACTGACTCAGCAAAGTAAAAAAGAAAATCACATAGAACAATAATAATCTGATATACTTTAGTCTTGGTTATGATAGCTGAATATATAAAATAGATGTTTAGTAGTAATGATTGATATAAAGCAAAATTTTGAAATATGTAGCCAAAACATTCACTTCTCTTTGTTACTATCTACAAACAACTCAGGATTTTTTTAAAAAATTATTATTATTATTTTGAGACAGGGTCTTGCTCTGTCACCCAGGCTGGAGTGTGGTGGCACCATCACAGCTCACTGCAACCTCCAACTACCTAGCTCAAGCAATCCTCCCACCTCAGCTTTCCAAGTAGCTGGGGGCCATAGGCGCATGCCACTACACCCAGCTACATATATCTATATAGCTATATGTATTTGTAGAGACAGGGTCTCACTATGTTGCCCAGGCTGGTCTCAAATTCCTAGGCTCAATCAATCCTCCTGCCTCAGCCTCCCAAAGTGCTGGGATTATAGGCATGAAGCACCGTACCTGGCCCAACTCAGAAATTTTGTTCTTATACTAGCTTTGTACTTATACTAGCTTGTATAATACTAGCTTTATTAATACTAATAAAATAGCTTAAACTGTTTTTTAAAAAAACTTATTTTAAGAAATATTCTTCCCATCCTAAACTGTAACATGGTCTTCAAAACAAACTAATTTCTTTGCTTTTTCTGCCAAAATATCAATTATCTAACCTTATGCCCCATGTCTTGTGACAACTCAATAATAATTCTCCTGAATTTTTTAAGCTGAATACTTTTCCATCAAGTTGCAATCACATACCAGCTGTTTCCCTTGCTGTAGTATAGAAAGCAAATGTACAATGCAGGGTGCCATCTACTGAAACATGAATGCACAGACTAGTAAAAGAACAAGCAAGACATATAATAGAGAAAAAAGTAACAAGCATTAGAACTGATGCACTTCACAGCTCCGCAGGAATTCTACTTGCAATAAATGAAATTGTTTAATTTGTTTCATTTAGTAGCAACTATAACTGAGACTATGAAGTGAAATAAAGTACAATGAACAAGAACATAAGTGAGGTTATAATTAAAACTTATTGTCAGCCATGCCTAGTTCTTCCCACTACTAAAATATACCACAGCTTGACAATTGCCGTCTTTGCATGCTGATTTAAGTCTATAACCTATATGTGTACTTAAAGCAAAAGGGTATTAATAACTTTTTTAAAAAAATTAAATATCTCAAGGCAAAGAGAAATCAGACAAATGTTTGCAAGTTACATAGACATTTACATCAATCTGTATTTTCATAAGCTTCTGTTTTTTGTAAAAACTATACAGCTTTCATTTGCTTTCAGACATTAAACTTTTTTTTAACTAAAAGAATCATTCTGTGATGGAACTTGAATCTAAAAGGGAGGGCAGGAGTGGTTTAGGGGATATAAGTCTGTGAGCTTTAGAAACATTAAATAAAATATTTGATATCATACACATGCAGAGACTATTTAAAAAATATACTAGGCTACATGTTCATTTCCAGATTAGCAACCAAAACCAAAACTAAACCCTACAGATCTATGTACTATATAACTGAGGATGTAGTAGAAGTATTCATTGAAAGATAGTTCACTTATTTTGATAAATAGAACTGTAAGATGCAATTATTTACTTATGAAAGATCATGAATTCTTATAAAGATGAATATGATATACACAAACTATTAAATAAAACAGCATTTGTTTCACACTATGAAATTTAATAATCTTATTAATCCTGAGTAAACAAGCTTTGAATAAGGAACTAAGAAAGTGACACCATGATAGATATGGATAAGGCTTAACATGTATTTTAAAAACTGACATAAATTCTAAGGTACTTAACAATAGAGTTTTACCATATTCAGCTTTTCTAATTTCATGTCATTTATTATAGGACTTGTTTTTTTGAAAGCCTTAACTTTGGCTAGTCAGTAGTTTAAAAAGGATGTTTGATAACGTAAAAAAGATGCATATCTGTGCATGTATGGCAAAATGTGTGTTCACACATAATAATATATTTGTTAATGCAAAACAGTTACCTGCTGTGGTCCTCGGATAGCTTTTCCCGGGGAATCGAGTGAGGGAAAAGGTGCATCAGATGGGTCCAGAAGTGGGAAGGTATTTACATATAATGCATTATGATCTCCAGGTGGCAAACACGCAGCTCTATCCAGAGTTGTCCTGATACAAGTGTTTACAAGATTTGAGGGCTTTGTTTTGTCAGTTGTTTTAAGGTTTTGTATAGCTGAAGCTATGGGGTCAATTCCCTGAATTTCAAATAAAGTTTCTTCTGTTTTAACAAAGTTCCCTGGGTTGTCTCTGAACTCCATATTAAATTTCTCTTGGCACATTGCCTCAGACGTGGCAGGACTAAGGATGCCGGGTCTCTCTGGAGTGCTATGTAAGAAAGTTGAGTCATTGTCCATAGGTGGAAACTTGACATTGAATTTAGAAAGTGATTCAAAAGAGGTGTCTTCCTCATCTCTGCACAGTCCTCTTGGTGTGACAGATGTGATGGATGGTGCACCTCTATTTATATCATCTTTAGCCTGAGGCTTAAACAGCGCTTCTTGTTTATCTGTTTTATCCGTACACTGTATAGGCACAGAGCACTGTGTTTCTGCAGGGAGAAGAACACAAAAGAGAAACAGCTGCATTCAAATCATTAAAAAAATCTGTTCAATCAGCTTTGGACAGATAATTATTATTTTTTCTATTGGTTTTTATAGCAAATGAAGACAACTGGGATTTTAAAATTTGCTACCATCTTACACAGAATATTAGCAGTCTCCAGCGGGTGAACTGAAACATAGCTTATTAGTTGCAATTTAACTACTTTGTCTTTTCCTAGGTCTTCTGCTGTAAGCTTTGCATCTTGTTCACAGTTACACTGCTCCACACTTAAAAAACATTTGCTTGTAGTGTATACATTTAAACATTTTGTCAGTAACGGAAGCTATAACTGTGAGTTTGCTTAGACAAATAAGTTGTTAAAAGGGAAAATCTTACTAGGTATATCTAAAATTAGGTCATTTATTATTCATGTCACTGTCTAACTAAGTATATCACTAATCAGTTTAGCCACTGTCTGCTCTCAATAATCCATGTGAGGGACTGGTGGTTGCAGGAGTTGGGAAAAAGAAGACAGTGAAGGCAAAGGAAGGATGAAATATTGTGATGCATGTTAAGAAAACTGTGGATGAATAGATTATTTTATCATCTTATATCTTTTTTAAAAAAAGACCTCTGTAAATAATAGGTAAATATCTGGTAGATAAAAGGGCCTCTGTAGCTCATTTATCTAGAACCACTTATCCAACAAATTCAGCTTTCTGGGACACAGTCAAAAGCTAGAAAGAAAGTAGAGCTTCTGAGGAGCCAGAATTAGAGCCACAAGGTTCATAGATACATGAATTTTGTTCCTATTGTCATTTTAGATTTATTCTAACAAACTTGGTGGTATTTCCGTAGCTCATAGCTGGTTTGAAACAGCAAATTAAAAGGGAATATGAGTTGCTAAAGGCAGACATAGATATCAACAAGAGCTAAAAGCATAGGAAGAGATAAGAAAGACAAAAAAGCTGATATAAGAACTTAGAAAACACTACAGTCTAGTATAGGGCCAATGAGTGCTCAATATAAAAAAAGATAATCAAAGTACTGTCCATGTTGATGATTCTGAGACACTAGAAAAAGCCCAATTAAGCTCCACAATGTCCCTTAAAGAAGGCACTGAAGTTGGTAATGTATGCATTTTAAGGATTGTCATCAGCGCTGTTGAACATTCACAAATGGAGACATTACCAGTGATGCAAATTTAGGTAGACAGGGTATACAGAACACAAGATATACAAAGTATCTGTACAGGTTAGTAGGCACTTAACAAATGTCAGTTCCTTTATATTCCTTTGGTCTTGGCAGTCTCATGACACCTCTCTGTCTTTTGCCACAGCACATTCCAATATATTTTTTTCTGTTTGGGTATGTGTAGTACAATGCAACCAACTTCTTTGGTTCATCTTGTTATATACCTACTGCCTCTCTTTATACCTCTCTTCATACCATCCTTTCTTATTGGATTATTATAACAGCCTTTAAACTGCTTCCTTGCCTCTAAATTTGTCTCATATCCCATCTGTTCTCTTCATTGCAACTTCCCCTCCATCCCTCATTCTCAGAGTAGTTTTTCTAAAATACTAATCTGACCACGTTACCTTCCTAATAAAATCTTTTGATGGCTCTACAAGCCCCTCAGATCTCAGAAAAGGCTTATTAGACTGTTCATTACTGGCCCCTGGTCATCTCTCCATGCTCATCTTTCACTCCATACTCTGGCTATAATGAACTTCGTATAGTTCTCCAAAATAGCCACACTCTCTTGTCTTTGCACCTTTGCACATGCTGTGCAGACTGCTGGAAGTGTCCCCTCCCATCCCTCTTTGCCCAACTCTTATTTGTCCTTCATATCTTGGCTTGGACATAAGTTTCTCTGGATGACTCTCCCATGACTCTTGGATGCCCTGAGGACTGAAACACTCTGTTATATAGTTATGTGTCACTTAATGATGGAACATTTTGAGAAATGCAGTCTTAGGCAATTTTGTCATTGTGCAAACATCATAGAGTGTACTTACAGAAACCTAGACAGTATAGTCTACTACACACCTACACTATATGGGGGCTACAAACCTATACAACATGTTGCTGTACTGAATACTGTAGGTAACACAATGGTATCTGTGTATTTAAACACTGAAAAGGTACAGTAAAAATATGGCATAAAATATAAAAAATGGGTATGCCTGTATAGAGCACTTACCATGAATGGAATTTGCAGGACTGGAGGTTGCTCTGGGTGAGTCAGTGAGTTAATGGTGAGTGAATGTGAAGGCCTAGGATATTACTGTACATCACTGTGGACTTTCTGAACACTATATACTTAGGTTACACTAAATTTACAAAAAAAAAAAAAAATGGTGCTACAATGTAACAACAGCTACCTACAATGTCACTAGGGTGATTTTTTTTTTTCTTTTTTTGAGACGGAGCTTCGCTCTTGTTGCCCAGGCTGGATGGAGTGCAATGGCACGATCTTGGCTCACCGCAATCTCCGCCTCCCAGGTTTAAGTGATTCTCCTGCCTCAGCCTCCCGAGTAGCTGGGATTACAGGCATGCGTCACCATGCCCGGCTAATTTTGTATTTTTAGTAGAGATGGGGTTTCTCCATGTTGATCAGGGTGGTCTTGAACTCCCAACCTCAGGTGATCTGCCCAGCTCAGCCTCCCAAAGTGCTGGGATTACAGGCATGAGCCACTGCGCCTGGGCTGATATGAACTTTTAAGTACCATTATAATCTTATGGGGCCATCATTGTATATGCAATCTGTTGTTGACTGAAAATGTCATTTGGCACCCGACTGTATTTCCAAGCATAACTCTCTTTCTCCCATTAAAGTAGATTTTTTGAGGTCTTAAACTATGTTTTGTTTCCCTCTAACTCCAGACCCTTGCCCAGTGTCTGGCACATAGTATGCCCCTAACAAATGAATTCTGAATGAAACTGTAATCTCTCCCCTACAAAGCCTACTATAATAATCAACATTTACCAGATACTCTATGACTAGGAGTGCTATAGTAATTGTTACCAAGCTTAATTGTTTATCTGGATTTCTTTAGCCTCTGAGGTTCTTAAAGTCCATTAACTCTCGAGTAGTCATTTTTCCTGGCAGCAGACTTGAAAGTGGTAGGAAAGTCTAGGAAACAGTACTGTCTTTGTAGATGACATTTGCTACTTGCAAATAACAAATCAGGAAAACCAACTGTTGAGGTAATCAGACTCTGTTACACCCGAAGAGGAGAGACTTATCAAATGATCTTCACAAGGAGAACAAGGTGAATGCTGGAGAATCTGCTGCTGCTGCTAATGGCAATGACTATTAATATTAATAGCACTTCCACATGGCATGTACTATTATAATAATTGTATGTACATTAATTCATATAATACTCAAGGTAATTCTGAGGTAGGCACTATTATTATCCCCACTTTACATGTGAAGAAACTGGTTGGAGAGGTTAATTCAAAGGCCACACAACTATAATAGTAAGTGGTAGATCTGCCACTGGAACCCAAGCAACCTAACTGTAGATTTGTGCTCTGAACCATTAAGCTAAATTGAACATGTCGGTTTCTATATATAGAGAGAAGTCCCCAAATTGACAGAAATGTGCTTTGAATTATTTTTCTAGCAGTTGATCTATCCCCGCTGTGAACAAAACGAGGAGAAATCAAACAGCTCTAAAAAAACAGATATTTTCTTTCAGCAAAGCTAGCTGGCATAAAACTCAGCCACAATAAAATAATCTGAGTTAATCTGCTCAAGCAGTGAGAGTTAGTATCTATTAAAAAAATTTAAACCTTACATTCCTAATGCTACTAGAAATCTAAGCTGAGACAACTTAAAACTCAAATGAGATGCATTAAAGCACTTGTCATCCTGACACCATATTGAGAAACATGATCAGGTGAGCAAATAGCTTTTCTATTTTGCCTATTTTAAGAATACTCAGCTTTGCAAGGAAAAAGTAAAATGGGAAATATTTTTAGATTTCCCAATTTTAAATACAGGCTATCCATTTAATTACTTATCATTATAATTACATTGTATATTGACAAAAGAAAAAGACCTCATGGTTGTTACCATTCTCACGGATGTTTATTACCCTTAATCCTATATTCTTCTTTCCTAATCTCTACTGAAATTGGACACTCCTTTATGAAACAAACAGCACTTTATTTGAAGCTATGGATAAACATACATTTTATCTTTATCATTTCTTAAGTCTACTGCCATATGTAGATGAGTAGAAAAAACAAAGTATTTAATAATAAATAGAAATGTAAAATTCTACTAACTCAGTATTTTCAAATGAATCATATCTGGTTATTTAAAAGTAAAAATCAAATTTTAATACAAAATAACATAGGGACAATACACATACCTTTCCCAGATATATTGTGCAAATCATATTCGAAATAGTTCTTCTATATTTTTATACAGTGTAGTATACATACTTGGAAACCCTGAATAGGCATCTTTTCAAAAAATATTTTTTCCTTTCTCCTTTTGATATACTACTGTCAGAGTATAATATTTATTTTGGTTTCTCTTTGGACCCCAGCAAAACTTCACTAGAGTCTGTAGCACAAAATATTTTGAGAATAATGTACTTATTATTTGTGACACTGTTAATATAAAGGATAAAAATAAAGCATCAGGAAGAAGTTTTAGTGGAGAAGAAATTGAAGTTAAATACTCAGAGTTCTAGTTGACAGACACTCAGATTTAGACCTGTGCAATTTAAAAATGGTCAAAGTATTAAGCCATTGATAATGAGGTAAGTTCTCTGTGTAACAAAGAATATATCACCATTACAATGCCTTGAAAAGATGTTGATGTTCAAAAAAGCATGTTTATGAATTCTAGGTACTACATCTCCATAGCTAGCATATTTTAAACAGAAATAATTCATTTACTTCAGAGGTATCTAGTATCTTTAGTCCATACAAAAGATCAATTTCTCATGAAAATGACAAAAATTAAGGTGAAGAAAAGAGTTGTTTTTGGCGAGGTGGGGGAAGGGAGGGAAAGAACCAAATTATGTCTGTCTACAAAGATTGTTTTGTTTCTGTAATACCACATCGTGTAACTTTTCTGAAAATAAAATGGTAGTAGTAACAAAAAGTGAATTTACACTATAAAATGATTTAAAATAGCCTAGATGTAAGAGCTGCAAGAAATGGAAAGTGATCTTTAATTAAAGGGGTGTTAGTCAGCAAGACTGCAACATCTCTCAGAGTGAAAACTGTAAATCACATCCCTTGGGAATTGTCTGCAGAATAGCTCAAATCACAAAGGTAAAGGAGAATTTATCATTATAAATCATCAGTTTACCTTCCTTTTGTTTGCAGAAGTGTTTGGTTGCCAGACCCAATCCCTTATATTTTGCTATTCATATAGAACTACTCAAGCAAACACCAGGAAGCCAGTCTGGGGTTTTAGGAAAGGGTACAGCATTTACAAAACATACTATAACACATATGTAAAACAAATGTTCCTTCTAAATTGTATTTTATACTAAATGTGTATTTTGTGCATTAAACACAACTAGCACTCAGGAAATTTGAGTGCCACATTTTTATTCTTGAACCAAATGAGTTCAAAGAATTCTTGAGCCCAGGAGTTCAAGGCTGTAGTGCACCATCATGCCTGTGAATAGCCACTGCACTCCAGTCTGGGCAACATAGCAAGATCCTGTATTTAATTAAAAAAAAAAACATGAAAAAAACATCTATCCATAGTGTATATAATGAACTTTCAGGCAGAAGTTACAAACAAACCTGATGTTATAATATTACTTAGCTCATATAATATGATAGTGTGGCTTCAAGGTCACTTACTAACATAAAAGTTAATGTTTAATAAGGTCCCCAAACAACTGAAAACTTTCAGGGATATAGTCTGGATTTATTTCGTATTTTTTTAAGGTGGGATTTCTCATTAAGATAATTAGTAATTATGTCTTTCAGTTCAATCTACATAGTATCATATACAACAAAGAGAAAAAACCCAACAATTACATATGTAATACATTACAGAACTTACACAGCATGTACACATTCAAACATACGTGGATGAGGGGTAAATTACAGATGCTACACACTTAATAGGCATTCAGGAATATTTTCACATTCAAAAAGAAATCAATTTCAATTAAGCAAATCAATATTACTGTAAATTAAATTAAATCTTACCAGTTGCAGTGTCTGGTATATTAAGTTTGCTTAAGTGGTCTTTCTGTGCTTTTGCTAGCATGCATATTCTATGAAATTCTTCTTTCAGATCCCAGAAAGTCTTCTCTATATTACCCCTAAAAAAAAAAAAAAATCAACATTTTAAAATGTAAAGCTATAACTTTCAAGTTTTTTAAATAATCAAACTTATGTAGTACCATTTTATGTGCCACAAAATAATTATTTAAAAGTTAAAAAAATTATTTTAAATTCCTAGACAATGTCCCAAAAACCAGCTTGTATTTGTAGAGGGCCAGGCACAAAGTAAGTGATAAATTAAAAGTTTTAATACATAAATATAGTATAGTCTAGTGTATCTACTTATTCATATATACACTAATGCTGGCTGTCTTATTCTCACATTAGAAATTTCAATGCATTGACATTCGTTCTCTGCAAATATCTTAAATAGAATATTAAGTATTCCTCATTTTGGTAAGGTTCACATTAGGATCCATCCATATAAAGAAATATGGCCTTAACACTTGGTCTATTGAAATAGTAGAGCTTTAGAGAATTCAAGTTTTAGATCCAGCTCTGCTATTAACTGCATGACTTGTTTAGGTCATTTTTAACATGTAGGATTCTGGGGTTGGTCACTTCCACTTATTCTATTTTTTTTGCAATTGTTAAAGCTTAAAAAAATATATAAAATATATTTCAGTATTGATAATTTTTAAGAGTTGGCAAAAAAGGATGTAGAACTACCTTTCATGGAGCAAAGGACTGCCAAGACTCCTTGCTGAAGTTTCTTTTCTAGGAGAAGAAACCTCTTGTCTTCTTACCTTAAAGATACAAAATGATTACTATTACTACTTTAAATTGCTCCCAAATACAAATGAGGTCCAGTAAAGAGAAAACACAAAGGAAAATTTATTTACCTTCCCTACTGAAAAATAACCTGAGACAGCTTATAGACCTATATGTAATATACAATTGATTTTTTTCTTCAAATGAGAAAAATCAAGGAAAAAGGAAAATGAAGAAGGAAAATCTGAAGAGATGAAATATTTCTGGTAACTTCAATTACTATTTCCGGTACTGGTAATTCAAGAAATTTCTCAAATTCAACTATTGATCAAAATTGCTGCTCTGTTCACCAAGCACCTCATATGCCCAGAAACTTAGGGGAAAAAAGAAACCTATGTGTTTACTTCTTTTGATATTCAGTAAAAATGGCCTATATATTTAAATCAATGTGTTTGTCTTTTGTTATAGATTCTTTGCTGAAGAATGCAGCTGTATTAAAGGAAGAAAGAAAACCAAGCTACAGTTCCTTGTAATTCAACAAGCATTTAAAAGGTTTATAAAGATGGTGCAATTATGTATTTAAGCTGCTTCAACACAAGTTCTTGCCTTTCACTCCCACCCTGTGGCTTACACTGGTATTACATCTATTCTGACATTTAAAAATCAACATTAAAGAACATGTTGTAATAATGTATTCCATGGTTTAAATATTTAAAAAATTTTACATCATACCTAGAGAGTGTTGTGTACTTTCTAAAGCTTATAAACTGAAAAGCCCAGAAATCTGAAGAATCCTAATACAGAATCATAAGTTATAATTCATCCAAAATTGTATAGTTCTTAAATTTCAAATCCAAACCAGTGGGTATCTGTCTTTAGTGACATTTAGATTTTATTCAGTTAAGGTCATTGTAGCTATTATAAATGGAAGATTTTACTTCATTGTGTCTTATCACTTAAGTACCTCACTCTTGCTTTTCAAAAGATTTCTTTCAATTTCTTCGGAGTCTTATTTGTTCTCTAAGACAAAGACTTGATTTCAGTTTGTTTTTCTTAAAATTAATATCTTCTCCAATTTATTTCCCAGTTTTTCTAAATAAATACTTTAAATATATATAGACAGTATTATTTTTATAGTATCTCAGAATTAGTAAAATAAAATCTTGCCAATACAAATAATTTGTGATTTTATATATTATATTGTCAGGCTGAAGTAAAATAAAGATTATTTTGTTGCTGCATATCACGTGTTTGACAAACATTCAGATCATATATTCTTCTGGATTAAAACTGCTGTATTGAGCTTTATAATGCAGTCACATCAGAAGATATTTTCACATTCACAGTTTGTTTTTAAAAGTGGTAGACAAGGTTTTTCTATGGTGTTTTGTGCAATTAGAACACTCAATGGATTTTAGTGTGGACTAGGAAGAAAGGCAACATTTTACACTAGCCAGCCAGTCAGAACACTACAAATACGAAAACAAACTTTTAAAAGATTTTATCACTAAGTCTATATCAACAAAATCAGAGAAGAGGTATATTAAGAGAATACTTACATTTGACAATTTAATATGTCAAACAAATCATAAAATAAGTGATTATATATTAAATGGAATGACCTCCTTATAGTGAGCCAAGATTGTACCACTGCACTCCAGCCTGGGCGACAGAGCAAGACTGTCTCAAAAAAAACAAAAACAAAAATCAAAACAAAACAAAACAAAACAGTAATGCTCTGTAGTTTTAGCCTAAAACTGGAGATAGTTACAGAAAGTGGTAAAGATAGTGCTCCAAATTCCAAAGTCCTGACTTTGACATAAACTAGGAATGATTGTTTCTGAGATTAAAGAAGTATTAAAAACGAATGGGGATGAAGAGGGCTGAAGGAAAAGATAGGAAAAAAATGACAAACCTTTGTCTTGCTTGGTAAATAATTGATGCTAACTTACTTCTGTGATGTTTAGATTTGATAATTAGTGTGGGTGAATTTATCAAGAAAAGATTCCTTCAGTGTATTGGCAGGAGGTAAAGGAGGACTCCTTAAAGAATTCCTATGAAGTATCTAAACTAAGGTCTTCAGCTTCTTTGGGGTTAGAAACACAGCTCTGCTTACTATTATTTTTGTTTTTATTCTTACTGAAAAAAGTATTACTGGTTGTACTAGGCAATACACTGCACCTTTTATCATTCATGCCAAATAAAGCTGTTAATATATTTCAAATGAAAATTCTGAGTTCCCAGTACCCAAGAAAAATTTTCAGAAAGGGACCTCTTAACATGTTACTTAAAAAAAAAAAAAAAAAAAGTAAACGGTTTTCTGACAGACATTTTGAAGTTGGGTTTATTTAGAATGGGGCATAACATGTTAATGCTATCTTCCATTATAGCAGTCTGATACAACTTTCTGAAAACAATCATTAATTTTTCAAAGGATTTAGGATTAGTATAATCAATGGCAACTTCAACACTTTCCCAGAAAGTCAGACTTTTTTTCAATGCATTATCTTAATAAAGATTAATCAGTTTGTTGAGCATCTCATAGAGTAAGGATAACTTGTATTTTTCTTTCTATTCTCAAATATAATCCAAGTGGGCTCTGTACTGCAGGAAGATGAAGTTGTAACTTCAAATAAGAAAGCAAGGGAATTTTGAACATTATATTTTAGGAGATTTTAGGCATTAAATCATTCAAAAAATGAATTTATTTTGAGGTACTAAAACTTAAAATACTTAACATCATAAACTGTTCCAAGTACTAGTTTGGAAATGCTGAACTTGTGGAATGAATGCTGAAATAAGAGTTTTACACATCATACTTTTCATATACACTTCCAGTATGTCGCTGGGTAAGTCATTCAACTAAATCCATTAAGATAAACACATCTGAAACAGTTGGAAGATGTAAAATGTTTCCTTAAATTTCTTATGTGAATTGGGAGGATTTTGATTTAGTGTAAGTCAATTTAAGCTTCTCCCTAGATGGGTATTATATCAAAAATATATGTTCAAGGGACAGTTGAATATGCGGTGATATTTAAGAAGGAGAAAAAAAGTGGTTAATATTTCATTACTCCAAATCAGGCTTTATTATTGATGCAAAAATAATCAAAAATGTTTTTGTTTCCCATTTTAGGATATGTTAGGTATCAACCTCTCAAAGAAAGAAATGTACATTTTCCTTAACACCTGCTTTTGTTATAGTTGATAGTAAAAGTGAAATTATTTTATTCCTTTTATAAAAAATTGGAAAGATATAGAAAAGAAATAAAAATTATCATTCAAAACCATATTTTTTCTTAAAAATTTTAAGCAATTAAAGTCAGTAAAATAAAATTGAGTTACGGAATTTTTTTTTTTTCTTTTTTTGAGACAGAATCTCGCTTTTGTTGCCCTGGCTGGACTGCAGTGGCGTGATCTTGGCTCACTGCAACCTCCACCTCCTGGGTTCAAGTGATTCTCCTGCCTCAGCCTCCCAGGTAGCTGAGATTACAGGTGCCCACCACCATGCCCGAGTAATTTTTGTATATTTAGTAGAGACGAGGTTTCAACATGTTGGTCAGGCTGGTTTCGAACTCCTGACCTCAGGTGATCTGCCCACCTTGGCCTCCGAAAAGTGCTGGGATTACAGGCGTGAGCCACTGCGCCCAGCTGAGTTATGGAATTTTTAAAGATAATTCTGACTAAACTCTTTTAACAAGATGTATATTCTCTCATATGTATGTAAGAAACCTAAACTTTAAAAGGCTTCTATTAAGTAAAGAAGGTTAATTTTCAATGATATGTATTTCACTCTACTCCAGTGTTCATATCAAAGACTCCCTTTAAACTTTAGTTACGATCCTTGCATGCAAAGGAATATTTATTTTTAGCTAGCTCAGGCAACTGAATGTAGTCAATGTTTTATTTCGTTTCTGGATAAGGCTAAATAGAAATATGCTTTTAAAACAGAAACGAGAATCCTCCTTACTTGGATCAATGTAAACCAAGAAATAAGCCAAGGTGGGATGGGATGGATTGGTAGAGGGAATATAAACTACAGAATAGGTATAAATGTTAGCTTGATAAAATTCACTACAGAAAAAGGAAAAGTAAGTAGTAGGAAAAAAAACTGAAAATAAAGATTCATTTGTCACTTAGATTTTTGAGATCTGAGAATGAAATGTTAGAGGAACTGAGGTTGAATATTTCCTTACCAGTCTACATATACTGAGACAAAAGATGTTATGGTGAAGTCAAGCACTGGATACAGCTGAATTAGGGAGAAAGTGAAAAAAGGGCTGAGACAGAAAAAGATTAAGGTATAAAACAGGACCAGAAAAAAAATTACAAAAAGATATTTGATAAGAATAAACATAGAAGAATAGTATATAAAAGTTTGAGGACAAAAGGTAAAAAAAAAGAATATTGTATTTAATTTAAAAGAACTTATGGCCATATAAAATCTATGGTTCTCTCACCCTCATTAACATTCCTGAAAATCTAGCAAAGCAAGAGAAACACAAATCCTAGGAGCCTTGTCTGTTCTGTGTGATACAGTGTGCTAGGCAAACCCACTGCCAGTGTGGGAACAACTCCAGGGCAAAATGGGATCCATCCCAGAGTTCTGAAGGAAGTGGCAAGAAAATAAACAATATAAAAATAAAATTAAACACCCTAATTACTTCCAAGTTCTTTATTGGGTTGTGGTTTAACATAACCCATCCCCATAATCTCTACTGATTCAATGCTACAATAAAACATATTGTTTCAGAAAAGGTAAAATCCTTTACCAGTACTGCCACAATTACTGTAACTTCACTACTATCAAAGTTAATTTGTAGAATGAGATGAATACTTTTCTACTGTCTTCTAAGTCTTTCACTTTGTATTAGGTATCTTTTGCATGTATCTTTCTGAATTTATTTCTTTAAAGGGAAGAAATATTTAATTGTGGAGATGCTTTTTTAATGCAAAATAGAAACTGCGTAACTTCAGTGACCAATTTAATTAAGATTTCTCACACTCCTTTCACCCTTTCCCCAAACACTGCATTTAAAATGAACTGATCTATGCTGTGCATGGTGGTGTGCTCCTGTAATCCCAACTACTAGGTAGGCTGAGAGGGGGGAGTTTGAGACCAGCCTGGACAACACAGCAAGAACTCGTCTCAAAAAAGAAAAAATGAACTGATTTGGAAAAATCCTTTAACCACAAGTTTAGTGTTATACCACTACACCATGAAGAACAGAAGCTATCTTCTTGAAAATAGCTATTATTTAAGCAATTTGCATGTATTACTTATTTAACTGAAATCACAAAATCTGCTTATTTTGAGATGGAGGTCTTGCAACATGGAGCAGACTGGAGTCAAATTTCTGGACTCAAGCAGTCTTCCCGCTGCAGCCTCCGAAGTAGCTGGGACTATAGGTGCACGCCACTGTACCTGGCAAGCCACAAAATCTTCTGAATTACGTATTTAATTATGATTTTAAAATTTGCTTCGAAGAGATCAAATAATTTGTGTATAGTTTGGCAGGCAGAGTAGCTGTGATTGGAACACAAGCCTTTTTGCCCCAGTAGCTTTAACTACTTAGCCATAATGCTTGGCTGCTGGAGAAGCTAAGTGGTACAGTTATCCAGCACAGGGTTGGAGATAAAGAATGGTTACATTTACATATTGCACCAAGGCAAACTAATTTTAAGATTTTAAAATCTTCCTGTCATACAATAAAAAACATATTTATCACTGAGAAGCAGTTACAGGCCATGTTTTGATGCTTAAATATTGCCCAGGGTGGGAGGGGAAACCTTTGGTATAGCCTTTTTTTTGCTGTGTTCTCAAGGATGTATCGTACAAATAGAAATGTACATCCAAAAATAACTTAAGATAGATTTACTCAAGTTTTGCCAAACGAGTCACTTGTTAACATAGGCAATTTGGCAGTATTTTCTTTGACAAAATTTCATAGTATTTCTCAAACTTGGCATAGAAGTTAAGCATTTGACAAAGCATGACAATGGGTGGAGTACCCTACTGGTAATTCTATCCTCTCTGGAAAGCTTAACTCCCTTCCTGCCTCCCCAGCTATCTTTTAATAAAAGACTGGGTATAGTTATAGTAGCTGATAAAGTCCTTGTCTGATAATTTCAGTGTCTGAATCATCTTAGAGTTGATGTCTGTTCTCTTATAACTGGGTCACATTTTCTGGGTTCTTTATATGTTGGGTGATTTTGGACCATATCCTGACCATGCTCAGCCAGAAAAAAACCAAAAAACTAGACTTTAGGAGCTCAGATTCCATTGTGGAGGAGTGAGCACCTAACAAACCATTCTTCTGCAAATAACAGTTATAAACTTTGGACAACACACACACACACACACACACACACACACACACACACACACACACACACACAAACCAACTACCTGAAAATATTGAAGACCAAACTTTGCACATATTGGAGGAGAGTCAAAAAGTGTAGTAAGTAATTGGCTTAGAGTGCATTCCCAGTTTTCTATGGTTTTGTCCTGATGGTGGCTACACTGCAGTAGAGGCACAGTAGTGACTGAAATTCCAATAACAAAGCCCACTAACATTCCGGCTGGAAGAATCAAGAAGGAGAATGAGATCATAACCATGGTCACCAGAGAGTGAAGGAAAGGAGCCCTAGAGAATTTGAGAACCTTAAATTCCGCGTTTAAATTCAGCCCAAGTCTCTGGCAGTCCCCAAGTTGGGTGAGACTAAAAGCTTTGCAGCTAAAGCTCTAAGGATTGAACTGAGATTGGAGCTGCCCCTCTCCATAGGAGTGACACTTACCCTGAGCTAATCAAGTTCACTGCCTGTAAAAACAAAACTACCAATACCCTTCACCACTCTAGAAAACGTTTTGTCCGTTTCTTAAAATAAACAAACAAAAACTCCAAACATGTAAGTACTACATGACCCAATGAATGCATTCCTGGGCACTTCAAAATTTATGTTCACACAGAAACCTGCATACAAATGTTTACAGCAGCATTCTGTCCATAAAGTAAGAAAAAGATAGGAAGCACTTTCTCCTCTGAAGCCATGATTATGTCACCTAAAAATGGTTATGGTAAATGAAATGGCTCATTCAAAACTCTCAGTTTTAGCTTTCAGTTTACATAATGTTCTCCCAAGTGACCTAGAATAATTGTGGCTCTTGTGTAGAAATTATCCTTTTTCCATCAAAATCTTGTAGAAAATTTAACTTTACGTATCTATGCACACATAACCAAGATAAAGGCAAATAAGAACTTGTCTTCTTTTCTGTTAGCATCAAAAAATCTTAGGGCAGGAGAAACCCTAAAGAAACTGAGCTTAGGCCTTTCCTGAGTAGTAAAATTCAAAACTGGGGGCCTCACCAACTTTTTTTTCTTTTTTTTGGCCAAGAAAGAACTTAGTAAAAAATAAACAAACTACCAAGACCTAGTATCTTCTTCATGTCAAAGGGGAATGAACATTTATCAAAAACAAAAAAAGTAGGAAGAATAGTTTTAGATTCAGCTTTATCAAAAAGTTATCACTTTATGCTCATGGCTCAGGATAAGATGAGACACAAGAGATGAGGACAGAAGTGAGGAGTCTCAGGCTGCAGCACAGGTAAAAAAGAGAAGGCAGGAGAGAATGTTCAATTAGCAGAAGCAAGAAGGAAAGCAAGGAGATTCACTGTGGCCATTTGGCCATCTAGCAGACATATGGTCCAGATGTAACTTCTAGAGAATACAGACAAGTCAGTGGCTCTCTATAATATTATTAAGATAAAATGTAGAGGGAAATATGCTGTCTTTAATGTTAAATAGTCAAGAGAAATTAGGAGTAGAAGTAACAATGAGTAAATCCATCAAATATGGAATTACTTAGAGGAAACTAAGCTTAAATGCAAAAATCACATTACAAACGTAATAGGAAAGAGACAACAAAAGATGCTCATCTTAGAATTGTTTCCAAAAGGGACTTATCAGGGAGGGAGACAAAGAATTGTTTCCAAAAGAGACTTACAGGGAGGGAGACCAAAACCACAGATTAATGACAACGCAGAATGTGTGGAAACTGCTATACAATAGTTTTATTAGGATTCTAAGATATATAGCTTGGAGCATAAGTATATAAAGATGACTAACTGGCAAAGAAAAAAAATCTTTCAGGAAATCAGCTTTCGTAACATAGCAAGACACTGCTTAACCAAGCAGCAGAGAAGCTCAGAGTGTACCGGTGCAAATGAAAAATTAGGTGACTCTTCCTCCTCCTCTACCCTCAAAATCTAGCAGTATCTTAGAGGGAACTACGAATCCAGTTAGAGGATGTTAAAATACAATACTGGGAAGAGTGTTAGCTGAAGATCCTGTACTTAAACAAAGCTAAGTGGTTTTCTTAGTATTGATTTCAGTTCACAGATACAGTCTTGTGCCTTTAAAAATTACCAGAGTACCTAGTATGCAGCACTTCATAGTCCTAGGGTTTTATGGAACATACTAGAAAATGCAGATATCTACTATCAAACTATCTTTTAACAAATTATAGTCAAAATTCAGAGTCTGTTCTAGACTTAATATAGATTAATTTACAAGCATCATGATTTAAAGTATGAAGATGTAAAACAATTCATTATCCAATGTATGTGAAAAGAACTGATGAAGAAGCACTAGGACCTCCATGTACAAATAAAGGTTCCTGAGGAGATGCTGGAATATTCTTAGAACATGACATTTTATCAGGAGGATGAAAAGTAACTTGCTGAGAAAAAGGCAATATGATTTTTTTCTAACAGGAAATTATAATCTGGTTAAACCAGTGGTTCTCAAAATATGGTCCAAGATCCTTAAAGGTCCCAAGAGCCTTTCAAGGGATCCACTATTGGGAGAGGTAATCTGCCATGGCCCCTGAGCATCCTGGCACATTTTTGCTGTTCACGTCAGGAATACAAGAATCTCACTGTTCTTTGCCTGAGGCTTTTCTCAGGCTTGTGTTTGCAGAGAGCAAATTTGAAAGACTAGGTAATGTCTCCCTCTTGGACAAAGAGCAGGCATGCTTTCTGCCTGCTATAAAATGGTGGGCTCCCCAAGCTCAACATGCCTCTCCTTTAATGTAACCATTGCATGTATAAGCGTCATCTGTGTCTGTGTTACCTCCTAGGCAGGACCAATGAATATAAGATGTTCTTGGCTACTAGCTTTACTGTAAATAATAAAGTCCTTTTTCTCTGATTCACTTTTCTGTTTTCCTCCAGTACCCACCCATGAAACAGTAACTGAGTAACTTATTAGCTTGTAAGTAGAATAAAATGAAATCCCAGAGCCTGACATAATTGAAATCAACTGTTGTCACAATTAAGATATTATTAATATTTGCATTTTTTACTGTGTTGGCATTTAGACTGATGATGCAAAAACAATGAATAAAACTGCTGGTGTCCGAGTATGACTAAGGCCATATCAAACTGTTGTCACTGTATTCTTCAATGTCACACACTCAGTAAAAAAAAAAAAAAAAAAAAAAGAAAAAAAAAAAAAAAAAAAAAAACAGCAAAAAAAAAAAAAAAGGCAGTTTCAACTAAGAATGTCCTTAATAAGGCAGTAAAAATGATTAAGTTTTTGAAACTTGATCTCAACATATTTTTAATATTTTGTGTGACAAAATGGGAAGTATACACAAAAGGACTTCTGCTGCATACTGAAGTACAATTATTGTCTTGGGGAAAAGTACTTGTGCAACTATTTGAGTTGCAAGTAAACTAGTTACTTTTCTAATGGAATGCCATTTTTGCTTGAAAGAATGACTGACACACAAGCTATGGTTATTCAGACATTTTCTCAAAAGCAAATGAAGTTAGCCTGTCATGTTAAGGAAAGCAACTGACAAGATTCGTTGCCAATGATAAAATTTGAGCTTTCAAGTGAAAATTAAAATTTTGGAAAACCTGTACCTGTCACAGTAAGCTTGACAGATGCCCAATACTTAAAAGACTTTTCTAATGCGATCAGTGATGATGTTAAATGTGATTTTAAAATATAATAGGTCAACATTTGCAAGATCTACACAACTTAGTGAACCAATATTTTCCAAATGACTGATTCATGATGTTACAGAATCATACATTAGTAAAAGACATACTCAAAGTACAAGATAGACCAACAGCTTTTAATGCAGCAGAAAAGTTCACTGATATGGTTTCAGATTCCATATTGCAGCTAACATTTTAAGACACTATCAAGTTTTAGTGCAGTACTAAAGACCATCCACAATCACTAAAAAGGCTATTAAAATACTCTTCCCTTTTTCAACTACAATATCTATTTGAGGCTGAATTTTCATCATATAATTCAACCAAAAAAAATCACAGCAGGTTGAATGTAGAAGTATTTCATAACACTGGAAAAAAAAAAATACCTTCAAAACAGATTTAGATAATTTTTTTTTTTTTTTTTTTTGAGACAGAGTCTCACTCTTGCCCAGGTTGGAGTGCAGTGGTGTGATCTTGGCTCATGCAGCCTCCAGAGTAGCTGGGATTACAAGCACTCACCATCATGCCTGGCTAATTTTTGTATTCTTAGTAGAGACAGGGTCTCATCATGGCCAGGCTGGTCTCAAACTCCTGACATCAAGTGATCCACCCACCTTGGCCTCCCAAAATGTTGGGATTACAGGCGTGAGCCTCTGCACCCAGCCAGATTTTGAGAACTTTTAGGATGACAGGTTATAATAATAAGATAAACTAGATGGTTTGTGGGTGCTATAGTTTGGATACTTGTCACCTCCAAATCTGATTTTGAAATTTGATCCCCAATGTTGGAGGTGGTGCCTAATGGGAGGGGTCTGGGTCATGGGGGCAGATCCCTCATGAACAGAGAAATCCTGGGGGCTGTGGGGGTAAGGATGGCAGGTGAGTGAGTTCTTACTCTTTTAGCTCCTGAGAAAACTAGTTGTTAAAAAGAGTCTGCCACCTCCCCTCTCTCTCTTGCTTCCTCTCTCATCATGGGATCTTTGCAATGCTGGCTCCTCTTTGCCTTCTGCCATGAGTGGAAGCAGCCTGTGGCCCTTGCCAGATGCTGATGTCCAATCTTGAACTTTTACAGATATCAAAATCATGAGCCAAATAAACCCTTTGTCTTTATAAATCACCCAGCCTCAGGTATTCCTTTACAGCAATACAGACTAAGACGGAGGTGGACAGGGGGCTATTCCTTACCTATCGAGGTTGAGAGAACAGCCTTTCATGCCTTGGCCAAGAGAAATCAGGGCTGGATAGACTCTTTTCGATTCTATTTTGTGTGCTTTGAAGACGAGTTTTAAATAAAGGGAAGTGTGAGAAAAGGGATGATAGGGGAAATAAGGAGAGAAAAACCATACTAAAGACATTCAAATTTGCTTCTAATTTAGCAAAGAGAATTTAGAAGGTGACATATCACTTCTTATTTTCTTTTCGTCCTCAAAATTATTTCCAGTATTTTAACAAAAGCAAAAACTGTAAGATGATGTACTGAATTCAAAAACACAAACCCAGAGCAGGAAAGGGTTAGGATTAATTAATAATTTAGATTTGGAAACAAAGTTTCTGCAATAGAAAATTTCAATGTAATTATTAAAATGTTTTGGATATCAGTATTTTTTTTCTTGAGTCTGTGTATCGGCCAGGCCAGTGGCACACGCCTGTAATCCCAGCACTATGGGAGGCCGAGGCAGGTGGATCATTGGAGGTCAGGCGTTCGAGACTAGCCTGGCCAACATAGTGAAACCTCATCTCTACTAAAAATACAAAAATTAGCCAGGTGTGGTGGTGCGTGCATGTAATCCCAGCTATTCGGGAGGCTGAGGCAGGAGATTCGCTTGAGCCTGGGAGGTGGAGGTTGCAGTGAGCCAAGATGGCGCCACTGCACCCCAGTCTGGGTGACAGAGTGAGACTCTGTCTCAAAAAAAAAAAAAAAAAAAGAAAGTTTATGTATTATGACACTTCGGAAAAAACTGAACTTTTAATGAATAAATTGGTTGAAGATAGTTGTTTTCCTTTCTAATTAATATTCTACTAGAAAGTCTATAAAAAAGGCTAGTCTCCAAAGAGGAGTAATATAGAAGCATTATATATAAAAATAGGGTATATATAATGCAGTTTCTAGAAAGAAAACCAGGAGAAGCGGTGCATTTGCTTTGGACTGCAAGGCAAGGAGTACTTGAGGTACTACACACAAACACATGTTTTTCTCCAGTTCTCTAAGCCCCAGCCTATATTGGCCTGTGCCATTGTACAGTGTGCATAATCACTATTTCTGTATGATAAAAGATGGAAAGAAAAGATTAAACATTAAAGGAATTCAGGGGCAAATTTTTAAAAAGTTGAGTAACAAACACATGTAGTTACATTTATTTCAAGTTCCTCTCTTAGAAGAGGTGCTATGTGTTTAGATGATGTAAATGAGATTTGGCTTTTCCATAGAAATCACTTAGTAGTTAAATATGTTGACTAATGGCCCAATTTTTAGCTTTTGTTCAAATGATGAAAAACATATTTATCATTTACCTACAAACCATTTTAAAGCTTTTACAATGAATATAAAACCAGGTACCTGGACGACACATAGCAACTTAACAAACGTGGTTTAAGAGACTTGCAACAGAAAGTGTCTGGAGTGTTGAGAGAAGCTACAGGGGCCCAAAACTCAGACGAGGATCCCTAAGTGGGCATTGCACTTGAAGTCTAGTGTATATAAGATATGAACAGTGTAAGGATGGGGATGCCATCTAAGACCTAGACCTGAGAGATTAGGATTTTATTAGCTACAGAAGCTCAGAAAGCAAAACAGAGTTCAAGTTCACGTACTGCCTGCCAAAACTGCTATACATAATTGAAGGAGCAGACCACGCGTAAATGCCACTCACTGAAGGACTGTCTATAGAATAAAGTAAGAAAAAGGTAGAAAGCACTTTCTCCTCTGAAGCCATGATTATGTCACCTAAAAATGGTTATGGTAAATGAAATGGCTCATTCAAAACCCTCAGTTTTAGCTTTCAGTTTACATACATAATGTTCTCCCAAGTGACCTAGAATAATTCTGGCTCTTGTCTAGAAATTATCCTACAAGAAAAAGTCTTGTAGAAAATTTAACTTTACTTATCTACGCACACATAACCAAGATAAAGGCAAGTAAGAACTTGTCTTCTTTTCTGTACTCGAACTTAAATTTTGGACCCTTGATCAAGCCTACCTTAAGCCCACTGAGAATTTTAATTTTTAAATTAAGGTCCTATATGTTTTATCTGTGCCATAAAATTATAGTTAGAATTTCTTTTTTTTTTTTTTTTTTTTTTTTAGATGGAGTTTCACTCTTGTCACCTAGGCTGGAGTGCAGTGGCGGGATCTCAGCTCACTGCAACCTCTGCCTCCCGGGTTCAAGCGATTCTCCTGCTTCAGCCTCCCAAGTGGCTGGGATTACAGGTGCCTGCCACCACGGCCAGCTAATTTTTGTATTTTACTAGAGACGGGGTTTCATTTTGTTATATAATTAGGACTTTACATTATTTTATAATGCTTGCTAATTGCTGTAGGTCTCCAAATCGTCATTTCCCCAACCAGACTATAGCTCCTTAAAGGGGATAGATGTTGTCTATTACAATACTATTGCTATTGCTGTGTTTTGTTTTTTGTATTTCTGTTAATGACTAGCAAGGTTTGGCAAATAGGAGTTCAATAACTACTTCTTGTGTAAGTGATTGACAAATGACTTTTTAGACAACAGCTTTCTTCAAACATGTCAGAGCTTCTATATTTACTTGCAATTGTCAGGTACAGCACATCTTACTGCTTGCAATTGCCAGCTCCACAGCTATATCACTGTTTATACTACTCTAAACCTAAAAAATCTTTCTTGTTCCTCAAAGCCACCATATCTGCTGATCTAATCACAATGATAGCTATATTTGAAATCTGCAAACTGTTTAACTGACATCTTTCAGTAACAACTGCACTTGTCATTTACTTGAGTTTTTGATTAACTCAGATGAAAAATAAAGACATGTATAAAGAATAAATTAGAAATATATAGACATGAGAACACATAAACTCTATTTAATGCGTGAACTCATACATGTTCACTTCATATTTTGGATCCTAGAATCTGAAATAACTTTTCAACATTCAATAATGTTAATTATTACATCAAGACTTTAAGCCAGAAGACAGGGACAACATCTCTTTGCTCTCCAGTGGTTGGCAGTGTTAAGTATACACCATGAATTCAGAATTATTGGATAAATGAAGAAAAGTAATTTACCAATATCACCAAATTTTTGGTCTTCTATATTATTGCTTTCTACACATTTTCTTGCATCAAACCACCTGAGAATTTTGTATAATTCTCCACAGGAACAAAAAGTAGCATAGAAAGATGAGGGCAAACAATTTCTGTCAAAACCTAGACACTCAAGATAGTATTCAGTTTGGCAACCAAACTATTTCCCAGAAGCAAATTATAAAAATCTCATTTCTGAGACTATATAAATGACACAGTACATTACAATCCTGGTTTTTAAAAAAGTGAATTAAACTGACAATTTATAGTTTTGTATTTTTATAGAATGCCTTTATATTTGTTACACAAATACAAAACTTGTTAGGTAAACAGTAATTGCTAACATGGACATAAGTTACTATGTCTGACAACGGTGTTCTGTAAACAAGAGATGAATAGTCTTTGTCAAGAATAATTGTGTGCATTTTTGTTATCTGATTTCCTATCTGCATTTTCATTTTTTAACATTATAAAAAAGAATTAGTAATATGCAACAATTTCTTAGTTCTCTAAGCATTGCTATTATTCTCCTCTGGAAAGTATATTCATATTAGAATTTTTGAAATTGTTCTTAAGATGACAGACTATGATATTTTTTCCCTTTAAGATTAATAATCATACGATTCAGGAATTTAATTCACTATTAAGTGAATATTAAGTTCCCTTACCTTTCATCAATATTTGTCATAAGGTAAATTAAGTATTAGCCCCCTTGTCTCTTGATCTTTCACCTCCTCTTCTGTACACCACAAACAATCTACAATACCTGTGTTGCTTTTAAAATATATCTATGAAACTGTGAAACTCTTCCCTTCAAGGGGTGCAGCTTAATTTCTTGCCCCACTACTTAGTGACTTGCTTCTAATGAACAAAATTAAGTGGAAGTGAAGGAATGCGACTTTGAGACTACGTCACAGAGGGCACCTTTCTCTCTCTCAGATCCCTTACTTTGAGTGAAGTTAGCTATCAGTTTGTGCAGAGAGGCTCATCTAGGAAGGCCTCCTGCCAACAGTCATGTGAGTGACTCATCTTGGAAGTGCATCCTCCAACCAGTTAAGCCTTTGGATGACTGCAGTCCTTGTCTACATCCTGACTTCAACATAAGAGACCCTGAGTCAGGGCCACCCAGGTAAGTCTCTGCAGAATTTCTGATACACAGAAACTCAGGCAAATTTGTCGTTCTAAGCCCTAAGTTTTGGGGTAAGTCTGGAATAATATGATAGATAATGCAAAAGACTGTGCAAATTACTGTGGTGTACAAAAGACAAAACTAAGGTTTTCCATTAAACTGAGTATTTCCTTCCCTACTGTCTCAAGCAGAGTACTAAGGGTCATCTAATGATAGAGGCTTTGTCTTTACCTCTTTCTGTCCCTTTAGAAGTCAAAGGATTTTTGCATGCTTTTTGTGTAGGAATAACTTGAATAGAGACTCAACTATAAATTTCATGTTTCTTAAGTAAAATTTTCTAAAAGGGCCTCTTTCCCCTTCAAATATCCCTCTTTCCTCTACTTTATGTATCTTTTTCCAAGGCAGCCAGAATGGCTATTTGCCAAAATGTCCACAAGTCTTTCCCTTCTCAAACATCCTGACAAAACAAAATCCTAAACAAAACAAATAGTCTAAAGAAAACAAATCCTCAAACCACCCACCAAACAGAAGGAGGAAAGGACTGTGGGTGGCTCGTAGTGGCTTCCTTCTGTTACTGGTTCAAAGCATTTCTGTTAACTTACTAAATCATTATAGAAGCTAGGCCAATTGACTGGGAATGTTATTTCTAGAAAGAGATTAGTTTTGCAGAAGACCAATAATATTAAAGTATATTAAAAATAGAATAAAAAAGAATCATACCATCACCGTAACCATTTCTCTATAATGCTTTCTAGTTCTTATCCTTGTGGTGCATACTTTTAAAAAACTGCAACCGACATAGATTTTTTTCATTGTGGAAGAAGCTTGAATATAACCATATATTCAGAGTTCTTTAGGAAAGGTTTCACCTGTATTAGCTAAAGGTGAATTATAACTCCACTAAGTATAGATCAGCACATAGGCCAATGGAACATATTTTAATTTCCATTGCTTGATGGGCCAGTATTTTTTCTAACATAGGCCTGATTTTTTATACTAAGCATACAGCCAACTCTCAAATATTCAATAAATCTAATTTATCCATTCTTTTAGAATATATTTTCTCTTTTCTTTAATCCCTTATACGTTTAGTGCTCATTAGCACTTTGGCTAGAGATATATAAAAGAAGAGAAAGCTGAAATACAAGACAGTTAATTTTTATTTTTATTAAATGGTTACAAAGAAAATTGAGTTGATGAGCTATTCAAAGTATAAAAATGTGGCTAAAACATAAACCTTTCCCCTACTATTAAGATAATGAATTATCTTTACTAAGATAAACTCACTGAAGTTAGATTTATTCCTTACTCGGAGCTTTTCCTCTTACCATCTGCCTAAAAATATAGCTACAATTGATGTAATATTATTCATTCTTTGCACACAGGCTATCTCTGAAATAATTTCTGTTACTTAATTTCATCCCAGGTATCCAAATATATATTTCACAGATCAAATACTTAGCTTACAGAATTTAAACAAATATAATTTTTAAAAAGATTTCCGTTGAAGATCTGCTTTTGATACTTATTGACTGAAAGTAAACTCTAAAACTTTCATAAATAACAAATTATCCAAATTTAAAAAAACAAAACTATTACTATATCTTAGAGCTTTTCACATCATCCCTTTTGTTCTAACCAAGGTTTTATTTTCAAAACTACCTTCTACATACTTTAAACTGTAGATATTCTATGACTTTCAAAGGAATGCTATAAATTATTATTAAATTTGCGGTTAAGTAATGGCATTTGGAAGACATTGAAACAGGAAGATTAGAAATATTGTTTATTTAAGCACTAAATTTATGTGAGTATAGTAATTCAACAATTTTATAATGTACTACAATAGGCCTAGTAACAAAATTGTATTCCAAAATGTCAGAATCATTGTTTCTCAATTTCCTCTTTTGCAAAATAAACCTAGTATATTTCAATGCCATGGTTTCTGTGTTTATTAGCATTTTTAGATAAATGAAAATTCGAATGGGGGTGAAGAAAACTGAATGACTCAAAAAATGGTTTAAAATAAAAATATATGTACTAAGGGGTACCAAGAGAACTTCTTATTCTAAAATTTTTATTTATAGAAAAAAGCTCTCAAAATTGGATTTCTCAGATTTGATGTTAAATAATAAGATAGTCTTAGTTATGCAATCAGTAACTGAAAAACCCTGACAAAGTGAAAATCTCCTACTTTATTTAGAAGGAAAGAAAGAAATATAGCACTCGATTTAATTGTTCTTGTTGATGTTAAGAAACCTTATTTGCTAGGAGTTCTTATTTTATTCAAAATATGTATCATCCCACTAAAAGCCAACTCATCTCATTAAAAATATCGTTTTCAAACTTATAAAATTTCAATGACTTATGAAAACGTGGAGAATAATATACATATATATACTACTGAGTTAACAAGTGTTAACATTTTGCATACTTGCTTAGCTCTCTTCTATTAAAAAAAAAAAAAGTTGCAGATATAACTGCTGAAGCCCTCATTATTCCTTTCTCAGATATCACAGTCTCTTTTCTCCCCAATTCTAAAGGTGATCGTTTTTCTAAAGAAGATGTGTGCCCTTCCTGTCCAGGTTTTTATACTTTTATTACATATTTGTGTTTTCACAAACATTAATGTTACGTTTTAAAAACTACATAAAGTATCCTAATTAGCCAGGCGTGGCAGCATGCGCCTGTAGAATTGCTGGAACCTAGGAGACGGAGGTTGCAGTGAGCAGAGATTGCACCACTGCACTCCAGCCTGGGTGACAAAGCAAGACTTCATATCCAAAAAAAATCCAAAAAGAAAACAAAACAAAACCAACAACAACAACAACAACAAACTACATAAAGTATTCCCATTTTATCATTTTGTAATTTCCATCTTTACTCAACATTGCTATTAAAATTTAGGAAAATTAATATATATTTAGTATATTTTAATTTTTCTAAAGAGCTTCTAAAGATGGACTATTCTGTTATTGGTGGATATTTAGGTTGTTTCTAACCCATGGCATGAACGTCCTTGTATATATCTCCTTGTGGATATGTACTATTTCTTTCTGTATTACTTCAGTAGAGTTTTGCTTAAGCTAGTTGGGTGGATTTTTCTTTTAAACTAAGCAGAGACAATCGAAGAAAAAGCTAGAAAGCTATTATCTGATCTGTGTCTTATTATTTACCTGATTTTAATTTTTTATTTCATTGTTTATTTATATATAGACACACACACACCACACACACACACATATGTACATATGTATGTGGCATTCGTTCATTAATCATTTATTTATTTATTTAGAGATAGGGTCTCACTCTGTTACCCAAACTGGAATGCAGTGTCACGATCATTGGTCACTGCAGCAGCCTTGACCTCTTAGGCCCAAACAATGCTCCTACTGAGTAGCTGGGACTACAGGCGTGTGCCATTCTGCGTGGCTAATTTTTTTATTTTTGTAGAGCTAGGGATCCCCCTGTGTTGCCCAGGTTGAGCTGAGCTCAAGTGATCCTCCCTCCTTGGCCTCCCAAAGTGTTTGAATTACAGGAGTGAGTCACTCTGCCCAGCCCTATTTCTTTGTTAAATCTTTTCTTTGTTGAAATGCTTGTGATGTAGAAAAACGGTCAGTAGGAAATACAAAACCTTAGCCTTTATTTTACTTGAAAATAGTTCTTCTATTTAGAAATATTTAAGCCACATATTTGTGTATATGGAACTTCTGTTTGGAATTCCAGTGGTAGATCACTTCGGAAAAATAAAATGAGGAAGCTATGTTACGCATCAGCATTTAAATGCTGCTTTCTGCAGAAGCAACGTCTACCTTTGGTAGTTTTTCTCTTGCTATTCCTGAAATCGCTTTATCATGTGGCTGATCAACAGTCAAATTATTCTTTCTTGTTTCACTGTCTTCAAGCAGAGGAACACAGCCATAACTGTTATCTGCAAGACAAAAACCTCTTGGACATTAGCAGAAAACCCTTATTTTTGGTACCACCTGACAAAGCAAAAAATAATACAAACTCGAAACCATAAAGAGAATAGATTTTAAGGTAGGAGTTTCAGAAAATTCTTTAGGTAATAGTTACTTTGACGAGTTGTCCATTTATATTTTTTCATTCCCACTAAACAAACATACAAAACCCCTGTTCTCCCAAAGCCAGCAGTATGTAAAATATACAGAATTTAGAAAACAAGAAATATGCTCTTTGCATCTGTCAGCAACAATTCAACTTTTATATAAGTCATGTTTTCAGGTATGCATTTCTTATTTAAGATAATTATTTGTATTATGACTCCATGCTTATTATAGGAAAATTAGAAAATGCAGACAGCCAAAAAGAATAAAAAGTAAATGCTACCCAAATTTTTATCACCTGTGAATTATTCCAGTTAATATTTTGGTTTATATATTCTATCAGAATTCTTCTTTTCCTATACATATAAATTCACACAAGAATCACCTTTTTCTGCATAAATGAAAATAACACTTATTTATGTATCCTGCTTTGTTCATTTTGCTATATATCGTCAACATATTCTTACAAGTTAATACCTATTATCATCACTTTTCTTGGCTACATAGCTATTCACATAGATCACTGTAACTATTGAATATTTGTTTCTAGCTTTCCATGATTAGAAATTATACTGTGATACACATTCTTGCATATATATTTTTGAGTACCTGAACAAATATTTTCTTATGATATAGTCTTAGAACTTGCATTTTTGGTTCAAAAGGCATAGATGTTTTCAAAAGCTTTTGCTGCTATTTACTGGCAAATTGCTTTTTAGGAAGTTTTATAAACTTAGAGTTCCACCATATAGTATAGTAATATGTGAAAGTCCACTTTCCCATATCCTGCAAGTGTTCATTTAAATAAACATAACATATAACTGTACCACAGTTATAATATCAAAACTATTGAGAAACAACGAAGGAATAAAATAGAAAAACTCAACTTACACCTTTCTTTTCACCAAGAGGTTCTAGAAATACATAAAAAATTAACATGAACATACCTTGAGTGGACTTCACAAGAAGTAACTGAGATTTTAGCTTGTCAATAATAGTTTGTTGAAGTGACAGCTGTTCCTGTTGTTCACGTATTCTCTGCTCATAGTTCTCAGTCTGCTGACATAAAAACCAGTTAGCCTGATATTCACTGATAGACATGAACATACATTTACCATCCATTAATAATATAAATAGATATGAGTTGCCCACATTGTCATTTTGCAGGTATTGTGATTTATGAGATACAAACTGGCTGCAGGAATGTACTTGTAATTGTTACAAACATCAGTGATTTTAGATACTTAAAACACCATAAAAGTTTTAAAGATTATCTTATTTAAAGACATTTCAGTCAAGGATTCAGTCTATGATTTCCTGATCCTTCAGTAAGGATCAAAACTGTAATTTAGCATTTATTCCTTAATGAAAAAAAAAGCACAAATGATAAAAAGATGCTATAAAATACATACTAACTTAAAAAATTTTGTGTCTTTCAAATAAACACACTTCTAAATTTATTTCTAGAGTACACAAACACTAAGGAAGTGTTGATAAAAATCAAAGGGACAAATACAAACTATAAAATTATACTGACCAGAAACTTCTCCACTAAGTTTTAAGAAATTAAGAGAATATGGATGACCTTTGGTGTCTATCTTAAATGCCATAGTTTCCCTTATATTGTTAATCCATTCATTTTGCTATTTTATTGCAATGACTGTGAGAATAAAGCAATGAAAAAAGACAAGTTTGTACTGAGGAATACAGATGCTGCAAACATTCAAGCAACATTGAAACTGTTGTATCACAATTACCAGATTAGTACAGTCTTAAAAGCGTATCACCAAACAATAACAGAGAACTTTTATTTTTAACCAATTTCTATCCCTGGAGGGATAAATAAACAATGACTAAGTTGCAAATTCCTTGAAATATAAAAGGAAAATGAAGTTCTAATAATCTCAGAATGATCTTCAGTAGATACTAGATATTTGACTTTAAACTGATTCTTAAAGTTCAAAATTAGTGAAGCTCTATTATTTTCAGAGACCAATAAACTTAAAAATTTTAATAAATTACATAGCTGTTCATAGATTAGCAAATATAAATTAGCTTAAGAAATTAAAGCTTGGGAGGCCAAGGGGGGCAGATCACGAGGTCAGGAGATTGAGACCATCCTGGTTAACACAGTGAAACCCCGTTTCCACTAAAAATACAAAAAATTAGCCAGGTGTGGTGGCGGGCGCCTGTAGTCCCAGCTACTCGGGAGGCTGAGGCAGGAGAATGGTGTGAACCCGGGAGGCGGAGCTTGCAGTGAGCCAAGATCACACCACTGTACTCCAGCCTGGGCAACAGAGCAAGGCTCTGTCTCAAAAAAAAAAAAAAAAAAAAAAAAAAAAAAAGGAATTAGAGCTAAATACTACATTTTCCCAAATAAAAGGTGAACTTTTATAAGTAATACACTCCAAATATGAATAACTGACAAAGCTGATAAGCAACCCATATGATGCGTTGTCTTTGCACATTGCCTAAAGGCAGTCTTACATAGTTTCACATTCCCCATAGAATTCATAAGGATTAAGTAACTTATACATAGGAGATGTTCAGTGTATGTTCACTGAAAAATTAAAAAAGGAAATACGGATTCCAATTACATTTTATTATTGTGAACAGAAGAACGAATCATGTGGGTCTACCTGAAGTGTATGTCCAATGAATATGTCTCAGAACTGATCACTGATACCCAAGTCTAGTCTAGGGCCTGGCTTCCCAGGATAAGACATCTTATTCCTGTATAAATTCACACCCAACCCCCTAGAAATAGTGTGGTAAGCTGACTGAATGAAGGATCCAAAAGTCTACAGCAAATTCTAAATACCTTAGATTTACTTGGGCTACAGAGCACCACCAGGGCTGAAGAATCAGCAAACAAGTTACAGTCTTCTCTATATATTTCTGCGTTAATTAAAGCTTTCTCCAAGAACTCAAAGTTCTTCACAAACATCGATCAATAAGTACCGATTTTTTCACTTTATTTTGATAGGTATATACATTATACTGTCCAGAGATTAAGTAACCAGTCCAAAAAACTTAGCAAGTTAGAGACAGGCCCAGAATAAATGTCTATGTTATTCAAGTCTCTATGTCTTTTTTTCCCACCTTAATGAAGAAACCATATATTTTCTTTTGAAACCAACTCAGAAAGCTTCTGCCAGTTAATTTTTATCTTCTATTCTCTGGCTTAAAAAACATACTTTAGCACATCTGCATATAAGATATTACAATAAATAAATAATCCTGAAAATGTATTCAATAGCTAGGAAAAATTAATGGATCAATGGCTATTTCAAGTTGAAGTTTTAACTACTTCTTAAGCTACTTAATAAAGTATGATAAAGGTCGAGCAAAGTCTACAACAATTTTAAAAACCAACACTCTGGAAGTATAGTAGGGGAAATAGAACAGCAAGAGTCCATGTTTTCCTCCTACACTTTTCACATACTTGTATTTAGCAGTTATAATATTCTAGTCTAATTGTCTAATGTCTGGTTTCCCTCTAGACTGAACTCCTTAAGGGTAGAGGGTATTTCCTCCTGATATCTCCACAGTATTACAGAGTGCCTGGCACATATTAGGATGCTCAGTAAATATTAGTTGAATAAACAAACTAATTAACTTGTTAAAGAAACATCAGAGTTGAGCATCCCGTGCCGCTGCTCTGCCTCTGGAGTAGCCACTTTTATTCCTTTACTTTCTTAATAAACTTGCTTTCACTTTTAAAAAAAAAAAAAAAAGAAATATCAGGAACAGATATGCTTTCAGAAATGAAGGAATGGAGGAATGCTTTTGCTTATATTTCTCTAATGGAAACAGTAAAAACAGAACAAGGTCAGTAGGTAAATACGACAAAGGGAAATTAAGTGAGAAAATGAATGCAAAAGATAGGTAATGTTTGAAGATTTTTTTTTTAAAAGGGAAGCTTATACCGTTAGAAAAAAGGTAGTAATTTGAGAAAAATGCATATTCAGAAAAGAGTATAAAGATTTTGACCACAGACTATGAGAGGGAAAGTCCAAAAGGAAATATTACATCAAACTGGGAAATAACCAGTAGAATTGCTATTTGGAAACTAAATGAAACTAGTCTTTTTTTTTCATTTTATTAAATGCTTTTGTTCACAGAACATATCTGCCTAAACTTACAACCTGAAAAGTCCTTTTACAAGGTCAGATTGTTGTTGCACAGTCAAGTATTTTTTTTTTAAATACAATTACAAAGCAAGTACATTCTAGCACTATCAAAGACCCCACGAAACAGAAAACTCACTAACAACCACATTGAAAATGTACAACAGCAATGTCTTGTCAACACTTCTGTACAGAGCACAGACATGACAGCTAAAACAGACAGAAGAGAAGATGCTTTTGACAGCCAGTGTGTGTGAATGATTCTTTGAGTCAGATGGCAGCAACAAGTTACCAACTAGGAGATCTGCATGACAACTAACCATCCATCTGTATCAAACACCATCTGGCCAAGATGACTCTGGCTTCTGTGTATTTGACACTCCTTCCAATTTCAAAGACTAGCAAAACAAGTGGTCTACCAGCATCTAAAGAGGTAAACAGGTACTTAGGTACTTGTGCTATAAGGTACTTTGTTTTTTATTTCATTACTATGTTATTTGTATAGAGACAAGGTCTTGCTATGCTGCCCAGGCTGGTCTCAAACTCCTGGGCTCAAATGATCCTCCCACCTTGGCCTCCCAAAGTGCTGGGATTACAGGCATAAGCCACCACACCTGGCCCATAAGGTTAACTTTGTATTCTTTCTTAGTGTTCAAAAGTAAAACTTAAAACACAGGTGATCAAATAGAGCACACATCCCAAATTTATTAAAAATGGTTGCCCATACTCTGGATTATGATAAGCAAAGCAAAAAGTTTATTTTAAAAATTGCCCTTTTATCCAGGCAAAATTTCAATATTTCCTCTTCAAAACTAAGGCAGCATATTTCCTATAATTTTGTGTAGACAGATGTTTAAATTTTCGTATCATAAATATTAAAAGAGTTCCATAAATTGAATTGTTTCCTATTGCTTGTATTGAACATTTTTTTTTTTTTGTATTTTCCAAGGCACTTATTTCTTACATAGGGGAAAAAAAGTTTAAGTGCCCTTAAGTTATCTATAATATCCTAAGTCAAACATTTCTTCTCATCCTCAATAATTAATTGCAATATTCTCAAAAATATCACTGCTTTCCTCCAATGATTTATTAAGGAATTTAATAAATACTGAGTGGATTGAAAAAAAAATGAAATAGTCCCAATTTAAAAACCTTTCAAATTATTCCAAGGTTAATAAAGAGAATGAAAGATTTACTAAAGGATTTGTGTGGCTACCACAAATCCTACAGTTCATGAAGGAAGATAATTAAATATTAATTATCCTAATACATAGCACTTTAGATAGAAACTAATTAATTTAGACACAATCTAATTAAAATACATCTTGAAATTTTGGTAAGCTAAGAATCAACTTCAATTTTGAGTTTTCTTTAAATAGTATGAGATCAAATAGGATCAGCAACCCAGAGATCCTGGCTTACACAAGTCTTTCTTCAACCATTTTCTGCCTACTAGGTTATAAGCCCTGTACATTCCCACCCTTCAGTACCAGGATTTATCTAGAAGATCTGCAATTTGACAGATCAGATTTCCAATCTAATTATCTACTTTTAGGTGACAGTGCTGCCACCAATTTCTCAGCATGCCAAATGGTAAACTATGACAAACTATTTTTATTTTACAATCCTGTGTTTCAGTCCTGATTAATTTACTTGCCTCTTTGAGCCTTTGGTTTCTTCCTCTTTAAATGAAAATTATATTTACCTGAAGGATTGAAAGACACAGAATATATAAAGTATTTGTCTCGCAATATGCTCGTTGGAAATGTTAGTTCCTGTTTTTAACAATGAGCAAAGTATCTACATAATATCCAAAGCCGTGGGAGTGAGGCCAATGCAGAGAGTCACCATCAGGGCAATTCCTAGTGGAGTTGCCCAGGCAGGGCCATCCCAAGACCCCAGACCAGTAGAGCCACCAGGGTGCAACTCCAGGCGGGGAGACCCAAAGGCATGCAACTCCAACACACAAGAAATGCAGCCAGCAATGTGATGGAGTAGGGTTGCCTGGAGCCTTGGGGGCCCAACTTCCACCCCAGTGTGTCCAGAAAATGAGAAATGGGAGTTAAAGACTACACTCAAGCTTCAGGGTTTAATGTTTGCCCTACTGGGTTTTTTGTTGTTTATTTGAGGTGTTTGGATTTGGTTAGGACCTGTTAGCCCTTTGTTCTTTCCTGTTGCTCCATTTTGGAGTGGGAATGTCTATCCTATGTCTGTCCCACTATATTGTCTTTTGGAAGCATATAACTGTATAATTTCATAGGCTCACAGCTTGAGAGGAATTTGTCTCTGGATGAATTGTACTTTGAGTCTTATCTCCATATCTGATTTAGATAATGTTAAGATGAAACTTTAGATTTTAAAGTTGATGCTGGGACAAGGTAAGTCTTTTTGGGGCTTTTGGGATGGAATAAATGTGTATCACGTACATGTATCTCATATATTTTGTATGTGTGCAGGATATAAATCTGGGGGAGCCAGGGGTGAAGTGCTATGATCCAAATGTGTGTCCCCACCAAAATTCATGTTGAAACTTAATCCCCATTGTGATGGTATTAAGAAGTAGGGCCTTTTAGGAGGTATTAAGTTATAAGGGCTGCTCCCACATGAATAAGATTAAGGCCTTTATAAAAGGGGCTTCACACAGAGTTCAGTCCTTTTTGCCCTCCATCCCTTCTGCCATATGAGAACACAGTGTTCATCTCCACTAGATGATGCAGCAATGAGGTGCCATCTTGGAAACAGAGACTGGGCCCTCACCAGACACCAAGCCTGCTGGAGCCTTGATCTTGGACTTCTCAGCCTCTAAAACTGTAGAAATAAATTTCTATTATTTACAAATTACCTGGTATAAAGTATTTTGTTATAGAGTGCAAATGGACTAAGACACAGAGCATGTAGTATGTTTATGAACAAAAGCTCTGGTTATCACCGAAGCCAGATCTCTCAGTCATTTTTCTAGTTCATTGTAACCTAGGACTCAGGTGTTTCTTTATGAGAAATCAGTATGGTATCTCCATTGAATCAAAAACATTCTGTCAAGCAAACAAAACAAAACAAAAAACCAAGCCATGACTGTTCAAAGTTTATAAAGAGATAAAATGGACTAAATGATTAAAGATTAATGGCTATTAAAAGTTATAAAAATCGCACATTTGTTGAAAAATTCCAATAACAAAATGGCCACTACCACCAACACAACAAAAATAATGTACAAGTATGTACAGATAAGTACAAAGTAAAATGTGGCAGCATCCTCCCTTACTTTGCCTTCCATTTTTCCTCAAGGGTAACTGCTATTGACATTTTGGTATATACCCTTTCAGAACTCCTGTGTACATGTGTGTATATGTATCGCACTTTTTTACAAATGAGAACTATTCTGCAACCAAATTTTTCAACTCAGCAACACATTATCATCATGCGATAATTTCATTAAATACTATGTACCAAAATCAGTTTTATTTCCTTTATCTCCTTTAATCCTTAAACCAACCTTCCCAGGAGACTATTTCCCACATTTTACAGATGAGAAAACTGAGTCTTAAAGACATACAAAATAATCTGCCTAGGATCATTGCAACCTCCACCTCCCGAGTTCAAGTCACTCTCCTGCCTCAGTCTACCAAGTAGCTGAGATTACAAGCGCTCCCGCATCACACCTGGCTAATTTTTGTATTTTTAGAAGAGACAGGATTTCACCATGTTGGCCAGGCTGGTCTTGAACTCCTGACCTCAAGTGATCCGCCTGCCTCGGCCTGCCATAGTGCTGGGATTACAGGTGTGAGCTACCGCGCCTGGCCCCCAAGTATCAATTTTAATCTTAACTACTAAGATTTCCCAGTAGATAGTAGAGCTAAGATTTGAATCTAGGCTTGCCTGAATACAAAGCCCAAGCCCCTAACTAACCACTATGCCACATCATATTAGTACCTCTAGCTCACCTGAGGCCCTCTCTTGCTATATATTCTCTTCCTAGGTAATCTCATCCATGCCAGTAGCTCAAATTTTTCTTCTAGCTTAGATCTCTCTTCTAAGTTATAGATCTATGTGGCCAACTGTTCCTGGGGAAGCACTTAGAATATTCAAAACTGATGATTTCCCCCAATTACCACTCCCTCTCATCTCTCCTCTCCACCCCCGCAAAAGTCTAGTTCTTTGCTAGCATTCCTTTTCTCGGTATATGGTGCTCTTATCTATACAGAAAGCTGTAACCATCTTTGACATCTATTTGTTGTACAGCCAATCCATTACAAAGGATCAATTTTATTTATTTTTTTGAGATGGAGTCTTGCTCTTTTGGAGCTCTGTCTTGCTCACTGGAGTGCAGTGGCGTGATCTAGGCTCACTGCAACCTCCACCTCCTGGGTTCAAGTGATTCTCCTGCCTCAGGCTCCTGAATAGCTGGGATTACAGGTGCCCGCCATCATGCCTGGCTAATTTTTGTATTTTTAGTACAGACAGGGTTTCACCATGTTGGCCAGACTGGTCTTGTACTCCTGACCTCATGTGATCCGCCTGCCTAGGCCTCCCAAAAAAAGTGCTAGTATTACAGGTATGAGCCACTGCGCCTGGCCCCAAGTATCAAGTTTAATCTTAACTATTAATATCTCTTCAATCTATTACCACAACCTTAATGGACTGCTGCAATAGCCTATTCTCTAGTAGCCACTGTGTTCTTTGCAAAATGCACACGTAATCATATTACTCCATACTTTTTTCCTACACCTCACCCTTGTCCCCCAAAAAACCTTAAATGGCTTCTTATGCTCCTAGAATAAAGAACCAAAAGCCCTTAATATGGTCTCCAAGTCCCTACTAAGAGCCCCTGACTCTTCTCATTGCACTATTTCCCTTATACTTTAAGTTCTTTTAGGCCAATGGGTTTTATAATGCAGGTCCTTGAACTTAGCCCTCCAAACCTGCCCTTTCAAAAGTCATTATATAATGATAATCTTCTCTGACCTGCTGGATTAGGTCAAATCCCCAACAGACATTCTAATAGCAATTTACCTTTCTTCTTGATACTTTGATCAGAGTTTCAGGCTATATTTGTGAGACTGATTAGTCTCTGCTTTACTAGACTGTGCCACCATTCCATGAAGCAGGAAGCAAGCATGTCTGTTTGCTTGTCATTGTAGATTTAGTACTTAGTGCAGTTCTGGATACATAGTAGCTGCTCAATATATTTTTGAATGAATATCATTAATTCTTTATTAACCAATCTCCTTGAACATATATCCTACATACCTGACTAAAAATTTTAACAGGACATATTTCTGGAAGTAAAACCTTGGAAGAAAGGATACAAATATTTTCCATTCTGATAACGTGGAAAATGAATCTACTGGCAAAGTACTGACAATGTACAACAAAGAAATAAAGCTTTGATCAGAAACTACCTGGAGCACTTTTATTCTAATACCAGTAGCTTCATTAGGAAAAAAAACAGAATGAACCGCTTTACCCCATCAACACTTTGGATAGAGTATATATGTTGCTGGGGGAAAAAAAAAGAGTGGTAAACAGTAATGAGGCCATTTACATCTTATGTGAAAATGAAGGATTTTTTTTTAACATAGTACCTACAATAAAGGTATTTTATGCCGTTTGCAATCCTTTAAAATATGTTTTACAAGCTTTTAGAGGTAACATAAGCCTTAGGCTAAAGGTTTACATTTCACGTGGGTCAAGACTAGCTCTTGAATAAAGCAATCTGACAACAAAACGGTCCTTATCGCTTAACATTTATTGTCAGAAAAACGTTACAGAAGATCTGTAATTTATGATAAAAAGACAATGCACAGTCAAATTTACTCTTATTTTAGGCCTTCTCTTCAGCCTTACTGGCTAGTCAATAAGACTCTTTGCTTAGCAAATTGGATGGTTTTAAATATTATGTATCCTTCACTTTTCTTCTCAGTACAAAGAAAAAGCAATTAATACAGCATAGCATCTGAATCATTTTAGAATTAAGGACATTGCTTCCTTTCTATGTAAGACTTTGTCAGTTTTTCTCTTTTAATCAAGAGGGGGCAAGAAGAGAAAAATTCCATTTCGAATTCCTCTTCTCAACAAAGAGATTTCTATTTTCTGACTACATAACGCAAAGAATCTTGGGAAAGCAGGAGAGGCCAGCTGCAGGTTTTCTATAACCTAATCATTTACGATTATGGTAATCTGACTTGTAAATTGCAACCAGTTTTAACATTTTCAGATATTTTAATTATTTTATTAGTGATTCTTCTCTTGGAAAGATGGTCAAAGAAGCAATAGAAATTTCTTTCATGGAACAGTGGCAGAAATTGATCACAAGTAACTTGGTATGAGTAATAAACTGATTAAATATTTAATTCCATATTATGGAGTCTTGTGATACCTGAAATTCTCCAGGCAATTTTAGTCTAGTCAGCCAAAAGATGTGGCAAGGACTGCTAATTATTCCCCATATCCATTTTCTTTCTTTTTTTTAGTAATATAGAGTTTTAACAGGGCACATGGTCACCCAGCTAGAGGATATATTTACCAGCCCTCTTCACTACTAGATGTGATCATGTGACTAAGTTCTGGCTAGAGGGTGTGAACAGAAGTAATCTGCACAAATTCTGGACAACATCATTAAAAGAAAGCTGTCTGCTCTTCACTTCTCTTCCCCTTCTCACTGGCAAGGAAATGAGGAGAGCAGCCACTGTGATTTGAGAGAGAGAAACCATATTTTAAGTACGGTAGAGCTGCCTTACTAGCCCTGTTCTATTCACCTGTGGACTGCTACAAAAGAGAGAACTTATTTATTTATTTATTTATTTTTAAATAAAGACAGGGTCTCACTATGTTGCCCAGGCTGGTCTTGAACTCTTGGGCTCAAGCAATCCTCCTGCCTTAGCCTCTCAAAGTGCTGGGATTACTCACGTGAGTCTTTGTGCCAAGCAGAGACAAAAGTCAACTTTTATATTTACGGACTGTATTTCTTAGTCTCTCTGTAATAGCTTATCCTATATAATAACCAATTCAGGGGCCAAACCAACTCCACTACTCTCCATAATAATCTTTTGTCTTATTCTGTAAGCATAGTAAAAGTTGTCTGGTCAGAGGCTATTGTGATTAAAAGATTCCTCTACTTTGGAATGAACAGAAGACCTCTTAGTGTGGGTATGTATGAATGCTTACACATGTCAAGAAATGGAATAAGCAGTATTTGACTGTGAACCCTTTAAGTGCATGCTCTGTTTTATCTATCTTTTAATTGCTAGCATATATGATGGCCCTGGCACATGATAAATTGAAGGATGAGTAAAGGAAATATTAATAGCAAACTTTAGCCTCTCTTGGTAAAAAGAGATGTATAAATCACAAAGTAAGGATTCATCCAAGAAGAGAGGAGACTATATTAAGTCATTCATAGCACTGGGAAGAAAACAGTTTGAAAACCTGGAATGAGCTATGACTTAGCTAGGTTAGTATAATGAATATGGTCTTTGGTCTGATAAACCTAGTTTCAGTACAGATTCTGCAACTTAGATTGGAAAATCAACATTTCTGAGTGTCGGTTTCTTCATTTGAAAATAAAGCTAACAATGCCTACTTTTGTAGGGCTGTGACACCTGTAGAATATGCTCATTCATTAAATGTTAATTTTCCTTTCTGATTTATGAAGTATTATGAATTTAAATGTTGAAGGGAAGAAGATTGCTTCTGTATATCTGAGATTAATGCACTGCTTCCATGTATCTGAAATTGTCTGGTATTTTAGTATGGTCTAGAATGAGGGCTGTACCAGAAGATAAGCTAAAAAGAGCCATGTTTTAAGACTAGAGGTTCTAAGAAAAAAACAATTTAACAGCAGGGTGGCAAGAGAGCCTAGGCATAACAATGGAAAATTTGGTCTAGAACTAAAAGAGAAAAACACAATTTAGGGGCCAGGTAAAATAAATATACTTCATGATCAGTAGCAGGACACTAGCAGTAGTAGGAGGAGAGATTATCCTTTGAAATTTATGTGAAGTAAATTTAGGGTAAATAAAAGGTAGTATTATTCCACACAGCAGCTTATTAAACTCATTACTCTCTTGCAATGGTACAGGTGAGAAAAAATGATGAGTATGTAAGTTCAGGTCTGGATATTCAGTTTAATGTGCCTTCCAAGTAGCAGTGATACATATGGGTATACAGTTCAGAGGGCAGGTCTGGACTAGGAATATAAATTTAGGAGCTAATTGTCACAGATATCTCAAGCCACAGGAAAAAATGAGAAGGTTCATATAAGAATAGAAAGTAAGGGCTGGGCGTGGTGGCTCACACCTGTAATCCCAGCACTTTCGGAGGCTGAGGTGGGCAGATCACTTGAGGTCAGGAGCTCGAGACCAGCCTGGCCAACATGGTGAAACCCCATCTATATTAAAAATAAAAAAAATTGGCTGGGTGTGGTGGCGGGCGCCTGTAATCCCAGCTACTCAGGAGGCTTAGGCGGGAGTATCATTTGAACCCAAGAGGCAGAGGTGAGCCAACTGAGTGCCACTGCATTCCAGCCTGGGCAACACAGTGAGATTCCATCTCAAAAAAAAAAAAAGAAAAATAGTGTTTTAAGAAGGAAGGATAGTACAAGGTATTGTCAGGTATTCATGATATGAGGTAGGTTTATATGTACAAACCTGAAAGACTATTGACAATTTTTGGCAGAGAAGTTACAGACAAGAAGTTTGTAGTTAAACATTTTTTGCAAATTCTAGCTCTACTAATTCTACTAACTTAGTAGGTATGTGGTTGTGGGCAAGTTACTTCATCTCTCTGCACTTCATTTTCCTCATCCAAAAAAAATGAAAATAATACTTCCTCATAAGATTTATACAAGGATTAAATAACTGCAAAGCTCTCTGGAAAACAAACCTCAATAAATCTTAGTGATGAAGATGATGACATTAAAACATTTAAAACCTTTTTCAGATTAGCATGCTTCCATTTTTGAAAAAATATGATTCTCATACTCTGAAAGGATATATATCCAATTACTAACAATGGATAGCCCTAGGGAGTGAGGGAGAGGACTATCATTTTATATTCTGTACATCTTGAATTGTTTACTTTAAAAAAATAAGCGTGTGGTGCTTTTGTAATTTAAGCCAATAATATTTTAAAAATCACTTATCTGTTTTGTCTTTACCTCCCTTATCAATTTGGAATACTTGGATGTCTTTCCTGAACAGAATGCTCCTTAAAGGATACAGCATACTGACTTCTCAAAGAAAAACTTCTGAGTCTCAAATTGCAGTGAACTGGAAGAAACACTGAGAGAAGAACTGACGTGGAGTATAGACAGCTAAGTGGTAAAAGGCTGGTGAGTTTATATAAATTGATGAGTGACAGCTGAATAGCAATGAAACATGGCTACTAAGATAATCTAGGCTAGACCAATTCTTTTTTTGTAATAGAGTTTTTAAAAATATGGTAAAATATATATCAAATAAAAGATTCACATTGTTGTGCAGCCATCACCACCATCTACCTCCAGAACTTTTTTCATCCTTCCTAACTGAAACTCTGTATCCATTAAGCACTGACTCCTCATTCCTTCCTCCCTCTCAACCTCTGGCAACTACCCTTCTACTTTCTGACTTTATCAATTTGACTATTCTTAGTGTCTCACATAAATTTAATCATACAATATTTCTGCTTTTGTGACTGACTTATTTAACTTAGCATAACATGTCCAAGGTTCTACTCTGTAGCATGTGTAAAATTTTCTTCCCATTTTAAGGCTAAATACTACTATGTTGTGTGTATATACCACCTTACGGTTCTCCATTCATCTGCTTATGAACACTTGGGTTGTTTCCACCTTTTGCCTAATGTGAAAAATGCTTTTCTGAATCTGAATGTACAAATATCCAATTGAGTCCTTGCTATCACTTCTTCTGGGTACGTAACCAAGAGTAGTAGGATTCCTGAATCATATGGTAATTCTATGTTTAATTTTTTTAAGAATTGCCATACCATTTTCCACAATGGCTGCATTATTTTACATTCCTACTAGCAATGCATAAGGGTTCTAATTTCTACACATCCTTGCCAACACTTATTTTGCTTTTTTGAGTAACAGCCACACCAATGGGTGTGAAGTAGCATCTCACTGTGGTTTTACTAATGAATAGGGATGCTGAGCATCTTTTCATATGCTTATTGGCCATCTGTATAACTTCTTGGAGAAATCTCTAAAGTCCCTTGCCCATTTTAAATCCAGGTTTTGTTGTTGTTGAGCTGTAGTTCTTTATATATTCTAGATATCAATTTCTTACCAAATATGATTTGCAAACATTTTCTCTTATTCTGTGGTTTGCCTTTTCACTCTGTTGATAGTGTCCTTTGACACACAAAAGTTTTAATTTTGACGAAGTCCAACTTAACTATTTTTTCCTTAGTTGCCTGTGTTTTCAGTGTCATATGCAAGAAGTCACTGCCAAATCCAACGTCATAAACCTTTCCCCCCAAGATTTCTTCTAAGTCTTTTATGGTTTTTACCTCCTTGCATTTGGTCTTTGATCTGTTTTAATTTTTGTATATGGAGAAAGGCAAGGGTCCAATTCATGAAAATGTGAGTTCCATATATTTGTGTCTTCTTTAAATGGTTTGTTGTTAATGTATAGAAACACAACTGATTTTTGCATGTTGATTTTGTAACTTTACTGAATTTATTAGTTCTAACAGGTGGGTTTTTTTGGGTGTGGAATCTTTAGGGCTTTCTATACTTAAGATCATGTTGTTTACAAACAGAGATAATTTTATTTCTTCCTATCCAATTTGATGCCTTTTATTTCTTTTTCTTCCTTAACTGCTCTGTCTAGGACTTTCAGTACTATGGTGAATAGAAGTATATCCTTGACTTATTTCAATCGTAGACAAAAAGCTTTCAGTCTTTCACTCTGGAGTATGTTAGTTGTGGGTTTTTCCTATGTTGGATGATCTTTATTTTGTTGAGTTTGTTTCCTTCTATTCTTAGTTTGTTGAGTGTTTTTTAAAATCCTAAAACAGTGTTGAATTTTATCAAATGCTTTTTCTGAATCAGTTGAGATGATCATGTTTTTTCTTTTTAATCCTGTTAACGTGGTATATATATTACATGGTATATCATGACTAGTTTTGTATGCTGAACCATTACTGCATTATAGGAATAAGTCTCACTTTGTCATGGTATGTAATTCTTTTAATATGCTGTTGGATTTGATTTGCTAGTGTTTTGTTGAGGATTTTTTGCATCAATATTGTCTTAGTCTGTTTTGTGCTGCTATAGCAGAATACCTGAGGTTGGATAAATTATAAAGAACAGAAATTTATTTCTTCACAGTTCTGGAGGCTGAGAAGTCCAAAACCAAGACACCAGTATCTGGCAAGTCCAAAACCAAAACACTAGCATCTTCCACATAGTGGAAGGTATCATGTGGCTGAAGAGCAAAGAGAAAGGGCAGCAGGAGCCAAACTGACAGTTTTGGAGCAGCATTAATTATGCCCATGGGGGCAGAGCGCTCATGGTCTAATCATCTCTTAAAGGTCCCACTTCTTAATATTGTTATACTGGCAATTAAATTTCAACATGAGTTTTGGAGGGGACAAACATTCAAACCATAGCAAATATTCATAAGTGATACTAGTCTGTAGTTTTCTTTTCTAATAGTGTCTTTGGTATCAGGGTAATGCTGCCCTCATAGAATGGGTAAGGAAGTGTTACTGTTCAAGTTTTTGGAAGAGACTGAGAGGACTGGTATTAATTCTGCTTTAAATGTTTGGCAGAATTCACTGGTGAAGCTATCTCATCCTAGGTTTTTCGTTGTTGGGAAGTTTTTGATTGCCGATTCAATCTCCTTACTAGGTAAAGGTCTATTCAGATTTTCATTTTCTTCATGATTCATTCTTAGCAGTTTGTGTGTTCCTAGGATGTTTTACTAGCTTATCCAATCTGTTGGCATACAATTGTTCATAGCACTCTTTTATGATATTTTTAACTTTTGTAAAGTTGGTAATAATGTCCTCATTTCCTTCTTTTAGTTATTTGTCTTCCCTCTTTTTTTAGTCAAGCTAACCAAAGGTTTGTCACATTTCTTGATCTTTTCAAATAGTCAACACTTGTTTTTGTTGATTTTCTCTATTGTTTTTCTATTTTTTATTTATATTTGTTTCCATTTTTATTATTTTCTTCTTTATGCTAGTTTTGGGTTTAGTTTGTTCTTTCTCTAGTTTCTTCAGGCATAAAGTTAAGTTACTGATTTGAGATCTCTCTTCTTCAATACATGCATTTACAGCTAAACATTTCTCGATTCACTGCTTTTACTACATCCTAGAAGTTTTGGTACTTTGTATTTACACTTTCATTTGTCTCAATATATATTCTAATTTCCCTTGTGATTTCTTTTTTGACCCACTGGTTGTTTAACAGTATTATTTAATTTGTACATAGTTGTGAATGTCCCACTTTTCCTTTTGCTGATTTCTAGTTTCATTTCATTGTGATTAGAAAATATACTTAGCATGATTTTAATCTTTTTAAATGTATTAAGTCATTTTTAATGGCCTCTCCCAGAGAATGTTCCATATGCCCTTGAGCAAATGTGTATTCTGTTGTTGCTGGGGTTTTTACATACGTCTGCTAGGTCCAACCGCTCTACAATGTTGTTCAAATCCTCTATTTCCATATACATCTTTTGTCTAGTTGCTCTATCCATTATTTAAAGTGTTTAAAGTATAATACTTTAATTCTCCTACTATTATCACAGAGCTGTAATGTTTCTTCCTTCAATAGTGTCAATGCTTGTTTCATATACTTTGGAGCTCTGGTGTATGATGCATACATAACTGTTAATATTTGCTTGATAAACTGACCCTGTTATTATTATATAACGTCCCTTTCCTGTCTCTTGTAGTAGTTTTTGTTGTTTTGTTCTTTTATTTTTGAGAGAGGCTCTTGCTCTGTCATCCAGGCTGGAGTGCAGTGGTGCGAACATGGCTCACTGCAGCCTCCACCTCTGGGGCTCAACCAATCCACCTGCCTGTCTGAGTAGCTGGGACTACAGGAGCACAACACCATACCTGGAGCTTGTTTTTTTTTTTTGTTTTTTTTTGTTTTTGGTAGAGATGGGATTTTGTCATGTTGGCCCAGGCTGGTCTTAAACTCCTGTGCTCAAACAACCCACCTGCCTTAGCCTCCCAAAGTGATGGGATTACAGGTGTGAGCCACCAAGCCCAGTTTCAGTCATCAGCACCACTACTAATCCAGTAATTCATTCCAGATACCAGGATACCATCTGAGAGGGTACCAGGCCTCAGATGTGGCCTGCATTCAGGTGCCCCTGCTTTCCATTTTATCTCCTAAATAAACCTTAAATCTTTTCCCCAACTCATCTCTAATGCTTAATTTATGTCCTCATTTTGATTGCTTGAAATGGTTGCCATTCACTTTTTTAAAAAATTGAGGTATAATATATATGTGCATACATTTAGTGTGTATGTATATTAAGATATTTTATGTATCATATAACTACATAATTTTATATCAAAACATATATTAAAGTGCATAAAGTGCAACTGGATAGTTGCCAGTTATTTTATATTGCTTGCTCTTAGAACATTGCTTAGTATGAAATAGGTTCTTAATATATATTTGTTGAGCTCAATTTCACATTGTTCTGTATCCTACCTGTCTCTATCCCACTGTTAGGAAGACTGTTCCAAAGCACATATTAATCCTTCAATAACTTTTGATTGAAAAAGGATATAGTACAAACTACTTAGCCATACTAATCTACCTTTACAGGTTCTTTTCCTGGGATGTCTCATCATTCTCTTTGAAGCTATAGGATTCCTTGTGGTACACGAAATGTATCATATACTCTCTAACTTCTGAGTTTTTTTAAATATATAGTGCTCCTCCTGCTTCTTCCCCAGTTTGCTAAACTCCTCCTAACCTTAGCTGAAGTATCGACTCACATTGAGCTTATTACCTGATTCTCACAGAACAAGTGTCTCTTCTCTGTGCTCATGTATTATCCTATACTGATCTCTATTGTAGTATAAAATACACTATAGTAATAACTACCATCTTTTCTTTTTTTATTCGACTACATAGTAAAATATCTATTTTATTTATGATTTATTTGAACTTTTTAAAGTTCCTTAATGATATAAATGATATTTTATTTATTTCAGTATTCTCAAAACTTCATTAAGGGCCCAGTACTTAGGAGGTACTCGATAAATGTTTCTTAAATAAATCTACCAGAATATTTTGAATTTAACATATAAGAATATATATTATACATTTTTTCTTCGTCTTCTTGAGTACTTAACAAATATTAGCTTTGAAAACTAAATGTAAAAAAATTTTCCCTTTTCCTTCTTTGGAATATATGCTAATGTGAGCAAAGGCTTCTTCCACAGCAGATAAGGGATTAAACTCCCAATTGCTTACCAACGGTTAGTGCAAAAAGAATAGGAGTTAACAAGAATTCCTGTTTCTGTCTTATCCAAAAGATATCTTAATACTCCTCTAGAAGAAATACAGAATTGTCATGGTTTCTTAATGAACCTAAGAAGAACAAACGCTGAGTTTTTTTGCTTTCTACAAAAGTAGTTGTCTTAAACCTGAACTGAAAAAAAAAATAAATTCAAATTCTAAACTTTATTTCAATAATTTTAGAAAGCCCTCTCTCATACTGTGCGCTCTTTCCTCCTATCCACCCCAATGAAGACTTACAGTCCATAAGTATTCATAGGTATTCCATAATGGAGTATTCCTTTGTAAACCAAGAGGAGACTCACAAAGAATAACGATGATTTCTGAAGAATGGAGGGAGTTATGAATGATAGCTAGTTTTATAGATTTATCAGTTAGAAAGGAGAAGGAAATTGTGTAGCTCCTGTATTTAAGGAAGAAGCTAATAATTGCATGGCTAGCTGTGGCATTATGATTAGGTTTTTGTCCATGGTTCCTAGCTCGTAACTCTCACAACTCTTGTTATAGTCTTTTGTTACAATGTTGAGGTGCTTCAGGCCTTGGAAGCAGGCCTCAGGAAACAGTCTCTCTCTCTCTCTCTCTAACCTTCTCCTGCCCTCCTCTCACTTGCTGAAGACAGGACTCTAATATGACTATGGGTCATGAGACCTTCATTCCAGAGAGGGTCCTGCTGCATACTCTGGAGGAAGGAATGCTGCACAGAATGACCAAGAAGAATCTGAATAGACAGGAACTGCTGGGTTTAGATCACACCCTTTTTGTGCAATCACATTTTGAACTGGCTGTCCATTCTTCAATCCTGGACAATCAATGACATCTCCATAGAAGTCCCAAAGGACAGGGTTCAGGGAACTTCTGGGGAGCTGAACATGTGGAGGTTGACAGAAAGATGAAGAACTCATCCACGTGCTGGGAGGGTAGTGCACCCCAACTCCCCAAAGACAGAAGCTCCTGTACTCGGGACCCTTTCAGACCTCACCTTATATGTCTCTTCATTTGGATGTTAACATCCTGTAAAATATCCTTTAAAATAAACTGGTAAAATAAGTATTGGTTTCCCTGAGTTTTGTGAGCCAGTCTAGCAAATTAATCAAACCCAAAGAGGGGGTTGTGGGAACTCCAACTGGAAACTAGTCGGTTAGAAGTTCTGGAGACCAGGACTTGCAACTTGGGGAGGGGAGAGGGTGGTCTTGTGGGACTGAGCCCTTTACTTGTGGGATCTGATGTTATCTCCGTGTAGATGGTGTTGGAACTGAATTGGAGGACATCTAGCTGGTGTCCCCTGCTTAATATGTGGGGAGAACCCCACACACATTTGGTCACAACTATCAAGTTTTCTTAATGAACCTAATCACAAAATAAGAATAATAAACTCTGAAATTTTTTTTTTAAATAAAAATGGTTATGCCTTAAACCTGAATGGAAAAAAAAAATCCAAATTCTAAACTTCAATTCTCTGACCTTCTCCTGTTCTCTTCTTCTATGTTGTTGATTATTGTTGTTGTGTGAGATTAGAGGAAAAACAAGGTTCGAGACTTTTTCCAAAATATTAGCATAGTAGACTTCAGAGTTTCACAGGCTAGTAATTTTTTTTTTTTTTTAATTGGGAAAACCAACATAAGATCCCTCACTTTCAACTGCCTATGCAGAAGTAATTTAACATAGCAGGCCTGAGGCTGTTCCCTTCAGAAAGGTTTAGGTGCAAGTTTTCCCTTGGCTAATGATGTGGTTTGCCTCTGTGTACCCACCCAAATCTCACGCTGAATTGTAATTCCCAATGCTGGAGGAGGGACCTGGTGGGAAGTGACTAGATCATGGAGGCGGATTTTACCCATGCTATTCTTGTGATAGTGAATGAGTTCTCATGAGATTTGATGCTAAAAGTGTGTGGCACATCCCCCTCGGCCCTTGCTCTCTCTCTCTCCTGCCACCTTTGAAGAAGGTGCTTGGTTCTGCTTTGCCTTCTGCCATGATTGTAAGTTTCCTGAGGCCTCCCAGTCATGCTGCCTGTAAAGCTTGTGGAACTGTAAGTCAATTAAACCTCTTTTCTTCATAAATTACCCAGTCTCAGGTAGTTCTTTTGTTGTTGTTGTTGTTGTTTTTTTTTTTTTGAGATGGAGTTTCGTTCTTATTGCTCAGGCTGGAGTGCAATGGTGCAATCTCAGCTCACTGCAACTTCCGCCTCCTAGGTTCAAGTGATTCTCCTGCCTTAGCCTCCCAAGTAGCTGGGATTACAGGCATGTGCCAATATGCCCGGCTAATTTTGTATTTTCAGTAGAGGGGGGTTTCACCATGTTGGTCAGGCTGGTCTCAAACCCCTGATCTCAGGTGATCCGCCTACCTCAGCCTCCCAAAGTGCTGGGATTACAGGCGCAAGCCACCACGCGTGGCCATCAAGTAATTCTTTATAGCAGTGTGAGAATGGACTAATACAGCTGGCATCTGGGAACCTGGCTTTTGAAAACCTTTCCTAAATGATAATGTTGTGCCTGCTGTGCCAGCCCACTTAAGACTATACGATGAGATTTACGATGAACACCTTTCCTTTTGAGAGACTCTGGAATTTTGGTTGACAAGAGGGTGCCTATGTGATCAATCCTCAATTAAAAAAAAAAAAACCCTGAACTCTGAAACTAAAATGGAGTTCCTGATGTACTGCATACATTACTGAATTTTAAAGTTGAAGGAAAGGTGTATAGGAAGGCTGAACAACATGGATTCCCCTAGACTCCTCCTGATGTCTTTTTCCATTAATAATCTGGCTATATATCTTTACTATGTCACTGTAATAAATCTTAGCTATGAGTATGATTGAATGTTGAGTTGTATGAATCGTTCTGGGGAATCACAGAACGTGTAGGTGAAACTGGAGACTTCTGAAACACTACTATGTAAACATAATAAACAAGGAGAGAATCCTATCATCATCATTTCACAGAAGTGTATGTTAATAAAATTCTGCTCTTTACTTTGATCGTATGGAAACATGGAGCATAACATCAGAATAGAAGGCAGAATTTTAAATGAAATAAATGTAGCATTATGAGAAGTTTAATAATTAGCCTTATTTTTCTCATTTTGCTGCAGATTAGTGAAAATCTCATCATGAACCAGTAACAGACATGTGCTTAAGAACTATGAGGTTAAGTAATTTTTGCCTGGATGTGCCTTTCCTCCAATTTACTTTCTTCTGAAACTAAAAATACTAAAAATAAATGTTATGTGTACAGGGATAATTGTAAAAGCTGAAACTTTAGTAAGTCATTAAAGATTTCACTGAAATAGTCTACTTTGAATTGTTATAAAGAATGGAAGAGTATTATAAATTAATAACACACTTAGTTCTTAAATATTTTAAGATTTGAAAAGTTTTCCTACCAGCCAAATAACGTAAAAAACACCGAAACCAAACAAATGGAGACAGTGATACTTCTGTGTCATAAAACTGTTTTTATAGTTATTTCCTCCTTATTTATAAATACTGATATTTTAAAATTATTTACGGAAGACAACATTCACAATCTTTCACAATCACCTGAAAAGGAGCCCATCAAATCAACTCTTCCTATGGGTTGCAATATTTTTTAAAAAACAACAAACAAAAACTTCAAATTTCATCCATTAATATATACCTGCGTTTCTGTAATTATAGTTCTTCAGGGCAATTTCTAACAATATAGCATTTTTCAGATGCAAAAGGCTCTAAAATTCCATGTACCAAGATAAAGAATAACTTTCAAAACCAGAACCACACACCTTTTGCTGTAATTCTTTTACTGCAGAATCTCTATCCATGCATGCCTGCCGGAAGGCTTCATATGCTTTATTGAGTTGCTCGCCAATGTTTTTATCCATTCCTCTTCGTCCTGTAGCATCACTATAAAGGATGGAGCAAATGACAAGTCTGCAAAATAATGAGATCAATTTAGATAATTACTAAGTTACATAAATCTCATTTTAAAAATGCATCTTAAAAATAGTTCTATAAGGTTTACCACAAACATTATAGCACCAAGTACTATAAACATAAGTCTCATCTAAAATCCTGACTAGAAACCTTATGAAACTTTAAGTTCTACAATTTTTAAATATTCTTATTCTAATGTTCAAGGAGCAAGTGGGGTTCCAGTTCAGGAAGATGCTACTTTGAGAATACTAATCTATAAACTTAACCTAAAAATGAGAAAATATAGAAGGCCATTTTAAATTATTTATTATGGAAATGTACAATAGGATCAGCAATGTGGGAAGGGATTTCATTTTACTAAATGGACTCTTACTCCCACTTAGAGGTGAATTCTTGCTACACTGAAATTAGAGCAAAATTAAATAGATAATAAATGTTTGTGGATGGAGTTCGCACTGTTGTTACCACAGAGCAATTAAAATGTGTGAAAATGCTCTTATTTTAGCACAAAATCTAGGGAGAGCCGCTGTTGCATTGTACATTAAAAAAGAAAAATCACATCCCTTCAGTCCTACCCCCACTACCGACTAGTTTTCCAACTTCCCTGCTGTTTCTGAATACAGGTGATTTGCTCAGTGGAGGTAATTTGGTTTTACAATCTCAGTTTGCATAACATCTCTTAACGACATTCCTTGGCTCTGGGCAGAAGGCTAACTAATGACTCTGATTCTTCCTGTCCAACTGTAAAAACCACAACACAGGACCTTTCTCTTAATTCTCTAAAAGCCACAGACTAGACAAAGTTCTCTGTTATATTGGGTACCAAGTTATTTCATATTTGTGAAAATTCTTCAAAATTTCGGTCTCTAATCTGTCATAACATCTTTTGTTATATCTTCAGACACACTTCTTTAATTTTCACATTTTCAACTGAGATACAATTCATACAGTATAAAATCCACTATTTTAAAGTGTACACTTTGGTATTTTTTAGAATATTCATTATTTTGTGCAATCATCACCATCATCTAATTCTGGAACATTTTAATCACCCTCCCTAAAACAGTCCATACCTATTAAGTTAGTCCCAATCCTCCTCTTCCCCCATCTCCTGGTAACCATTAATCTTTTTTTTGTCTCTATGAATTTGTCTATTTTTGACACTGCATATAAATGGAATAATACAATACATGGTTTTTGTGTCTGGCTTCTTTCAGAAAGAATAATATTTCTGAGGTTCATCCATGATGTAGCATGTAATAGTACTTTATAGAGAGAGGGTTTCACCATGGTCTCGATCTCTGACCTCGATCCCCCGCCTCGGCCTCCAAAATGGGGTAACCACCGACTATTTTTATGGCTAAATAATATTCCATTGTATGGATATGCAACATGTTGTTTATTCCTCAGCTGATGGACATTTGAGTTGTTTCCACCTTTTGGCTGTTATGTATAAAGCTACTATGCAGATTTGTGTATACATTTTTGTGTGAACACGTTTTCAATATTTTCAGATATACACCTAGAAGTGGAACTGCTAGGTCATATGGTAATTCTATGTTTAACTTTCTCAGGAACTGCCAGTTTCCATAGAAGCTGTACCATTCTACATTTCCACTAGCATCGTATAAGGGTTCCAATTTCTCCACATCCACACCAATACTTCTTATAGTCCACTTAAAAAATTACAGCCATCCTAGTGGGTGTAAAAGGATACCCTATCAAGGTTTTGATTTGCAGTCCCCTAATGACGAGCATCTTTCCATGAGCTTATTGGCCATTTGTATATCTCTGGCAATTTATCCATTCAAATCCTGTGTCCACTTGTAATAAATGGGTTATTTCTCTTTTTATTGTTAAATTTTAACAGTTCTTTATATATTCTAGAAACTAGACTCTTATCCAATATATGATTTGTAAGTATTTTCTCCCATTCTGTAGATGCCTTTCACTTCTTGATAGTGTCCTCTGACACACAATGTCTTTAATTTTAATATAGGCCAATTTACCTATTTTTTCTTTTGTTGTTTGTACTATTGGTGTTATATCTAAGGAACTGTTGCCTAATCCAGGATCATGAAGATTTTCAATTGTTTCTTTTTAAGAAGTTTATAATTTATATTAAAGTCTTTGATCCATACTGAGTTAATGTTGTATAAGGTGTGAGGTAGGGGTCCAGATTCATTCTTTTGCATGAGGTTAGCCAATTGTCCTGGCATTATTTGTTGAAAGGGTGTTGCGGGAAGTCAGGGACCCCAAATGGAGGGACCAGCTGAAGCCATGGCAGAAGAACGTGGATTGTGAAGATTTTATGGACATTTATTAGTTCCCCAAATTAATACTTTTGTAATTTCTTATGCCTGTCTTTACTGCAATCTCTAAATATAAGTTGTGAAGATCTCATGGACACTTATCACTTTCCCAATCAATACCCTTGTGATTTCCTATGCCTGTCTTTGCTTTAATCTCTCAATCCTGTCAGCCGAAAAGGATGTATGTCGCCTCAGGACTATGTGATAATTAACTGCACAAATTGTACAGCATGTGTGTTTGAGCAATATGAAATGTGGGCACCTTGAAAAAAGAACAGGATAACAGCAATTGTTCAGGGAATGAGAGAGATAACCTTAAACTCTGACTGCCAGTGAGCTGGGCAGAACAGAGCCATATTTCTCTTCTTTCAAAAGCAAATAGGAGAAATATCACTGAATTCTTTTTCTCAGCATGGAAAGTCCCTGAGAAAGAGAATGCGCACCTAGGGGTAGGTCTCTGAACTGGCCCCACCCTCCTCCCCCCTCCCCCGGGGCGTACCTGTCTCTTATGGTTGAGACTGCAGGGGTGAAATAAACTCCAGTCTCCCATAGCGCTCCCAGGCTTATTAGGAAGAGGAAATTCCCGCCTAATAAATTTTGGTCAGACCGGTTGATCTCAAAACCCTGTCTCCTGATAAGTTATCAATGACAATGGTGCCCGAAACTTCACTATCAATTTTAATTTCGCCTCGGAGCTGTGGTCCTGTGATCTTGCCCTGCCTCCACTTGCCTTGTGATATTCTATTACCCTGTTAAGTACTTGATGTCACCCACACCTATTCGCACACTCCCTCCCTGTTTGAAACTCCCTAATAAAAACTTGCTGTTTTTTGCGGCTTATGGGGCATCACAGATCCTACCAACGTGTGATGTCTCCCCCGGACGCCCAGCTTTAAAATTTCTCTCTTTTGTACTCTGTCCCTTTATTTCTCAAGGCAGCCGACGCTTAGGAAAATAGAAAAGAACCTACGTGATTATCAGGGCAGGTTCCCCGATAAAGGGCTATTCTTTTCCCACTGAATAGCCTTGGCACCCTTGCCAAAAATCAACTGATCATAAATCACGTTTTTTTAATACCCACATGCGAGTAATCTTTCAGCCAAACTCTTTCATTTTAAGATACTAAATACATTTTAAGTAATTTACCAGGCTCAATAAAAACAATTCCAGGGTTTTGGATAACAATGTCATTACTTTCTGAAAAACTGAAGAAATGGCAATTCTTTATGCATTCCACTTAGGAAGTTAGTTTCTACTGCTACCTCTGATAGATGAAAAAGTTGAAATCCTGTTAGGATAATTAATGTTGCTAGGATCTCTGCCCAGACATAGACACTATGGAAACATAAACAGTTAGCATTAATAAAAAGCATCATTTTGAGTATTTTAGACACTGCTTCATTCAAAAAATACTAAGGCTACTTACAAAAAATACATGAGATTAAAAATAAACATGCAAAGAGGAAAGAAAAAGTAAGTATAGGTAGTCACAGGGACTATAATATACTATAATAAACTAATACAGAAGTTAGTAAGTGGCTAAGTTATCTATCACTGCCTTAAAAAGCTGCATGTCATGAAAAATTGTCAATATAAACCACACCTATACCTTTAGATCTGGGACAAGTAACAGCCTTGAACTGGAAATCCATCTAGTCCCTTGCTTTGTTCTATTACTGACTGACCCTTAGTTAAGGGCCACTAAATCTTTTGGGACCAAAGTTTCTTTTTCTTCAGTACAAAAAGGTGTTTGGACCCAATTTCTAAGAAACTTCCTTTTTCTACCATTCTTGAGTTTGTGAGTTAAAAATGCATATCTGTTCCATCAAGAAGGTGCATTCTTGTTTTTAAAAATGTAAATGCAGCACTAAAAATAGCTGCATCATATGCAAGTAAATCATGTGGAGCCATCCCTTCAGGTCCTTGAATTAGATCACACAAATGTCACTAAGAGAGGAGCTACTGAGTACATTCCACACAGACGCATCCTATTTCCTGAAATAAGAATGTATACCAAAGAAATAAGTTCCAGGTTGATACAAATAAGTAAATGATACTTTTAATTCCTATTTCACAACCAAGAAGACAATTAGGTGTTAGATCAGCGACACTGACTAGAGAAAAAGGAAAGTCTCTGGGACTCAGCTAATTAAACTGGACAGATTTCAAATATTAACATCCTGAACTTTAAAGCCACTTGTTTATTTATTTATTTTTAACATTTGTTAAGTATAAAATTAATTTAAGAGGCAGCTACATTTCAATTACATTTCAATACACCTTCCGCAATATTTGCCAGACTCCAGGAAAATGCTTTTTATTTATAGTAAACATGCTCAAACCTAAATCCCATGGTTAAGCTCATTCTCCAAACCCAGGAGGCTGATGCTATAGCAATCTCTCCCTTGAAAACACTCTCCTAGTTAGGGTTTTGCTTTATTTCTGGATTTGGTTTGCTGGTTTCCTTCATTACATGAGAAAAAAATTCTGAAATCCCAGAAGGTAGCAGGGCTAGCTCAATGCAAATCACCATCCCTATCTTGTACCCTGCAATTCTTCTGGAGCCTGGATACTCTCATCTACCCACTGTTGTCACTCTAGCAGTAATTCCTTTTTTCCTACCCAAACCAGTGGTTCAGACAAGCAAAACTGAGGGCAGTAGGTTCTTGTCCCAACTCTCCAGCCCAGTGATTGCCCATGGTGTGCCTGTCCACGAAGAAAACACCAAGAAAATCCCTGCTTCCTCTTTCATTGATCCCTTGGTTCAATAATGAAACTGTCCTGGAGTAAGAGAGGCAGCATGACCAAGAAAGATAATTTTCCTTTCCTTTGGTAAAGCTTCCCAGCCCTAGCAAAGCTTTGATTTTAATAAAATATATCCCATTACCATTCAATCAGAACAACATATTTGCTGGCTTATTATGTGTAAGGCACCATATGGGGAACAGCAAAGGATTCAGACATGGTACTATCTTAAAGTTATGTTTCTTTCACAAAGTATTTTCACCAATTTTTCATTTCCTATTACATATTAACATTCCTGTTTGACTGATAAGGCTCAGAAGGCTTAAATGACTTATCTATAGCTATAAAGCTGTGTTATGAACTAGATTAAATCTTTAAAATTCTTAGTTCAAGGATTGTTCATTAGAGCCAGTTGCAAAGTGCTCTCTCAGGGTGTTATGGTCAATATGCTTATTTGATAAAATATTTAGTGCCAACTATGAGCAGAAGTGTGCAGGGTACCACTGATGCAGTGAGAACAAAACAGACATGAAATCTCTTCCCATGAAGGTACCATTAACTGTAACTTGAAGCATATACTATATGAGCATCCTAAGATATCCAAAAGGCTAGAGTTTGGAGAGGAAAGTTAATCTATGAAGTTTAGGAAAGGCTTTGAGAGGTAGGTGGTATGTGAATACGGTGTTGAGATATAGGTGGGAATGATCTTACCCATTCCTTTTATTTAATTATCAAACGGCAGTCATCCTTTTTCAAACAGGTTTCCCACTGTGATAAGGATGTTTTTAATATTAAATAATATCAATTCTTTACTAAAACAGGCCAGGATTATATGCATTTCTTATGCACTGCTCAGTTTGATTTTCCTGATCAGGACAACCATGCAAACCTGAGACAATTCTTAAGCATAACAACGATGGTTACTATAAACATGGCGGATTATGCTAAAGCTTTTCCCATGATGCCTGAACGCAAGTAGGGGTGGAAATGAAAGAAAAGGCAAGTTCTGCAGCCTTGATTTTCTTTGTTATTAACACAAAGAGTTTGGATAATAGAGTCTCCTTTAACTTTATAATTGTATAACATTACCAAACTATACAGAGCATAAAAACTTTTGCTCAGCAAATATGGTGACTTATTTTTCCTCATAAATGATATCATATATTTAAAAACAGTAGCTGCTTTGTCTTAATTTATGTTACAAATTAAGCCTTGATTGCAAACCAGTTGCTAGGGCATTTCATTTCACATGGTGAGAAGCAAGGAGTAAAGTTACATAGAGTGTCCTGGAAGTAAAGGGATGATATGATACTGTAAAAATATGTGAGATGAAAAATATGTGATTACAAATAATACTGAGAAAATTACTGTGACTTTTGTTTATTCAATACATTTATATGTTCCCTCCTGAACACTTTACTAAGTAGAGTGAAAAAAAATACAGGCTTTAAATTCAGACCCCAGATCTGCAATTTCCTAGCCATTTACTGAACTCTGAACATCAGTTTTCATATCATACATAGTTTGTAGGGTTACAATAAAAATTGAGACCATATATACAGTAAAAATGAAGTAAAACTTAAGTGAGACCATATATAAAATATATATGAGTGAGACCATATATAAAATTATTTGTTCCTCAATATCTATTCTCTCCTTCTCTTATAGTACTAATACTTCTGATTTTTAGCTGGTGTGGTCATGTGACTACGTGCTAGTCATTGGCAAATGGGTGTAACTTCCATAACAAGTTTTCCCTTTCACCTTTTTCTTTTTCCCAGCTGGATGGAATGTTACAGTGACAAGCCACCTAGAACACTGTGATGCAGGCAACACTTGTTTAACTACTGTTTTGTGGGTCTCTAAAGGAGGAACTGAGCTGTATCCTGATTAGTACAACGTTCAAGACTGGTTCAGCATTGAACACAGGGTAGGCACTCATTTTCTCCCTGGGAAAGTGAAAAATAGTCATGGTCTTTGCCTTTTTCTCCAATTAGAGCTTATAATTGAGTGAGGCAGACACACATGAAAATAATTAGCCAAAAGGTCAATTATAAATGTTTAAAAAAAAAAGGTCTGGGTACATCTTCACAGAGGTCTGGGTAGCACAGGTATAAGCATTTGTAGACCTCACCCAATGGTTCACTAGAGATTTACGCATTTCATTCAAAGTTTTACCTAAAAAGAAGAAGAAAACTGTTAAGTAAAAGGTATAAACCAGACAAAGGCTCAATAGAAGGAACAATCAAAATAAGAAGGATTGTGGAAGGCTTCACAAAGGATCTGACATTTAAACAGAGTCCCGAAAGATGAGAAGAGTTTCAACAAGTAGAGAATGAATGGGTAAAGTACACTCATTCTGAAAGAGCAGAGGCCCTGAAAAGTCATTAGTATGGTGCATTTTAGTGAAGGGAGTGAGTATTCTGTTTATGCAAGTATAGCATGTGTGCAGAGATGATAGCGAGGTGAGGGTGCCATGATAAGCTACGGTCAGGGTCAGCATGTATGACTGTGCTGTACTACAAAAATCCTAGGGAAGACCATACATAAAGACCATGATTGGAATGGCATCCCATAGAGCTGTAGAGTACACTAACCGCATAAACCACATGCAGCAGACTCAGTTATGGCTAGACTATAGTAGAACTCGAATGTCACTCTAAGAAATTTAGACTTTAACATGTTGACACAAGGAGTAATGAGAGATTTTCAAGGAGATGATGGACATATTTTAGAAAGATAGAACAGATAACAGCATGAACTACAAACTAGCAAGGGAGACAAAGTGAGCCTATACCACAGGCAACTATTGCTGTATTCTAGGTAAAAGATGAGGGCTTGAACTAGAGCAGGGGAAATAAAGATGAGTGGATTCAAGAGGCATTTCAAGAGTAGAATTAACAGGATTTGGTGGCTGACTGGATGCGCACAATAGACAAGAGGGCAGCAATTCAGGTACCTGTGACTGCAAATCAGTTGGCCTGAAATGGGACCTCGGAATCTACATTCTAATTAGCAAAGTGCCTCAGGTGATTTTGTTGCAGATGGTTCACCAGCCATTAGTTTTCAAAACACCCAGTAGAAAGTGGTGATAGCCAGACATAAAGTGACAGAAAGAAAATTTTCAGGAGGAGAGGGAAGATACTGAATCCAATTTTGGACAACAGTGCTAGAAAAGACATCATAATAAAGAGGAAGAAAGCATCAACTGCATAATGATCTATAGGAAAAAAATGAAGGCAACTATGCCTTCACTATCGTTTGTATTCTTGAAGTCCTGTTTTTAATGTCCCCTGATACTAGTACATCCTTGGATGGCCAATTAGGCCAAAATTGTTTTACCAACAACAAAAAAAAGCAGAAAAAAACTACATTTTTGAAAAGAAAACAACAGAGAAAAGCAATACATACTATTGCACCACCTTATAGCACAAGATGTACATGTTTTTCCTACCAAATATAAACCAAAAAAGAGGACAGGCCCACTTATTATTTATTTGAAGGAGGTCAGAAGGAAAACTAGGAAATGCATAAAACGGTGTATGACATTTTGTGTCTGTTATTTTATGTAAAAAGACTATTAATCCAATATGTAGAAATGTTATCTAATGCTCTGCTTTGTTAACCTTTATATGCTTTATAACAGGAAAAACAACTCTGGCAGAGTATTTGAATGCAAGATTTTCCTTAAGTATCTTCTACTCTACCAGATTTATAAATAAATAATAAGGTAGTACTAATGATTTTTCGAAAGAGTGGTAGGGTTTGTATCTATCCTCTGGTCTTAACCAGAAAAGTTTGAAAAAAATATTTTCAGTAATCTCAAAAAGGTCCCCCAAAACAGAAGACAATAACATAAGAGAAGTCACAGGCTACATAAGATTCAAAAATGGTAAAGTTGTTTCGAAAGAGTAGTTAAAATCTTATGAGTTAACGGGTTGGCTGCCCCTCCAGTATCCCTGAGTCATTTACTGTATCAGAAAAAACTACTATGGAGGAAGAGAGCTCTTCTATGAAAAAAGAGTTAAAATTTCAAGAGATAGAGGACCTTTTCACAAAAGGGCGTAATTTCTCTTTAAATCACAATTTAAAATAGCTGAGCAGCTATTTAGCCTTGAGAACATTACCAATGATAAATAGGAACAGGCAAAAACCTACATAATTATAAAGCTTTACTCTGTGCTCTTAACCACTGGCACAGGACTCTACAGCTCTTCCTATCCCTTGTTTTTAATTTCCCTGAGGACATCTATAGGCTGCTGGATTTGCAAGTCACAACTTGTTTTATTAGAAGTAATTGTGAGAACTCGAATGAAAAAATAAATAAGGTTTCAGAGATTTCTGGATCTCCATTTTCAGTCATTCTGAAGATGTTTAGGGTATGACTTTAATATATTAGCTTAAAACCAGATCTAATATTTTTAATCCAGTACCATGCAACAAGTTCTCTCCTTCAGACTGTTGAATATTCCTAAAGAGAAGGCTACAAAAATCCCTGGGCAGCCCAACAGACCAACCTTTCAAACTTGCATCTGTGCCAAAATTACCCAACTTTCTACCCTTTTCAAGGCCACACCAGTTTACCTCAAATATGAATATTCAGACCTAGTAAATCTTAACACTTTCTGTGCCACCCTACTGTGGGGAAGCAATAGTTGATTAGAAACTCAGATTTGCTGTTTCACTTCCTTTTGTCTCTGGAAAAAAATAAAAAGACACTATAAAATAAAGATTGCAAACCATATTTTTAACTATACCACATCTTGTGTAAAATGTACTAATTTCTCTGTTAAGGCAATTTAGATTAGATACTCTAAATTAAAAAGCCTAGTCAACTGAAGATAAAATCAGAGTTGAAGTACATAATACATGTCCAGTCTAGACAGGCTTGGTGATGGGTGAGAGTAAACAAGTCATTTAACCTTTCTATGGACCTCTGTTCCTCCATTTCTCCCAATTTAGAATCTTGGCATACAGTCAGGCTGCAGGACATTGGTTCACAACCTGTCAGTACATTAAAATCATCCATGGTGGTTTTAAAAAATACTTACCAAACCCTGTCCAAGACTCCTGGATCTAATTTTGTACAGGGGGGAGATGTAAGATGGATTTAAAATTACTGCCATAGGGGGTCGAGTCATAGCTTGGAAAGCACTATAAAACACTATACAAATAGGCACCAACGCAGGGAAACAGGCTTTCATAAAGTTGCCTTTTTTCCAATAGTGATCTGCTTTTTAATTATTCTACAAGAAGTATATAGAATTTAGGAACAAAAATAGCAGTGGCTAAGGTAGAAGACTTTCTCAAATAAATAAATAAAGGTATTTTGATACTTTGGCAGATGGTCCACAGCAACAGCACTTTGTTGATCTTGGTTCCATAAAACTTCCACAACTCATCAACTTAATTAATTAATAGAGAAAACAAATGTTTTCTCTATTAATGGCATTTGCTGAAGTTCTTGTTGAGAAATTTGACTGACCATAGCCCATCTCCCACTAAGTAGCAATGACACTTTTAACTTGATGTTCCCCCTATCAATACTCTAATCATCTTAATTCTATTTAAATTCTCAAACTATCTACAGATAATTGAGAGATAAGATAGATCTCAAAGATATGCCTTTAATTCAAAGCAGCACAAAGAGTCATGGATCAGAAGGACAATCTCAGTCTTCTGTTTGAATGGCAATCATCCCAGCAATGAAGAAGGTGGTTCCCTATTTGATCATGGGAAGCACTGGGGTTGGGGTAGGAACAAAGATCTATTTGCAGTTGCTTTACATTAACTACCTCATTTTTAATCTTCCCTCTGCAGAAGCATATATTGTCTTCCCTTTACAGAGGAGGAAACTGAACTTCAAAATTGAGCTTCAAAGGGGTAAATAAGTTGCATAAGGCACAGAATTAGAAAATGGAAGAACCAGATAAATCTAAGTGTCTGTTGCTAAAGCACAATCTCTAGCTCTCTCCCCTCTAGTTTTTATTTTAATGGGAGCTATACATACCTATATCTTAATGAGTTAAGTAGTTCTACAAGATAAGAAAAACAGTAGTCCTCTGCTTTCCCCTCCTTATTTCCTGCTTCATCTTGGCAACAATTCTTTTTTGTATTTATCTCTGTATTTCTAAATAACATGTAATACTGCCACTACTGATTTTTCAGTTTTTGTCTCCTCATTATGGAAAGTTAGGATTCAGTTCTCTTTAAACATCCCCTACCTCCTACTCTCCCCCATTTCCCCAATACAGTTATATCTAATTTTTCATTAGATTAGCATTCAGCTTTTACTTTCTTATTACTATGTAATGCTATTCACTGCTGAACAATATAATATACTACGGATGCTTTTCCTTTTCTGAAAATTTTTTTCCCTGAAAATTCTTGTTTGCTTTGTTTCCTATTATCACTAACACAACTCCTCAATATATTCAGACACTTCAGGTATTCTATCTCTTTAGAGGAATCACTCTGTAAGCTTTCTGGCTTGCTCCAATCTAGACTAGTTGCTCTCTATGCCTGATGGAAAGCCTTCATCTTGGGACCTTCTTTACCTTGAATTTGGGGATACCCTTTGTCCATCTCTTTCTCTAATTGAATCCTTCATTTTCAGTCTCCTAAATCTTTTCTTGTTTTATATCCCCACGTGATGACGCAAATCTTCCAGCAGCTTCCTAAGAAAGTGTTTGGGAAGTAAATTTTTTGAGGCTTTGCATAACTAAAAATATCTTTACCCTCTGACTTAACTGATACTTTGGCTAGATTAAGAGTTCTAGGTTGGAAGTAATTTTTCCTCAGAATTCTGAAAGCTTTGCTATGCTATCTTCTAGCTTCTGATTATTTTTGTTGAGGATCAGATCCACTTTGATTCCTGATCTCGTACAATTCTCACTCTGTTGCTCAAGGCTGGAGTGCAGTGGTGTGATCTCAGCTCACTGCAACCTCCACCTCTGGGATTCAGGCGATTCTTGTGCCTCAGCCTCCCTAGTAGCTGGGATTACAGGTGCGTGCCACCACACCCAGCTAATTTTTGTATTTTTAGAAGAGACGGGGTTTCACCATGTTAGCCAGGATGGTCTTGAACTTCCAGCCTCAGGTGATCTGCCTGCCTCGGCCTCCCAAAGTGCTTGGATTATAGGCATAAGCCACTGTGCCTGGCCTTAACCGATTTTTTTTCTCTTTGAAAACTATTTGGATTTTTTTTTCTCTTTGTCCCTAGCATTCTGAAATTTCAGGACCGTACCTGGCCATGGACTATATCACAGCAATAGGTGCTTGGTGGGCCCTTTCAATCTGGAAACTCCTCCTTCAGTTGTTGGAAATTTTCTTGAAAATTTTTTGGGGCAATTTCTTTCCTTTTGTATTCCTTTCTGGGACTTCTACTATCTGGGTTTTGAATCTTCCGTACTAGTTCTCCAATTCTCCTTATTCCGCCACTCCTTTTAAAATGAACTTCCCTCCTTATTTCATAGTGAGAAATAAAAACTTTTAATGTGAGGAGTGCAAACCCCTTTTAATTATCAGGCCCAGAGAGGCACTGAAATGTGAGTGTGTGACAGCAGTCACACCTCACTCTCCCCTGTGAACTAAATGACCCTCTTGAAGCTATCTACTATGTGACGCCAAGTAGCCATAAAATGCCATACATTAGATACCAAAATTCATGCCCTATAGTTCAACAATGTATAATCATTAATCAATGTTATTTCTGTAAACCAATGAGAATTCCTACCAAATAACTTAGTATCAGCCCATTCCTTGCCCTCTTTTGCCTTTAAAAAAATGATTGCGGCTGGGTGCGGTGGCTCACACTTGTAATCCCAGCACTTTGGGAGGCCGAGGAGGGTGGATCACAAGGTCAGGAGATCGAGATCATCCTGGCTAACACAGTGAAATCCTGTCTCTACTAAAAAATACAAAAAAATTAGCCGGGTGTGGTGGCGGGTGCCTACAGTCCCAGCTACTTGGGAGGCTGAGGCAGGAGAATGGCATGAACCCGGGAGGCGGAGCTTGCAGTGAGACAAGATTGCACCACTGCACTCCAGCCTGGGCGACAGAGCGAGACTCCGTCTCAAAAAAAAACAAACAAACCTGGTTGCAGCAAAGGCCGAATGAAGCACCCCCACAAGGCAACCTGGAAGTGTGCCCAAGGCAGCTGTCCTCAACCTCTACCCAAATAAATTCCCTATATTAATTTTCCCTCGGTTTCTTTAGGTTGACAATAGATACAATATCTTAAGTCTGTTGTCTTTGGCAGCCATTATTATCCTGCCAAATGAAAGCCAACCAATCCTGGATAAAGAAAGTAGTAATCAAGGGTAAGCAGTGGTGCCTTTGGAGCTGCACTGAGGCTGAGAACGTATGAGCCAAACCATGTTCCACCTCTAACTGCCTGTTCAACCAGAACATCTGAGCTTTGATCAGTTATGTATATATACATTGGAATTCCACATTTGAAGAGAATCAAAGGCTTAAAGGTGGGATTTTCGCCATCTTGGCTCCAGGATGATTAGTAATTCTTTAGTAAGGTCTACTTTTTTGTAGGTGGTAGAGACAAGTGTGAGTAATTTGGGAGACAGGCAAGGCCCCTCTGCTGGGTTTCCCCAACTGCTGAGCCTATTCTGTTTCTGGGTAAATGTTCTGCCAGAGTTCACACTTGTGGTGAAAGACCAACTCAAATCTAAAGCAGTTTCAGGATGGGGAAAGGAAATCACCTTGAGTAACTTCTACCCATTCCACTTTGCCCTAGAAAAGAAAGCCACCAGCCTTTCCCAACCCCTTGGGCTATGAATAAGAGGAATTCATATTCTATTTCAGAAAAGTTGCCACTGTAGTACATAAAGAGGTGAATCAGTGAATGAAAGACACATTCTGTGTTTTTGTTTTGTTTTTTGTTTTTTTTGAGACAGAGCTTCACTCTGTCTCCCCAGGGTAGAGTGCAGCAAGTGTGGCGGTGCAATCATAGCCCACTGCAGCCTGGACTCCTCGCCTCAAGCAGTCCTTCCACCTCAGCCTTCTGAGTAGTTGAGATTATAGGCGTCAAGCCACTGTGCCCCACTACATCTTGTCTTTTCTGTATCTTAGTTATATGTTTGCCTTTTCACCCACAAAACACATCAGGAGTAAAAAGCAAAAAAATCAGTCAATAACACGGCATATACACATAAATAAGACATCTTCTCTTTTGGATGGTTAGGAAGATCTTTAAAGACACTCGAAAATATTAAGTGTGTTTTCCTTACTCGAAGAAAGGAAATGGAAGAGAACTGTCACTATTCACATTTACTTGTGATCATTTTCCACTTTTAAGGAGTTATATAACACAAACAGCTAATTCCCCAACTTACCTCTTGCATTTCTATTCTCCTTCCACGTTGTAAACTTTGGTCATGAATATACCCATAGCATATTGTACTACACTGTTTCTGTGCTCCATCCAGGCAGCTGATATAATATAAACCTTAAATATCATAAATCCAGTAGTGTTAGAATTTGAATTTTGTATTTTTCCATAAGCTGGAAGGCTAAATGCAACAGGGTAAACAAGACAATCTCACTGGCTAAACCCAAAGCTCCCCAGTACATGTTCTCCATTTTGCTGGATGTTGGAACTTGGTGAAATTTTCTATGCGATCTTGCAAGAGCTAAAAGATTTCACTGTCAAAGACCACACCCCTGAGTCTCAGTTTTGCCTTACTTCCTTTTTTTCTCCAGTAATACTTCTTTGAGACTATTTATCAAATGTTATGGGTTTAAGTGCACAACTAACAGTATAACACCAAAAGGGAAAGTAGGCATGGGATGTTCTACTCCTCTGAGGTGAACATAAACATGGCACTGCTCAGTTGGCTGTGCTCAACTGAGTAATCTTTAAGGGGTATCCTCTCCTCTGAGTAGGGGCAATGTTAGAATCTGAAGATGGGGGAGGAAGGATATACAATTTTAAAATAGTTAATATTAAAAATCTATTACATAAATCATATAAAGGACTGTGCATAATATTCACAGATGAGAGAACTAGAAGAGAAAGTCTGTAGTCAGTATGGTGAGGTGTAGAGGAGGAGTAGGACTGTATGGGAAGGAACATGAATTACAATCCTCTAGGATTTGTGAGATTTTAATGTTTATCAGAAAGGAAATATGGATTTTTAAAGGTTGAGAAACAACAATATCAAGGGAAAGGCATTTCTACTTTTGGGATTCCAAATACTTGAGGTTATGAAATCACATTCCAGTAAATGCCACATAATAAATGGTTATGAATCGTAAAACCACTTAAATCTCTCACAATAACAGTTGATTTGCTGATTCCAAAAATCTTTCTTCAAGCAATTAAAAAAAAATCCTTTATTTTGAAAGAATCTAAGTCTCTAACTTCCGTCCTTTATAGCAAGTCACTCTCTGACAAAACTATTACCTGATTGGGTTGTTTTGCTGTTCAACAGAACAATTCTCATACTTCATTCTACTGCAACTATTTCAAAGACTCTCATAACTTCAACTTGGTAAGTAGCCATCAAAACGGAACTCATATTAATTTTCTTTGTCTACTCAATTTCCAGTAATTCCTTACTGCAATGACTTAAAATACTTTGTTTTCAATGTTAGCAACCTATTTTCAGTAGACCCTTCTTTTTGTAAAAAAAAAAAAAAAAAGTATTGGTGTTAAGTAAAAGCTATTATAGATCACTAGTACTCAAACTGTTTACTCTCATAACTTACTACTGATAATTACCATTTATAGAGAATATATCTCTGAAGGTAAAAAGTTACTGTCCAGGAAATTTTCCATGAGACAAACAATTGCCATCACTTACTTCCCAAACTCTTTTCCTTAAGAAAAATAAGTCCCTTTAAAAATATTTTTCTTGGTTGCACAGCAATGTGAATGCACTTAACATTATTGAACTATATACTTTAAAAAGGTTAAGATGGTAAATTTTGTTATGTGAATTTTACCACAATTTAAAAAGCTTTTATAGATTAGGAATTGGAAAATGTGACACATGTACTACATAGGTCCCAAAGCCTGTTTTCAGTTGCACAGGGCTTGGTACCAGTTACCCTCAACTTACTTGAACAGTGACCAAATACTGCACTTAGTTCAAAAGACTTTGAAAATTAATTAACAACTCACTGAAAAGGTAGTTCATTTCATATTCTGTTATCCCTTCCTGAAGATAATCATAATCTTGGTTCTGAACTATAAAGAGATTTTTGTTACATATCTAAATAATAGCCTCCTCTTTCCCTGTATTTATAATTCAAAACCATGGCAGCAAGCATAGGAGATAGCAGGTGGGAAATGGCAGCCACAGCATAAATCCTACAGGAAATAGAAACTAAAACTAGGCTTTACATAACTGAACACAAACGAACTGCAATTAAACAGTAATATTTTATGCTTATAAGGTATTAGAAAACAAAAAGGATAAACAGGAACAGTCAATCAGCTAATGCACAGCATCGAAATAGCGAAGCTTTATGTCGACGGGCTATTTTTATTCACCATTTGGACAAAGGTATGGTTTTTAAAAACATGCAGTCTTCTTTCATCATAGGGCAAGTCCCCAATTATTTTTGCTATAATAGCCCATAAATGGAAATAAAATACCCATGCATTCACATAATGCCTGCATCCTACTGTAAGTAACACTTTAGTGTCTGTAGGTATCTTCCACAGTTCATAGATGCAAACTGCTAAATTACATTACCTGTCTCAGGTCATATTCTTGAAGGTGATCAAAAAGCATTTGAAATAATCATCTATAAAAGTCTATCAAAGATTACTTACACTATTATCGATGTATTAACAGTAAACCATTAGTCAAGTAAAAAGGTAGGCTTTTGTTGGATGACAGCACTGCTCCATGTGCGTGCACATACCATGCACATACCTGAACTGTGCTAATGATTTTCACTTCATGTTAAATAAGTATAAGCATGTTAAGCTTGTATATTTTTTCACCCACTCATTTTGAAACCCTCTGTAGGATATGGCTACAGTAAAATGTCAGCTTGGTTATTACCTTTAAAGTAAGAAATTTCCCAGCAAAATTGGGAAGCTAGTGACAACAAAGTGAAACTGATGCCTTCCCAGTTGAGTTTCACTCTTGGTTTCTTTCAGGGCATGGACAAACTTGCCCATGTAGAAGCAATACCCTTGCTTCTGTAACATCACTGGAGAAGAGAAGAGAAAGAATAGCAAGACATTTTACTTAACAGCCTCAGCCTACCTACAGCATTTTTCCTTGTCCACGAAAAAAAAGTTGTGTGTAGGGGGGAAATAACCAGCATCAGTACAGCAGCTGTTCTTAGTTCTTGACATTACTGTGTCCCAGACTCTTTCATTCAATTGTATTTACTCCAAGGAGTTTTTGTTTGTTCTGAACCATTTTGCTGAGTACTGTTGCTGTCTTAAGAAGAGTGTACTCCCAGACCCACATGGTTTCATGAGTGAATTCTTTCAGATCTTCAAAGAGCAGAGTTCTTAGGCTATTTAAACTATATCAGAGCAGAGGAAGAGGAACTCTGCCCAGTTCTTTTTAGGAACCAGCATAACCTTGATATCAAAACCTAGCAAAAATAACAGAAAAAGGTGAGTATAAAATGAATCTCAATCATTGATTTTAAATAAAAATGCTGCCAAAGGAACCAATATATACTTAAATATTACACCATGACCAAGTGAAAGATTGGTTCACAAACTGGAAATATACTAAAATAATTCACTATCCTATTAGGTCAAAGATGAAAAGTACCTATGAAAGGTTATGATAGATGTCAAAAAGCCACTTGACAAAATCCAACTTCCATTCCTGATAAATATGTTAAGAAGTAATGAAGAGACATTATTTTAACACAACAAGAAATATATATACACACCAAATGAACATCCGATATCTATTATTTAAAATTGTTCTCAAAGTGCTATCTAATACAATAGACGCTCCCCATCCCCAGTTGCAAAAATGACTTCGGATGCAATCCAAACAGTTCTCTGTAAAAATCACAATGAGCTAGAAATATTAACGGAAACTTCCCTGATAAATAGAATTTATTAGAAATTAATAGTAACTTCATATTTAATGATGACATAATAAAAACATCCCCAAACTAAGAAACAAGATAAAGGATGGCCAGAATCACTGTTTTATTTACCACTATTCTGGGGAAGCCAGCAATTCACTAAAGCAAAGAAAGAAAGAGATAAGATAATTATAATTAGATGATTGTTTTCCTAGAAAATTCAAGTGAAACAATTTATTAAAACTAATAAATTTAGAAAGTTGGCCAGATACATAAACACTCATCTACATACCAGTCACAAAATATAAGAAAATATAATGGGTAAATCCCAAAAAGAGTATTTTAATGAAGCATGAACAGTGTATGTTAAATTTTATCTCAAAGATAAAGCAATTATATTCAAGAAAATTTTGAAAAGGAAAAATGAAGAGGGACTTGTCCCATGAATTACTAGAAAACGTAATATCAAAGCAGTTGGTATTTTTAAAGGAAGACACAAAAAGATCAAAGAAACAGATGAGTCTAAAGAAAAGATGCATGTACACATGAGAATTTACTATATTAAGAAGGTATTTCTAGTCAGTTGGGAGAGAAATGATTTCAACAAATGATTTCAGGAAAAATGGCTGCCCAGTCATAAAAACAAAGAAAAAAAATTAAATCCTTATCTTAGTATACAAAAATTATTTTCAGATGTTTTAATGAGTAAATCATAAAAAGAATTAACGGGCAATATAGGAGAAGATTTTAAGAATTTTTGAGTGGGGACTACCTTCTTACCTGAGATAAAAAGCCTGGGCATTTTAAACCAAAGCATTGATAATTCTTGAAAATATTTGCCATATATTTCACAAAGGATTAATGAAATCTGTATTCTAATGAGAAACAGATCATTTTGAAGAATATTGGGCAATATATATGGACAGGACATAGTGATAGTTAACTATAATTTGGTACATCTACACAATGCAGTACCACGCCAATATTACAATAAAATAGAGCTATATATGGCAAGACTTTCACCATATATATATATATTTAATCTGAAACAGATTATCGAACAGTATGCATAATCTCATTTTCATAAGAAAGCAAAATAACATGATTATGCACATACCGGAAAGATGTGGAAGGCTTGGATTACAATTGGGGAGAGGACTGAGAAGGATTTTGCTTTCTGCTTTACACATAGCTGTATTATTTGAGGATCCCTCCTCTCTCAAATGAGGACACAATAATTTTTAACAGAAGACACTGCTTGCTTCTCTGCTACCTCTCGTTTGGGTGTGTATTCCAACCGCGGTAATGAGGCAGGTCATTTTCTTTTCCTTCAATTTCACGTCGCTTCTTCACTTCCTTTACTACCATCTCTCCCTTATTATAACTTGTCAAAAGCATCTCCTGTGAGGTGAGATAAACACCACTTTACATAGCAAGGCTGCTTTACTTTTGCTCGTTATAGCATAACAATAAAGGCACAGCTCTTCTTTGATTATCCTACTCCTCTTTCTATTTCTAGAAAAGCACAGCTTTTTTGCCCGTAACTCGTTGCTAGTCAGTTTACACCGGCGTGAGGACTCTACCTAACGCCTGGGTTCCCGCTGTGGGCGGGGTTGGCTTCTGTTCTTCCTGCCTTGGCCACCCACTCCCTCCGTGACCCTCTGGGAAGTTACCCAACTTCTCATTGACCAGGCTGTGATGACACCCTACAGAAAGGCAGAGGGGAATTGTGCAACCACCTTGGGAAAACAACAGAAAGAACCAATTAAGTTTTCTAAAGAGTAACCACGATACTACTTGATTCTAGGAGGCAGTCCCTCTCCCGAAGGGAAGTCGGGGATGTTCCTGGCGGGTCCACTGCTCACCTCGACACCGCAGGCCCTTCCACCCCCATTTCCCGGGCAAAGCAGCCGGGACGAGTCCCTCCCCTGAAGCCGCTGGGGCAGAGGCCGACGATGCTACGCTGACATCGCGAGCCCGGAAACCCCCCGACAAGGAGTCCGCTCCGGGGGAAGGACTCGCGTGGTTTCTCCCGCACAAAATCCCTCCCCAAACTGCAAATTGGTTGTCTCCGCTGCTCCTCGGCTTCTCTCCCTGCGGCGCCCCCACTGTCAGCGCGTCCCTCTCGCTCACGCATACAAATTCTCCGACGTCGTGCTAGACGGATTCGGACACACCAATTCACAAAGTTTCTTACTCACACAGTTCACGGTTTCAGCTACGCTCCCTCTCCCCTCAGGTCGCCGGCGCCTGGCCGAGTGACTCCAACCGGAAGTTGCTTTTTATTCCAGTTCAGAGGGCAGTGCCTGCGCGCGGAGCCATTAACTCTCCACCTTCCACCCGACAAGGCCAGGGCCCTTCCGCCCTGCTCCGCCCAGCCCAGGGCTCTTCCCCCCCCCCCCCCCCCCCCCCCCCGCCCCGCCCAGCGCCCTCCCCCTGCCCTGCCCAGCGCCCTCCCCCTGCCCTGCCCAGCCAAGTCCCCGCCTCTTAGAAAAAAAAAAGCGTCAGCAGCGGAAGAGAATCCTATGTTAAGTGTAAGGGTCACTTGAGGGTCTTTGCTGGATTTTTTTGCCAAACGATAAATAACCGGTAAATAAATAAACACTAAATAAATAACATCACCCTATATATGAGTTAGAGTACACAAGAATCACCTGAGAAACAAAATGTAGTTTCACCAACCGACTCCTACAGCTTTCATTTCAGAACAACTGGAGTGAAGCCCAGGAACCTGCATTTTCAACAGATCCTCGGAAATTTATGTAATTAAAGGTGGTTAAAGTCCACACTCTGAGAAACACTACATATACACATACCCATTTGGTTTCTCCCCAACTAGTAGTATTTTTCACTAAATGTATTTGTTAAAGAGGAGTGGCTGGAAATGGAGGTGGAACTTTATTAGAAAATTTCCCATGAATTAAGACTTTCCCATTATTCCAATTCCTAGCCATGCATGAATATTCTCTAAGATTCAAATCTTAGATACCGCAAGAAAGATATCCTTTCCCTTTAGGGCAAGAGGATGAGGTCTGGCTGCCCCAATTTCTCCCTGCAGTTCTGAATCATGGATGTTTACACATCTTTCCTTAGGCCAGTAAGTCCAAGGATTTTAAAACCTGCCAAGTTGCAGTGCATTCTGTCTAGTTATCTTGAATGTTGCTGTATACTTTTAAAAGTCAAAGCCTAAATATATTTGAAACAATGTTTTTAACAAACAGAAACTTCTTATATATAACGTTTTGACTAGTTGAATAGTTTTCTTGTAATAAGTAATTGAGTTAAACATGACAATACAGTACTGCTTTAAAAAAATTATTTAAACTATTTTGAGAGCAGTTTTAGATTCACAGCAAAATGGAAAAGAATGTCCAGAGATTTTCCATATACTTTCTGCCCCGACACAAGCATAGCCCTTCCCTATTATCAACATCCCTCACCCCAGTCTGATGAAAAAAAGCTGTTGTAAATATCTGTGTGCAGGTTTTTTTGTGCGGAAATAAGTTTTCATCTCCTTTGGATAAATACCAAGTAGTATGATTGCTGGATCATAAGGTAAGAGAATGTTTAGTTTTGTAAGCAATTGCCAAATTGTCTTCCAAAGTGGCTACTATTTTGCATTCCCACCAGGCATGAATAAGAGTTCCTGTTGTTCCAAATCCTTGCCAGCATTTGGTGTTGTAAGTGTTCTGGATTTTGGCCATTCTAATAGATGTGTGTCGTATTTTATTGTTGTTTTAATTTGCATTTCCCTGATGACATATAATGTGGAGGATCTTTTCATATGGCTATTTATTTACCATCTGGTTATCTCCTTTGGGGAGGTAAAGGCCTTTGGCCCATTTTTTAATCAGGTTGTTTTCCAAATGTTGAGTTTTAAGTGTTCTTTGTATTTTTGATAACAGTCCTTTATCAGATATGTCTTTTGCAAAAAATTTTCTCCTTGTCTGTGGCTTGTGTTTTTACTCTCTTGACAATATCTATTGCAAAGCAGAAATTCTTAATTTTGATGAAGTCCAGTTTATTCAGCACTGCCTGAGCGAATTAAATAAGCTGGTTTGAAGATTTCTGATTGAAATAGTGGAATTTAGTAATACACTCAGAGTCTAAAGCTGAATGCACAGGCATTTTGAAATATGGAGGTGCTAAAAACTTTGAATAAGGAAATAAGCTAGATATACACATTTCTTAAATATATATTTTTCTCTTTCCACTTCCATGATGTTGTAGTCTTGAAGAGAAGTGGCTGCATAATTCCCCTATATGTGAAATATGCATAAATGCTGGTAGAATTATTTTCTAAACAATGCTAAAATGGTATCAAACATGTTCCTTTTCCTATAATTATTATTTTAAGAATTCACATACAGTATGTTTTACAAAGGTTAGAAATTGAGTTGAGACATTTATTTGAGGAATAATCTTTTAAAATAATGACATAATTTTATTCCAATTTTCCTTCACTCATATTATTATATACCTCAAGTTAGTGAGCAGTGATGTGGCATTGGAGGTTAGGTATGGTGGCATGAAAATGGGGAACTGACTGGGTGTGGTGCTCACACATATAATCCTAACACTTTGGGAGGCCAAGGGCAGAGGATCACTTGAGCACAGGAGTTTGAGACCAGCCTGAGCAACATAGTGAGACCACGTCTCTATTTAATAATGATAATAATAATTAATTATTAAAAGAAAATAGGGAAATGGCAGGCCTTTAAAAGATTATTTTGGAACCTGGATGGGTGCAGTGGCTCATGCTTGTAATCCCAGCACCTCAGGAGGCCAAGGTGGGCTGATCACTTAAGGTCAGGAGTTTGAGACCAGCCTGGCCAACATGGTGAAAACCCATTTCTGCTGAAAATACAAAAGATAGCCATGTTTGGTGGTGCACACTTATAATTCCAGCTATATGGGAGGCTGAGGCAGGAGGATCACTTGAACCCAGAAGGCAGAAACTTCAGTGAGCCAAGATCACGCCACTCTACTCCAGCCTGGGCAACAGAGAGAGACTCTGTCTCAAAAATATTTTGAATCCTAGTTTTAAAACTGCTTAATAATTTATTGAGAATTCTGAATATAAATCTAAGGACAAGGAAACCTGGCAATACAAACACTTACTATGACTTGGAATGTCAGGTATGTTCTCAGTCAAATCTTTGATGTGAAATATCACTATTAATGGAATCTGGTTGACTTCTGATTTACGATGACATCTGGACTGGCTGTTTATATTGCAGACTCTCCAACTAAAATGCCTATGAAAAATCAGAAAAACATGAGAACTCACAATGGCCTCTTGGAAGGCAGACTGACAACCAGGGCCACTGTGTATGGTTGAGCAGGCTGTGCTCACTTGCAAAGCCTTGCCTCCTTCAGGCAGGCTGTGTCTTCTCAAGAGAGGTGCTTTTTCTAACTCACAGAAAAGTACCGTAAGAGCAGCTATAACCCTGTTGACAAGCACACTAGTTCCAGAATTTGATAGGATATTGCACTTATTGCAAGAACTGTGAAGCTGAAATGGACATGTACTTTTTTGTTGGAAGGCAAGCAAAGGTGTTGGTACGGAAGGATAGTAAGGAAGCTACCTGCCTCACGACCCCTACTAGTAACTCCACTACTAAGTGTGATGGCTAAGAAGTATTTTACACCTCTTTGCCCTAATCTCTCCCATTAGTTTCTCTCTCTATGACCCATTTTGGAGCTACGGCCTAGAGAATATCAGCAATAACCCAAAGGGAGTGGATAGGTGTGATGCTCTGTGTCCAAGCTTGGGAAACTAATAATGAAAGGGGTTGGGCAGACAGAACTGGGTGTTTGTTTCTCTGGGGGTTTAGTTTTTCATACATGGTTCTTATCAAGAAAAAGACAAATCATTGTTTCGATTAACCAGGAATTCCTCTCTTTATAGTATAGTAACTAGCTGTTAAAGGTAAGGAATCTCACCTCAGCCCAACACCTGTAGTGACAAAGCTGATAAATGTCAGCTTCAAGCCAAAAAGTTAGTGTTGACTGTACATGTCTATATGTCTTCCAGCTCAACATCTATGCTGAAGAACTAATAGCATCAGACAGATAATGAGAAGAGCCAAGAACCAAAATCCACACATTCAGGTAGTAAGGTTGACACAAGGCTCGGAACGAGTAATTACAAGAGAAAGCATCCCTTTGAAAAGATTATACTGTCTGAAGGAGAGTCTTCAAAATACAAAGAAAGTGAATACTTTGGAAAATGATTTACCAGAAGCAGAAGTATACGGAGAGAATCTGCTTTGTATTCTCTATGCAAAAAAAGATGAAATAGGCCGGGCGCAGTGGCTCATGCCTGTAATCCCAGCACTTTGGGAGGCCAAGGCGGGTGGATCATGAGGTCAGGAGATCGAGACCACGGTGAAACCCCGTCTCTACTAAAAAAAATACAAAAAATTAGCCGGGCGCAGTGGCGGGCGCCTGTAGTCCCAGCTACTCTGGAGGCTGAGGCAGGAGAATGGCGTGAACCCGGGAGGCGGAGCTTGCAGTGAGCCGAGATGGCGCCACTGCACTCCAGCCTGGGCGACAGAGCGAGACTCCGTCTCAAAAAAAAAAAAAAAAAAAGAGATGAAATATATGATAAGCTATTAGACTAAGATAAGGAGGGAACTAGAGACAAGGTGAAATAAAACCAAAGTTGCATAAGTTAAGGCTGTAAGTACACAGAACAACATGCAATGGCAAAATTCACGTATAATTTGGACATAATCAAAGATGGAATCAGTGTTGCAGAATAATAAATCAATGATTAGAGTAAAAGCTTGAAAAACTCTTCCAAAATATGAATGGCAAGTACAAATAGATGACAACCATTAAAGGAAATGATAGAAAGATTATGCCCCAACTTCTTCCTGAAGAAGAGATTGGGGTAAATAGAACAGAGACGGCAACCACGGATATATCAAAAGCTATCTGAAGTACTACTTTGAACCAATACAATACTTCGTAAAAATGAAAAGGACTCAATGTGTTTTGAAATACATCAATGACCTATCTTGTTAAAAATTTCAATATTAAATGCCCTATCAATTCATTAATTTAATCAGTGAATATTTTGGGAATATTTGCTATGTGCTAAGAATTAGGGGTAGAAAGATCACTAAGACACTGTCCTACCTTTAAAGAACTTGGTGTCTATACTGGGTGACATACATACAAGAATCAGGCGATTATTATACAATGTGGTATTGTGATTTTTATATTAGAGGTAATATATAGTACTCTGAAAACACATTGGAAAGGCTGTCGTCCAGCCTTGAGAGGGTAAGGGAAGGCTTCTAGTATCTAAGGTATGGAAAAAGTTCAACAAGAATCCAGGTGGAAAAAAAAATTAATTGCAAAGGAAGAAAAACTTGTCTTCAGAATTAAACTTCAAAAGCTGAATAGAATAACATCTACAGTTGCCTGGGAAAGATTTGACCTATAGCGTCTGCCTACTCAAGTTATCATTTATTCAAGAAAAGGAAAACAAAGACATTCTCAGATACCTCAAGATTCAAACATCATACCACCCATTTTCTGAAACAATTGAAGATATACTTCCCTTATTCAAGAAGGAGTCAAAATTAAAAACTCAAGAAAGGTGAAATTTTGATATAAAATAAATATTAGAAAACATTTGAAATAATTTAAACATAGATAAATTAAAAACATCTTGCAACTACAAAGCAATGGAAAAATGTAATTTTTGACACATAAGATACAAATTATTACCTAATAAATAATTTAATAATAATAATATGGGCACAACTTTCTGATTACAGCAACAAATACATAAGTGGGTGGGAGAGAGATGGCAGGAAGTAAATGTGTTCTGCTATTTTACTCATTTTCTAATCTATATATAGAAATAAGAAAATTACAGGATCTCATTCTAAGTATAATAATTGAAGATGTATCATTTTAGTTTTTTTAATATGAAGATAAATAACTACAAGTAGAATTTAAAAGTGTATGCTTGTTTTTGGCTGCGCATGGTAGCTCAAGCCTGTAATCCCATCACTTTGGGAGGCCAAGGCAGGCGGATCACTTGAGGCCAGGAGTTCAAGACCAGCCTGGCCAACATGGAGAAAATTCGTCTCTACTAGAAGTACAAAAATTAGCCAGGTGTTGTGGTACACGTCCGTAATCCCAGCTACTCAGGAGGCTGAGGCACAAGAATCATTTGCACCTGGGAGGCGGAGGTTGCAGTGACCTGAGATGGCACCACTGCACTCCAGCCTGGGCAACAGAGTGAGACTCTGTCTCAAAAAAAAAAAAAAATGTATCTTAATTTTTATGTTAACAGAGGAAGAAAGAAATTAAAACATTGTCCACATAATAAAGATTTAACTATCTTAATTCCCAACATTCAATCGGTCATCCAATCAGGTACATCATATGTGTACTCATCTGCAGTATTTCTTGCATGCTTACACTCTATGTCCCCATTGCCACTATCTAGCTCCATTCCTACCCCTTGTTCAAGCCACCATCAACCATAGTTACAATGCTAACCTCCTAATTGTTTGCCTCACTTTCTCCCTTGTCAGATTCTATGTTGTTATGTTTCTTTACCACCTACAACTATTAAATGTCTTCCCCTCACCTTTAGGATAAAATCCAAAATCTTAATCCTGGAATGAGGCATCTTCCTAACTCTCCAGACTTATGTCCTGCTTCTTCTTCCTGGTGATTTTGGGCTTCTTTTAATACCTTAAGTGATCGCTCTTTTGTCCTTTTCAGGTATTTGCTGCTTTCCTCAGCCTAGAACATGTTTTCCTCATATTTTACCTGGTCTGTTGAGTCCTCTACTGAAAGATCTGATTCTAAGCTAGGCCACACTTGATTTCCTTTCTAGGTTAAGACTGTGGGCTCAGCTGTGGGCTCCTATTTTACCCTGTCCTTTCCTCTTTATGACATGCCTTATGCTTGAAATTTCAAGATACATATTTGGATGTTTTTAAGCTTAGGATGGCCATTATGACTGATGTTAGAGAAACTTATACTCACTAGGCAGAGTCCTAGGTTATCATTGCCCCCACAAAGGCAAACTATAGCTGAGAGAAGCTAAAGCATGATGATTGTAAGTGAGAGTTCTGTGTTAAAGTTGCCTCGTTCGTATGTTGGTATTGACATTTACTAATCATATGACTTTACTAATCCTGTGCCTCAGTTTCTTCTCCTGTCAAAGGTCGAGTGTACTTGTCCAACAAAATAATGTATGAACAAGACCTGGCCTACAGGAGGACTGCAATAAATATTGGGTAATATAGAAAATTCCTGTAACTTAGTAGGTGGTTCCACATGCAATTGATTTTTTTTTTTTTTTTTTTTTTTTTGAGACAGGGTCTCGCTGTTGTCACCCAGGCTGGAGTGCAGGGCATGATCTTGGCTCATTGCAGCTTGACTTCCCAGGCTCATGTGATTCTCCTACCTTATGCTCCTGAGTAGCTGGGACTACAGACGTGCACCATCATGCCTGGCTAATTTTTGTATTTTTTGTAGAGACAGGGTTTCACCATGTTGCCCAGGCTGGTATTAAACTCCTGAGCTCAAGAGATCCATCTGCCTCTGCTTCCCAAAGTGCTGCAATTACAGTTGTGAATTGGGATCACACCCAGCCTGATTTTTAATTTAAATAAAAAGTCATAATTATCACTTAAAATATCTTTAATAGTTCATACTGAGAAGGTCTCTATATTGGACTTAATAGAAAAACACTTTCAATCAGTTGCCTTAAATATGCCCAAAGAACTAAAGAAAACCATGGACAAAGAACTAAAAGAAATCAGGAAAATGATTTCTGAACAAAAGGAGAATATAAAAATATGATATAAATTATAAAACAGAACCAAATAGTAATTCTGGAGCTGAATGGTACAATAACAAATGGAAAATTAATTATAGGGGTTCAATAGCAGATTTCAGCAAGCAGAAGAAAGAGTCAGAGAATGTGATAAGATAATTAACATCAAGCTTACCTACTATGCATTGTGGGAGTCTTGAAGGAGAATGAGAGAAATGAAGCAGAAAAAATATTTCAAGAAATAATAGCTGAAAACTTCCCAATTTGCTAAAAGTCTGAACCAGCATATTCAAGTTGCTCAATGAACTCTAAGTAGAATGAACTCAAAGAATCCACACTGAGGCATTATAATCAAATTATCCTTTAGCTCTTTGGGCATATTTAAGACAATTGACTGAAAGTCTTTTTCTAGTAAGTCCAATATCTAGACCTTCTCAGTGTGAATTTGTAGACGTTTTAAGTTATAATTATGGCTAACTATTTAAATTAAAAATCAAATGCATGTAGAATCACCCACTAAATAACAGAAATCATTTATATTACCCAGTATTTATTGAGGTCCTTCTGTAGGCCAGGTCCTGTTCATATATTATTTCATTGTACAGATACTCTCAACTTTTGAGGCAATTTTTGAACTGAGGACAAAGAGAGAATATTGAAAGCAGCAAGAAAGAAGTGACACATTATGTGCAAGAGATCATCAATAAGATTAACAGCCAATTTTGCTTTGAAACTATGAAGGCCAGAAAATAGTAGAATGACATATATAAAGTGCTAGAAAAAAGTGTAAACCAACAATTCTATAAATGGCAAGACTATCCTTCGAAAATAAAGAAGAAATTAAGACATTTTGAGATAAATGAAAGCAGAAGGAGCTTGGTGTTAGCAGCCTTACCCTAAAGAAATGATAAAGGGAGTCCTTCAGGCTGACTACTAGGAGATAATTTGAGGCCATACAAAGAAATAAAGAACTTCAGTAAAGACAACTACATAGGTAAATATATTAAAGCTAGGATAATTGTATTTTGGTTTGTAACTCCTCTTATTATTTCCTATATGATTAAAAGACAAATCCTTAAAAATAATTATAAATCTGGCACACAACGTATAAAGATATAATTTGTGACAACAACACATAAGGGGTGATTAAGCTGCTTAGTAGTAGAATTTTTGTATGTTACTGAAACTAAGTTGATATCAGTTAAAATTAGGTTGTTATAAATTTAGGTTGTTAATTGTAATTCACATGGTAATGATAAGAAAATATTTTTTTAAAATCACAAAAGAAAATGAGAAGGGAATAAAATGGTATACCACCAAGAATAAGCTAAATACAAAATAAGACAGTATTGGAAGAAGTGAGAAATAGAAAAATGGTATAGAACATACAGAAATCAAATAGCAAAATGGCAGAAGTAAAACCTTCCTTATCAGTAATTACTTTAAATGTAGATGGATTAACCTCTTCAATCAAGAGGCAGAGCTTGGGAGAATGGATAATACAACATGATCAAATGATCAAATCATATGTTATCTGCAAAGGACTTAGTTTAGATGCAAAGACCAATAGATTAAAGTGAAATTATGGAAGAAGATTTTTCATGCAAATAGTAACCAAAAGAGAGATGGCGTGGCTATACTAATATTAGAGAAAATAGACTTTTAGTAAAAAACTGTTACAGGAGACAAAGAAGGATATTATGTATTGACAAAAAGATAATTCATCAAGAAGATATAGCAATTATACACATATATCCATCAAAAAACAGGGCCCAAAAATACATGAAAGAGACATTGGCAGACTTGAAGGGAGAAATAGACAGTACTACAATAGTCACTGGAGAGTACATTATGTCACTTTTAATAATAAATAGAAAAACAGAATATCCAAAAGAAAATAGACAACTTGAAAAATAGTATAAACCAACTAGACCTAGCAGACATGTAGAGCATTCCACCCAAAAAAAGCTGAATATACATTCTTCTCAAGTGGATATGGAATCCTCCCCAGGATAGATCAAATATTAGGCCACAAAAAGTCTTAATATATTTAAAAAGATTGAAATCATACAAAGTATCTTCTCCAACCAAAATGGAATGAAACTAGAAGTTAATACAAGGAAAACTAAAAGATTTACAAATATGTGCAAATTAAGCAACACATTAAACAACCAATGAGTCACAAGGATAAATCATAGGAAAATTAGATTTACTTGGAGAAGAATAAAAACAAAATTGCAATGTATCAAAATATATGGGATGCAGTAAAAACAGTGCTCAGAGGGAAATTAATAGCAGTAAATGTTCATATTAAAAAAGATCTGAGAACTGGGCATGCTGGCTCATGCCTGTAATCCCAGGACTTTGCGAGGTCGAGACAAGCAGATCACTTGAGGTCAGGAGTTTGAGACCAGCCTGGCCAATATGGTGAAACCTCGGCTCTACTAAAAATACAAAAATTAGCTCAGTGTGGTGGTATGCATGTGTCTGTAATCCCGGCTATTTGGGAGGCTGAGGCAGGAGAATCGCTTGAACCTGGCAGGCAGAGATTTCAGTGAGCCAAGATTGCACCAGCCCGGGAGACAGAGTGAGACTCCATTTCACAAAAAAAAAAAAAAAGAAAAAGAAAAAGAAAAACAAGAAGAAGAAGATTTGAAATCAATAATCTAACTTTTTACCTCAAGGAACTGGAAAAGGAAGAGCAAACTAAATCTAAAGCTAGCAAGGATGAAACTAATAAAGATTAGAGAAGAGATAAATGAAATAGAGAATAGAAACACAGTCGAGAGATCAATGAAACTAGAAGTTGGTTCTTGGAAAAGATCAAGAAAATTGACAAAACTTTATATAAATCGATAAGAGAAAGAGGAAGAAATAAATAACTAAAATCAAAAATGAAAGTGAGGACATTACCGCCAACCAAATAGAAATACAAAGTATTATAAATATTATGTTATGGAACAGTTGTAGATCAACCAATTAGATAACCTAGATGAACGTACAAATTCCTAAAAACACACAGACTACTAAATCTAAGTAAAGAGGAAATAGGAAATCTGAACAGACTTATAATAATACAGAGATTGAATCAATAACCAAAAATCTCCCCAGAAAGAAGCCATCAGGACTAGATGGCTTCACTGATGAATTCTACCATGCACTTAAATAACATCAAATTTTCAAACTGCAAGAAAAAAAACGGGTGGAAAGGATGCTTACTAACTCATTCTATGGGGCTAGCATTGACTTTATGCCAAAGCCAGACAGAGATGTGATAAAAAAAGAAAGCTAAAAACCAATATTCCTTGTGAATATAGATGCAAAAATTCTCCACAAAATACTAGCAAACTAAATCCAACAGCCTATTAAGTGTATTATACATTATGATCAAGTGTGATTTATCCCTGTAACGCAAGGGTGGTTCAACATAAGAAAATCATTCCAGGCAATGCACCACATCATAGAAAAATGGAAAAAAAACCCACATGATTATATCCACTGATGCAAAAAGGCATTTGAAAAAACCCAACACCCTTCTATGATTCCTCAGAAAACTAGGATTAGAAGGGAACTTCCTTAGCATAATAAAGAGCATTTATGAAAAACCCTCAGGTAACAACATATCGAATGGTGACATACTAAAAGCTTTCTCCCTAGGATTAGGAACAAGACAAGGACACTTTCTTTCACCACTGCTATTTAACACTGTCCAGGAAATCGTAGCCAGTGCAATTAGACAAGAAAAAGAAATAAAAGCCATCCAAATTGGAAAGGAAGAGGTAAAACTATTTCTATCCTTAGATGATATTATCCTATATACAAAAACTCCCAAAGTATTCACAAGAAAGCTACTAGAGCTAATAAATGAATTTAGCAAAGTTACAGGGTATGATATAAACACTCAAAAATCTGTTGTTTCTATACATTGCCAATGAACCCTCTTAAAAGGAAATTAAGAAAATTCTGTTTACAGTGGCATCCAAAAAAAATGCCTAGGAATAAACTTAACCAAAGAGGTAAAATAGTTATAGACTGAAAACTACAAAACACTTCTGAAAGAAATTATAGAAGACCTAAGTAAGTAGAAAGACATCCTATGTCCATGGATTGGAAGACTTAATATTATTAAGATGGCAATTCTCCACAAATTGATCTCCAGATTCAATGCAATTGCTATCGAAATTTCAATGGCCTATTTTTTTTTTGCAGAAATTGAAAAGCTGATTCTGAAATTCATATTAAATTGCAAGTGTAGCCAGAAGAATATTGCAAAGGAAAAACAAAGTTGGAAGACTCACACTTCCCAATTTCAACACTGACTACAAAGCTACAGTAATCAAAACAGCATGGCACTAGCATAAAGATACACATATGGACCAAAGGAATAGAATGGAGAGTCCAAAAATAAACCCTTATAAGGGTGCCAAGACCATTTAATGGAGAAAAAAAATCGTCTCTTCAACAAATGATGCTGGGATGAGTGATAACCACATGCAAAAGAAAGAAGGTGGGTCCCTACCTCACACCACATACAAAAATTGACTCCCAATTGATCAGTTACCTTAATGTAAGAGATAAAACCATAATAGCACCCTTAGACAAACACAAGTGGGTAAGTCATCATGACCTTGGATTTGGCAATGGATTTTAGATATGATACCAAAATAACAAACAAGAAAACAAATAAATTTGACTTAATAATTTTTTAAAACTTTAAACATTGAAAGATGTCAAGACACTGAAAAGACAGTCTATAGAAAAGGAGAAAATATTTGCAAATCACATATCTGATAAGGGCCTAGAATCTAGAATATATAAAAAACTCTTGCGACTCAACAACAAAAAGACAAACAATCCAATTAAAACATGGGTAACTGACTTGAATAGACATTTATCTAAAGAGGATCTACACGTGGTCAACAAACACATGAAAAAATGCTTGACATTATTAGTCTTCAGTTAAATGCAAATCAGGACTACAATGAATTACCACTTCACATTCACTAGGATGGCTGTAACAAGAACCCAAATAGAAAATAACAAGTGTGGAGGAGGATGTGGAAAAATTGGAAGCCTTATACATTGCTGGTTGGAGTGTAAAATAGTTCAACCACTGTGGAAAATAATTCGACAGTTCCTTAAAATGCTAAACATAGAATTACCATACGACCCCAGAATTCCACTGCCAGGTATATACCCAAAAGAACTGAAAACAGGTACTGAAACAAATATATGTAAATACATGTTCATAACAGCATGATTTACAATAGTCCAAAAGTGAAGACAGACCAAATACCCTATCCATCAACAGATGAATGGATAAATAATTTGTGGTATATACATATAATAGAATATTATTCAGCCATATAAAGAAATGAAGTACTGATACATGCTACAACATGGATGAAACTCAAAACCATTGTGCTAAGTAAAAAAAGACAGTTTAAGAAAGTCACAGGTGAGGCCAAGATGGCCGACTAGAAGCAGCAGCGATTGGAGGCTCCCATCAAAAAGAACTATAACAGCATGCAAATCCTTCACTGGCAACCGAGGTACCCAGGTTCTGTCATCAGAACTGACCAGGTGGCTGGCATGACCCTTGGAGAGGAAGGAAGACCATTGTGGTGCAGTCTATAACCAGATAGCATCATGATGACAGGATCAAATTCACATATAACATTATTAACCTTAAATGTAAATGGGCTAAATGCCCCAACTAAAAGACACAGACTGGCAAATTGGATAAAGAGTCAAGACTCATCAGTGTGCTGTATTGGAGAGACATATCTCATGTGCAAAGACACACATAGGCTCAAAATAAAGGGATGGAGGAACATTTACCAAGCAAATGGAAAGCAAAAAAAAAAAAAAAAAAAAAAAAGCAGAGGTTGCAATCCTAGTCTCTAACAAAACAGACATTAAACCAACAAAGATCAAAAATGACAAAGAAAAGCATTACATAATGGTAAAGGGATCAATGCAACAAGAAGAGCTAACAATCCTAAATATATATGCACCCAATACAGGAGCACCCAGATTCATAAAGCAAGTTCTTAGAGACCTACAAAGTGACTTAGACTCCCACACAATAATAGTGGGAGACTTTAACATCCTACTGTCAATATTAGACAGATTAACGAGACAGAAAATTGATACAGGAGCAACCAGATTCATAAAACAAGTTCTTGGAGACCTGCAAAGAGACTTAGACTCCCACAAAATAATACTGAGAGACTTGAATACCCCACTGTCAATATTAGACAGATTGACAAGACAGAAAATTAACAAGGATATTCAGGATTTGAACTCAGCTCTGGATCAAGTGGACCTAATAGAAATCTACAAAACTCTCCACCCCAAATCAACAGAATATACATTCTTCTTAGTACCACATGGCACTTATTCTAAAATAGACCACATAATTGGAAGTAAAACACTCCTCAGCAAATGCAAAATAACTGAAATTATAGCAGTCTCTCAGGCCAGAGTGCAATCAAATTAGAAATAAGGATTAAGAAATTCACTAAAAATCACACAACTACATGGAAATTGAACAACGTGCTCCTGAATGACTCCTAGGTAAATAATGAAATTAAGGCAGAAATCAAGAAGTTCTTTGAAACCAATGAGAACAACGAGATGATGTACCAGAATCTCTGGGACACAGCTAAAGCAGTGTTAAGAGGGAAGTTTATAGCACTAAATGCCCACATCAGAAAGCTAGAACTCAAATTGACACCCTAACATCACAATTAAAAGAGCTAGAGAAGCAAGAGCAAACAAATCCAAAACCTAGGAGAACAAGAAATAACTAAGTTCAGAACAGAACTGAAGGAGATAGAGACACCAAAAAACCCTTCAAAAACTCAATGAATCCAGGAGCTGTTTTTTTGAAAAAATTAACAAAATAGATGGCTACCTAGACTAATAAAAAAGAAACGAGAGAAGACTCAAATAGATACAATAAAAATGATAAAGGGAATATCACCTCTGACCTCACAGAAATACAAACTACTATCAGCAAATACTATAAACATCTCTATGCAAATAAGCTAGAAAATCTAGAAGAAATGGTTAAATTCCTGGACACATACACCCTCCCAAGACTAAACCAGAAAGAAGTGATACTTGAATAGACCAATAACAAGTTCTGAAATTGGGGCAGTAATTAATACCCTACCCACCAAAAAAAGCCCAGGACCAGATGGATTCATGGATGAATTCTTCAGAGGTACAAAGAGGAGCTTGTACCATTCCTTCTGAAACTATTCAAACAATTGAAAAGGAGGGACTCCTCCCTAACTCATTTTATGAGGCCAGCATCATCCTGATACCAAAACCTGGCAGAGACACAACAAAAAAAGAAACTTCAGGCCAATATCTCTGATGAACATCAATGCAAAAATCCTCAATAAAGTACTGGCAAACTGAATCCAACAGCACATCAAAAAGCTTATCCACCAAGATCAAGTCGGCTTCATCCCTGGGACGCAAGGTTGGTTCAACATACACAAATCAATAAACGTAATCCATCACATAAACATAAACAATGACAAAAACGACATGATTATCTCAATAGAAGCAGAATAGGCCCTCAATAAAATTCAACATCCTTCATGTTAAAATCTCTCAATAAACTAGGCATTGATGGAACATATCTCAAAATGAAAAGAGCTATTTATGACAAACCCACAGCCAATATCATACTAAATGGGCAAAAGCTGTAAGCATTTCCTTTGAAAACCATCACAAGACAAGAATTCCCTCTGTCACCACTCCTATTCAACATAGTATTGGAAGTTCTGGCCAGGGCAATCAGGCAAGAGAAAGAAATACAGCGTATTCAAATAGGAAGAGAAGAAGTCAAATTGTCTCTGTTTGCAGATGATATGAGTCTATATTTAGAAAACCCCATAATCTCAGCCCCAAACCTCCTTAAGCTAATAAACGACTTCAGCAAAGTCTCAGGATACAAAATCAGTGTGCAAAAATAACAAGCATTCCTATACACCAATAATAGACAAGCAGAGAGCCAAAGCATGAATGAACTCTCATTCACAATTGCTACAAAGAGAATAAAATACCTAGGAATACAGTTAACCAGGGATGTGAAGGACCTCTTCAGAGAACTACAAACTACTGCTCAAGGAAATAAGAGAGGATACAAACAAATGGAAAAACATTCCATGCTCATGGATAGGAAGAATCAACATCATGAAAATGGCCATACTGCCTAAAGTAATTTATAGACTCAATGCTATTTCCATCAAACTACCACTGACATTTTTCACAGAATTAGAAAAAAACTATATTTCATATGGAAACCCCAAAAGAGTCCATATAGCCAAGACAATCCTAAGCAAAAAGAACAAAGCTGGAGGCATCACACTACCTGACTTCAAAATATACTATAAGGCTACAGTAACCAAAAGAGTATGGTACTGGTACCAAAACAGACATATAGACCAATGGAGCAGAACAGAGACCTCAGAAATAACACGACACATCTACAACCATCTGATCTTTGACAAACCAGACAAAAACAAGCAATGGGGAAAGGATTCCCCATTTAATAAATGGTGTTGGGAAAAGTGGCTAGCCGTATGCAGAAAACTGAAACTGGACCCCTTCCTTACACCTTATACAAAAATTAACTCAAGATGGATTAAAGACTTAAACATAAGACCTAAAACCGTAAAATCCTTGGAAGAAAACCTAGGTAAGACCATTCAGGACATAGGCATGGGCAAAGACTTCATGACGAAAATGCCAAAAGCAACTGCAACAAAAGCCAAAATTGACAAATCGGATCTAATTAAACTAAAGAGTTTCCGCACAGCAAAAGGAATTATCATTAGAGTGAGCAGCATCAACCTACAGAATGGGAGAAAATTTTTGCAATCTACCCATCTGAAAAAGGTCTAATATCCAGAATCTACAAGGAACTTAAACAAATTTACAAGAAAAAAACAACCCCATCAAAGAGTGGGCAAAGGATATGAATAGACACTTCTCAAAAGAAGACATTTATGCAGCCAACAAACACATGAAAAAAAGCTCAACATCATTGATCATTAGAGAAATGCAAATCAAATCCACAATGAGATACCATCTCATGCCAGTCAGAAAGGCGATTATTACAAACAAGAAACAATAGATGCTGACGAGGCTTTGGAGAAATAGGAATGCTTTTACACTGTTGGTGGAAATGTAAATTAGTTCAACTATTGTGGAAGACAGTGTGGTGATTCCTCAAGGATCTAGAACCAGAAATACCATTTGACCCAGCAATCCTATTAATGGGTATATACCCAAAGGAATGTACATCATTATACTATAAAGACACATGCACACATATGTTTCGTGCAGCACTATGTACAATAGCAAAGACATGGAACCAATCCAAATGCCCATCAGTGATAGACAGGATAAAGAAAATGTGGTACATATACACACCTGGAATACTATGCAGCCATAGAAAAGAATGAGATCATGTCCTTTGCAGTGTCATGGATGAAGCTGGAAGCCATCATCCTCAGCAAACTAACACAGGAACAGAAAACCAAACATCGCATGTTCTAACTCATAAGTGTGAGTTGAACAATGAGAACACATGGACACAGGGAGGGGAACAACATACACTGGGGCCAGTCAGAGTTGAGGGGCAAGAGGAAGGAGGGATAAATAGCTAATGCATGCAGCGCTTAAGTCCTAGATGACAGGTTGATAGGTGCAACAAACCATCATGGCACACGTATACATATGTAACAAACCTACACGTTCTGCACTTGTATCCCAGAACTTAAAGTAAAATAATAATAAAAAAGAAAGTCACACTGTCTGGTTTCACTTATATGAAGTATTCAGAATAGATGCATCTAGAGACAGAATGCGGATTTGTGGTTGCCAGGGGCTGAGGGGAGTCAGAAATGCAGAACAACTGCTAAATAGTACACTGTTTCCTTTTGGGGTGGTAAAAATGTTTTGAAACTAGATAGAGGTGGTGCTTACACAACATTGTCAGTGTACTGAATGCCACTGAATCGTTCATTTTAAAATGATTAGTTTTGTGTTAGATGAATTTCACCTCAGTTTTTTTTTTTTTTTTGGAGATGGAGTCTGGCTCTGTCGCCCAGGCTGGAGTGCAGTGGCTCGATGTCTGCTCACTGCAAGCTCCGCCTCCCGGGTTCACGCCATTCTCCTGCCTCAGCCTCCCGAATAGCTGGGACTGCAGGTGCCCACCACCGCGCCCGGCTAATTTTTTTGTATTTTTAGTAGAGACAGGGTTTCACTGTGTTAGCCAGGATGGTCTCGATCTCCTGACCTCGTGATCCGCCCGCCTCGGCCTTCCAAAGTGCTGGGATTACAGGCGTGAGCCACCGCGCCCGGCCTCACCTCAGTTTTAAAAAGGGAAAAAATAAGAAAACCCGAATAAACTATGGACTTGAGTTAATAATAATGTACCCATATTGGTTCATAAATTGTAACAAATGTGCCATACTAATGCAAGTTGTTAATAATAGGGGATGCTGTGAGTGGTGGGGGTAGGAAGGGTGGTATATGTGAATTCTCTGTAGTGTTCGCTCAATTTTTCTCTAAATCTAAAATGGTTTTTAAAAAGACAGACTATTCATTAAAAAAACCCTTTACGATCCTAAATAAATCTGATCAAAGAGGAAATAAAACTTCAATTAAAAACTGTAAGACAGTGAAATGTGAAAGAAATATATCAGAAGTTGTAAGATGTTAAAATAGTACTAAAAAACTCCTAGCCTTAAATATTTTCATTATGAAAGAGGAAAGAATAACAATAAATAAACTAAGAATTCAACTCACAAACTTAGAAAAGTAAAATAGTCTTAAAAAGCCATTGAGAAAATGTTAACAAAGATAAGGCAAAAACAATTTTACAAAGAGCTAACTATAGAAGGAATAGATCCAAGAGATTAGTTCTGTGACATCCAATCAGAAAAAAAAGAGAAAAAAACAAATGGACAAAATGCATCATGAAAAAGGGTTATCCACATAGTTATGGAGATGATTTTAAAAAGTTCAAGAGAATACCATGTATGCCAATATATTTGAAAAATTTTTAAAAAGAATAATTTCTAAGCAAAAGCAAGTAAACTAAGCTGCATGAAAAATAGCATAAACCCCAAATAGATCAATAACAATGGAAGACATTGTAAGCATTTAAAGAATTATTTTCAAAAGGGGATGCCAAGGCCCAACAGTATTATGGATTCTTCTTTAAACATTTCAAGGAACAGGTAACTCCTATTGAATTTTCTTTAGAACCTGGAACATTTTGGTATTTTTATCATTTTACTTTATTAAACTAGTCTCATTTTAAAACTGAAACCTATCAGTGATATGTTCTAGAAAATAAAAATACAGACTAATTTTTACAGGCTTATGAATATAAAAACAAAAATACACACTAACCCAGTTTTGAATATGAATATTAAAAATTCTTAGCAAATTTCAAACATTTCTCTTTAGCATACATTTTCTTAATATAAGTTGGATATAAGATTAATCAATTTGGACACACATTTTGCTTACCACAGTTGTAACTGAATTGCGGCCTGCAGCTAGCACTGTCATAATAGGAAGAAGGCTTTTTGCACAAAGCCTAGGAACAGCTGCTTTGTTTATTTGGTTGCTCTGCCTGGATAGGGTTACTTGGCTTATGTCACATTGTTTTCATTCTTTTTCTGTTAGTTTGAGTTGTGAACAGAATTATGAAGCCAAAATAATAGAGAAGAGGTGTCTAAGCATGTGGATTGAAGAGAAAAAGAGGAAACATGTAGGTTTGGTTAGTTTATTTTGAACTACCAATTTATTATTTTAATTGGAGCAACAACAAAACATAGCTCATAACTATAAATCTACCTTTATTACGAAAGCAATCATTTTAATATCACAATATTTGATGACATGGAGTTTTTAAAAATGCAATGACTGTCTTGTGTAACAGCAGACCACTGCACAGTTTGAAGTAGAAAAACCATACAGTTGTCTCTAATGATACCAAAAAGACATTGAGTATAGTTTAACATGAAGTCTCTATTTTGTTTTTATTTAAGTAAGCCTCTAGTAAACAAGGTACTTGGCAATTATTTGGTTTTTATGATAAATGCACTTATCTCAAACCAACAGCCAACCTCATTCTTAATGTTAACCACTAGGGAAATTCCCACTGAGATCAGAAACAAGACAAGGTTGACTGCTGTCTTCTCTGTTATTAAACACTGTTCCAGAAATTCTGGCCAATGTGGTGAGGGAAAAAAGGGATAATACATAATTGTATTTTTTTCTGTCTAGGCATCACGTGTTAATTACCTAAAGTAATTTAGAAAAAATGAGGGATCAATAAAATTGCTAGATGAAAGATAAAATTGTGAAATTAAGAAGCCAGCAATAATTAGTTAGAAAATATAGTGGAAAGAATATCCCTATCAAGTACCTTTACTACACACACAAGAAGATAAAACAAAATATATTGGAATACATTTAATGATAAATAAAGAACTTTTATGTCTACTGAGGCCTTAATACATTAGAGACATATTAATAGAATATTCAGGCAGGAAGTTTCTATGCTATAAGGATGATCACTTTCCTCAAATTAGTGCATAAGTTTCATGAAATTCTAATCATAGCTTTTTCAGGGGAGCTTTATTTATTTTTAATCATCTAGTTAGTTATCTCTATGACTCAATGTCATAAGTGTTTAAAAGAAGTAACTAGACATTGCTCTAGGTCCCCAGTTGGCTGCTGGGCAGAACCTCAAGGCAGGTTAGACTGGGTATACAACCCCACATCTTCTTCTGGCTCTGAAGCTAACTGCTTGGAGGCACACTAGTGTGCCCACCTGTGTGCATGTGGAAGTGTATCCTGGAGGGAGTGAAGAGATGGGAGTGGGTGAGTGAGAAGAAAGATCTAGCTTCTAAAAATGACTTGCTTGCTGCGTGAACATGGCCAAGTCATCTTCCTTTTTCTATCATAAGAATCTCCATCTTTTGGGATATGACATCTCTCAAATTTTTTTTAATATTATAAGAATGCAGGGCAGTAGTAACAGAAAGCCCTGGATAAAGAGGTGATATGAATTTATATTTAAGCCCTGGTTCTGCCACTTACAAGCTTGAATATGACAGCTATTATAATAATGTAACAATAGTAATAATAATTCTTGATTTTTAATCTTTTTGAGCTGTCATTTTTCCTATGATTATTCTTAAGAAAATAACTTAATGAAATATTACATGGTATTTAATATTCATTTTTGGTTGTGAAAATATAAGGGCTAATTGGTAATAGAATAAGACTAGATTACTATAACTGTGTAAGTTTAAATGGTCCAAGGAGATGCAGCATTGTCTATAAGATTAAGACTTTACTGTAATGAAATATTCACTATCATGTGCTTTTTATGAGATGAGAAAAATACTAAACTTGAGTTAATCATTATTATTACTATTTTTTTGAGACGGAGTTTTGCTCTTGTTGCCTAGGCAATGGCGCTGTCTTGGCTCACTGCAACCTCTGCCTCCTGGGTTCAAGTGATTCTCCTGCCTCAGCCTCCTGAGTAGCTGGGATTACAGACATATACCACCACGCCCGGCTAATTTTTGTATTTTTAGTAGAGACGGGGTTTCATCATGTTGGCCAGGCTGGTCTCCAACTTCTGATCTCAGGTGATCTGCCGGCCTCAGCCTCACAAAGTGCTGGGATTACAGGAGTGAGCCACCGTGCCCAGCCTTGAGTTAATGTTTGAATAGACACACTGGATCAGGCCAGGATGGATTTTTAAAAATATAACCAAAAAAGTATGAATACAGTTTTACTTTAATTTACTTTTCAGCCTAGTAAGTTATGAACAACTTAAGCCAAATATCTTTCAGCATAATATCAACATTATGTTATAAAAATCATTCATTGGAGAAAGCTCTCATTCCAGATATAAGCTTAATAAAATCATTCAAGCAGAGACATAAATTCTATCTTAAAAGTTAGAAAGAAAATGAAAAAAATTAAAATTTTCCTTGGTCTTGGCTAGGGATCCCATTATTTATTTATTTATTTATTTATTTATTTATTAAATAGAGATGGGGTCTCACTATGTTACCCAGGCTGGCCTCAAACTCCTGGGCTCAAGTGATCCTCTTACCTTGGCCTCCCAAAGTGCTAGGATTATAGGCATGACTCACCACGTCCAGCCATTTTTTAAAGGCCAAATTTCTAACTATGACGTTGACTACAAAGGCATTATTGAATCATGTCATAAATTACTCACATAGCAAGAGTAAGAGGGTAACACATCTGCAACACTTCAGTTTAAGACATCCAGGCCACTTTCCTAGGTTAAGAATCAGTAGGAACTATTGAAATTAGATTACCTCTTCTCCAGGTTACAAGTCTTCCTTTGTAGACTATTCCTCTGTAAAGATGTAGACAGTTACACAGTCGTAAAGTGTTTTCGACAGGCTCTGTCAATGCTGCTCAAACTGTCCAGAGCTCTCCCTTATGTTGAAGTGGGAACTTCCACTGAGAAATCCCCCAACTTGAAGACTTCCTTATTTGTAGCTAGCAACAGCCAATCATGGCACGATACTGAAATGAAGCAAAGACTATCAGAAAATATTCTGTAAACCACTCATGACTGTAGCTCTGACTTCCTTTTGACGCGAAGATACTTTATGTGAATAGTTAAGGCATTTTAACAACAACAACAACAACAACAACAAAAACTCAGGAATTGTAAACACAAAAATATTTTTGGATTAAGCATTTTGTGTAAGAAAATTTAAAAGTTCAGTTTATTTGATAAATGGCTTTTTAACCTTTAAGAAGTCACTTTTTGACCTAAGAAGCATGTTTATAAACAGGAGGTAAAAACCAAATTTGATTATAGTTGTCTTTATGGCCTACAGAAGTTACTTGGAAGAAGCTTTATAGTAATAAGGTTTAAGCTCAATTGCAGAGCCTGAACTTAGGTACTCAGAAGAGAGGTGAAGCAAACAAGGCTCTTAAGACAGCTTTTCTGCCTCGAGAACTTAAGGTTCACTGTTCGTGGGATAAAAGTGTGTTCCAGCAAACTCGAGAAATGCTTTACAAATACATGTATTTCTCTTAGGCTGCTTAGAGCAAAACATCACATTTTACATGCAAACGGAAGACAGCATGTGCACCACAACATTTTTCTTTGATATACAATTTTAGAGCTGGAAATGTCCTTAGACAACATCTGTTCCATTTCCTTTTTATTACAGATGAGGGAAACAGGAGAAGGTAAATGCTCAATGTCACAAGTAAAGTTAGAAGCAGCACTTAGATTAAAATCTGAGTCTTTTGAATCCAAGTGCATTTTTTTTTTTTACTGCACTACACTCTTGGCATATAAAGTTATTGAGCTGGATAAAAACTGTACCAATTAAGCAGTCTCCTTTTTCAGCTGCTGCATTTTACAGATGAGAAGTCTGAGGCTTTACCTAAACTTCAACAGTTAGTAAAAGGTCTAGAATTTAGAACTTCTGATTCTTAGTCTAGTTTGTTTTCCACTTTGAAACACTGCCCTCTGTTAAATTATATGTTAAATAAATCTGAGATATTGCTATTTATGATGAAATTATTCTATAAAAAATAATTTCAAAAGTATCTGAAATGCTGAATAAACTTGTGATTAAAGAGTTCTACATACTGATCTAACATACAATGAAGCATTACATTTCTTTTGGAACTATGGGTTTTATAACTATCTTACTGATGAAATGTTAAATATTAAATGCTATTGTGTGCAATGGAAAAATAAAACCAACCTATCCAGTGCTGTAAATATAGCAAAACAAACCAACAAAAAAGTGAGATAGCCACTAGTGAAAGGAAAACTTACTTCTTAAGAATTTACAGTTTTGAATGAGCAGGGTTTTAAAAACACAGCTTTTAAAAAAAGCAGCCCTCCTGTCTAGACTGGGAAATGCCCCTTTCTTTGGTCTCTTCATCCTGTGCCCCTCCCTCCTCTATTTACTTTGGCATTTGAGCTTGGCTGACACCCAGCCTCCTGCAGAACTGGCAACTCCTGGGTATGTTGGCCTCAATTTGGTGGGGCATTGTTTGAGAGAGGGTCCTACGGCCAAGACAGAGAAGCTACAGTTAGAGAAGCTTTTTGAAGAAATTCTGAGTACATGAAATTTAAAACCTATGCCACTGACCAGTTCTAGACTAGGCAAAATAGGTGAGGCAGATGAAAGTTTTAATTTTTGTCGTCTCTAGTAGTTCCTTTTCCTATTTCCCCACTCCCCACCTTTTTCCTTCTCTCAGAGTCATAAATCATGTGACTAGGGCTGACAAAAATGCAGAAATTCCTTCAGAGGAGGAAGCAAACTGGTACTAAGCCAGGATTGGCAAGGGTTAGGGTATAATGACCAGGGCAGGAGTGGGATGAGCCAGCAGCAAGCCCAAGTTAGAGGGTGGGAGGCAAAAGTCAGGTTCCTATTCAGGCAGAGAAGAATGGCTGAGGGGAGTTACTAGTCAAAGAATGCGGACATCACTGCCCTGGGGCAGCAGGGTTCTCAGGGCAGGTCTGGTCGAAAGGCTTCCCTAAGAAGAATCCTGGGAAGTCTTTTTTAGAGAAAGTGGAGAGCAAGAAAGCCAGGTCTCTTAATTGCTAACTAGGATTTAGGAATAGGTTCCCTCCTTCAGAGGGAGACCCAGGTGCCTGCAACTCTGGCCAAGTAGCTAGTTAGGTAGCCAGGCTGCATGGGGTGGGTGTTTGATTGAGAAACTTGGTTCAGATGATCACATGGACACCTACAGGATGAATTCATGCTCTAGGCACAGTATTTGTGAAAACAGCAGCGTTTTCTAGGCTCTACTTGCTGGTGGGCTGATGCTTCAGGATTTTATTGGCCCATGGCCACAGCAGGGCTGATGCTAAGGGGAATTGAGACCTGCAGGGATGATAGATACTCTTTTTCCACGACCACCCCAACCTCTATAAATTGTGTACTGAGCAGAGTAACCTATATGACTTATTTGCAACTCAACAAAAATTTATGCCAAAGTTTCGCTTCTCTAGAGGGCATATTTGCATTTTAGTTCGAGTTGTAGAATTAAAGGTATCCCCATTTAATGAAACATCTGGTCACAGTGAATGGATGAAAGGGATATAGTGGATGTAGGGAGTGGGGTAGTGTAGGGAAAATGTCCTTACTCTTTACAATTCATATACTTAAGCTGTTACCTAAGTTAATGATTGGCCTTATACCTGTAGGGACATTTAGTTAGCATGCTTGGTCAGTTACAGTTGCATCAATCCCCCTCGTATAACTTTTAACTCCTCCAAAACTTAACTACTAATACATCTTACCTATAATATAAAATCAATTAATGAATATTTTGTATATATGTTATATACTGTATTCTAACAATAGAGGAAAGAAAATGTATTTAAAAATCATAAGGAAGATAAGATATATTTGCTATTCATTAAGTGGAAGTGGATCATCATGAAGGTCTTCATCCTTGTCTTCACATTGAGTAGGCTGAGGAGAAGGAGGAAGATGAGAAGGTCTTGCTGTATCAGTGGTTTGAGGAGTCAAAGAGGAGAAGGTGAAAGGGAAGGCAGGGGAGGTGGGCCCACTTGGTCTAACCTTTATTGAAATAGATTCACATATAAGTGGACCCACACAGTTCAAACTCATGTTGTTCAAGGATCAACTGTATTTATTCAATAAACATTTATTATCTACTATGTGTTAGGCTCCATGCTGGGTGCAGAAGTTCTTAAAATGGCTTTTTTGCTCTTAAGGAGCTCATGTTCCTAAGGAAGAGATAGACGTGCAAATGTTTAACTCTGCTCATTGACAAAGTAAAGAGCGGTGATGCATACAAAGTGCTGGCTGTGTGGGCAGAGAGGCAGTTCTCAGAGCTCGAGCTACGCATGAAGAGATGCCTAGGTACCCACGGATTAAACAAGCGAAAGGATCAAGGGTTAAAAATTTATTTTATACCTTTCTCCATATTCTCAATAAATCCACTCTGATTTTTTTTTTAGACTAAGCTTGTGGTTTTTTGCTTGTTTCCATAGCTTTATTAGTAAAATAATTGTAAAAATCTTAATTATCTTTTTAAGATTGTAGGGGATTATTTATAATATTTACTTTTTTTTTCTTTCTTTCTTTTTTCTTTTTTTTTTTTTTTGAGACAGGGTCTTACTGTGTTGCTCCTGGCTGGAGTGCAGTGTTACAATCACAGCCCGCTGCAGCCTTGAACTTCTGGGCTCAAGCAATCCTCCCACCTCAGCCTCCTGAGTAGCTGGGACTACAGGTGGGCACCACCACTCCCAGCTAATTTTCTTTTTAAATTTTTTTGTAGAGTTGAGATCTCACCATGCTGCCCAGACTTGTCTTGAACTTCTGGGCTCAAGCAATCAACCTTGGCTTCCCAAAAGGTTGAGATTACAGGTGTGAGTCACTGTACCCAGCTTATAGTCTTGATGATAGTTAGACACAATTTGAGTGTTCTTAGCATCTAGCCTTAAAAAATAAATCTGTGAGGTACACAGGCTAAGTAGTTAAGAAGTAGCTTGAGCATATTCTTTTTAATTTTTTTAACTTTTAAGTTCAGGGTAAATGTGTAATGCAGGCTTGTTGAACAGATTATTTTTTCACCCAGGTATTAAGCCTAGTATCCATTAGTTATTTTTCCTGATCTTCTCCCTCCAGTGTGTGTTGTTCCCCATATATGTCCCACGTGTTATTATTTAGCTCTCACTTATAAGTGAGAACATGTGGTATTTGCTTTTCTGTTTCTGCGTTAGTTTACTAAGGATAATGGCCTCTAGCTCCATCCATGTTCCTGCAGATACATGATCTCGTTCTTTTTTATGGTTGCGTAATATTCCATGGTGTATATGTGCCACATTTTCTTTATCCAGTCTACCATTCATGGACATTTAGGTTGATTCCACGTCTTTACTATGTGAATAGTACTGCAGTGAACATACACGTGCATGTATCTTTATTGATAGAGCAATTTATATTCCTTTGGGTACATACCTAGTGTTGGGATTGCTGGGTCAAATGGTAGTTCTGTTTTTAGGTCTTTGAGGAATCGTCACACTGCTTTCCACGATGGTTGAACTAATTTACACTCCCACCAACAGTGTATAAGTGTTTCTTTTTCTCTGCAACTTAGGCGCATTATTTTTGAGAACAAGAATAAAAGTGGGACCCTGGATTCCCCAGCACCTTGTCCTCCTCTTTATATGATAGGTATGTATTTTTGGCTATCAAAAGAAAGGGGAAACTTAGTGATATGTGATAAAACAAAGATTGATAGACTGAAATTTTAAAAAACTCCTGACAAACTCAAGTAATAGGCTGATGCCAAAATGAAATTCAATAGGAATAATTATAAAGTTGTCAGTTACTGCTCCCCTCCCTACCACCATCCCACAAATGAACAAAAACCAGAAAGGAATTGCATAATCACGGAAAGGGTTGATGAGATGCAAGTTAGTAGCAGTCACACAAAACTGACTTGAGTTTTACTTGAGGTGATAATATGGGGATTCTAAAAATATCCCCAAAGTAATAGGACCTTAGAATTCCCTCTAGAATGAGGGACGCATTAGTCCTGCTTTCTGACCCATCTTTCTGGGTACCACTCTTTAAGACCACAGACAAACTAGTTATTAAATACTCATCCATATTACATGTGTATGATTGCAGGAATGGAGAATGTTTAGCTTAGAGAAACTGGGAAGGAGAGAACTGTATTCAAATATCAAATTCATTTATGCAGCTCCAAGGAAGGCCTCAGACAGTGAGCCAGAGCTATAAGGAAAAAAAAAATTGGCTTGTTATAGGAAGATCAACGTTCCAATAGTCAGAAAATGAGATAGGCCACTTTAAGAGGTAATGAGTTCCTTCTTCCCTGGGAGAAAGGAAACATATGATGAATGACCATTGTTTGGGAACGTAGAACAGATTAAAATCACAGATGAGTTAATAATGACAAATACCTGTATATAATTTACTACGTTCCTGGCACAATTCTAAGTACGTTACATGTATCACTTTATTTAATCCTTATAATACCCTATAAAGGAGGTACTCTTTTATAGATTCAAAACTGAAGCATAAGGAAGTAAACTGGCTTGACCAAGCACAAATAGCTATTAAATGTAAGTGGAAACTGAGGTGTCTGTCTCCAAAGTCCATCCTCGTAACAACTTTTAATGCACCTGGGATTGCCCAATACAGTGCACTTTATCTAGTGAAGATTCTCTCATTCATTGATACATGAAATTTTAACGGAGGTGGAAAAAAATTCAGATGCATTCTCTACCACTTCCGATTTCTTCTTCTTCTTTTTTTTTTTTTAGACGGAGTCTCGCTCTGTCACCAGGCTGAAGTGCAATGGCGAGATCTCGGCTCACTGCAACCTCCACCTCCTGGGTTCAAGTGATCCTCCTGCCTCAGCCACCACGCCCGTCTAATTTTTTGTATTTTTAGTAGAGACCCGGTTTTACTGTGTTAGCCAGGATGGTCTCAATCTCCTGATCTCATGATCCGCCTGCCTTGGCCTCCCAAAGTGCTGGGATTACAGGCGTGAGCCACTGCGCCTGGGCTGATTTCTTCTTATGCCTAGTTGTGGAAACTTCCAGGCTGACAAGAACTTAATGAACCGAGAATATACCACCTTCAATTCCTGCTCAATACCTACCTTGGTCTTGGGATGGGCATGTTAAGAATAGCATAATTGAAGATGGCAGGAGGATGGGAAGGGAAAAGGAGGGTGATGCAGAAGTGGTGCTGATATGGTTGGCTTTGTGTCCCCATAATCCCCACTTGTCAAGAAAGAGACCAGGTGGAGGTAATTGAATCATGGTGGGAGGGGGTTTCCCCCATGCTGTTCTCGTGATAGTCAGTTCTCACGAGATCTAAAGGTTTTATAAGGGACTCTTCCCTCTTCGCTTGGCAGGTCACCTTCCTGCACCCTGGCGAAGAAGGTGCTTTGTTTTCCCCTTCACCTTCTACCGTGATTGTACATTTTCTGAGGCCTCCCCAACCATGCTGAACCGTAAGTCAATTAAACCTCTTTCCTTTATAAATTACCCAGTCTTGGGCAGTTCTTCATGCGGTACGCAAACGGACTAACACAGGTGCTGTTGTTGAGAAGTGGAGGAGCAAATTAGCCTTGCTGCCTCTTTTCAAATGCCAATTTAGAAAAATAGAGCAACCTGGGAGCAGATTCAATACAATTAGTCAAGGAAGATGATAATGCACATTTGTTTCTGCAGTTTTACTCATCCTTCCATTTTTCCTTTCTAATCTGTTATGTATAGTTAATATGTCTCATAAAAAAAGATACTTTCTACAGGGTACAAGGTGAACTATTTAAGTTTCCATAAAAAGTCTCTGTAAGCTGACAGAATTTAATCAGAAAATGAAACATCTCACCATTGAAGAATTTGTTTTAGATATTATACATGCTACTTTCTGTTTTATTGGCCAAGATAGCAATACATTTAGTTTATTACCAAATAACCTTTCTATTTTGATCTATGCACTGGGATTTCTGTTTTCTAAAGTTGATGAGAGACACCAGCCAAAAGAATGAGCCTCACAGGCATTTTCTCTCTAAACTGAGAAACCCAGAAAAGTGGTTTTGATATTAGGATAAAATAGAAATTACTGAACTCCCCTCAAAGAGGTAAGGAATATATAAATTGTAGAAAACAAATTTGCATTACCTGAAATATATTTCTTTTGGAATTATAAATTCATGAAATTGAAATTGCTATGAGATGCCTGTCATCAATAATTTTCTATGTGAGAACACAGTAATTTAGTACTGATACAATTACTAATATTAGTAGGATTAATAATAATAGTTCATATTTGTAATTATCTATAAATGAGAAAGATAAAAAATATCAGCCTGTCTGTATCCTCTAAGACACAATACTGGTGAGAAAGAAATCAAAGAGGAGAAGAGAATAGAGGGAGACATGGAAAGAATAATCCATAAACTTTGGGTTTTTCTATGACTTCGATAAAATAAGTCAAATTCTCAATGAGATCTGACCTTTGAAAACTGTTTAGCATGACTCCAGGGGGATGTTGGGAGGATTAACTAGCTGAAGCTTGCAGAGAGATTTCAAAGTTCCTTGTGTGTTATTTATTCCTTGGTTTACCAGTTCAGTTCCTTTTTAATTTGATCATATTTGGTGGGATGCCAGAGTCATGATAAAAAATCCAATAAACATGGGTTTCAAGTAAAATCACAAGCTGTTGTTTGAGGAGGAAAGATTGAGGTAGTTCTAAAGATGTAGAGGTAATTCTGTGCGTAGACATGCTATTTTTAAAAGTTTTTTTAAGTTAAATCACTTCAAAGAGCAGGAAACAGACCCAAAGAGATTAATTGATTTTCTAAATATCAAACAGCTGACTCATACTTTTGACAGTTTTTCACTGGCATTAGCGATCCTGGCTTCAAAGTACTTGATCACCTTTGGCATTATAATTTGAAGATGCTGTTATGGTTTGGAAGCTGAGTGGGATGGAATTGGTGAACTTTTTCTAATTACTCAATTGGTGAAAGAACTGCATATTTTATTCTTCTCTTATCATTGGGTTTCAGATTTTAAAATATTGTTTGAATGGAAAAAAACTTTGTAGAAACACCTCTTTCTCATGTCTCATTTATTTATTCTTTAACCCTTCATTCATCAATTGCGATATGCTGATCACCTCTTGGGAGATGGAGCCATAGAACCAAGCCCAGTGGCACTTTCTGGAGCATGTCAGAAGTAACACCCATCTCTCTGCAGAGAAGTTAGGCAAATAGGTGCTGGAGCCATAATGCCTACATTCCAAATCCTGACATCACCTTTGACAAATGTCTTGCCTAAAACTTATGGTCGTTTTGAGAATTGAACGAATTAGTACATGCAAAGGATTTAAAACCCTGAGCACATGGTAAGACTATGTAAGAGAGTTTCTTTGTTATTGTTTTTTATTCATTGATGTATTTTTCTTCACTGTCTCTGTAAAATTAAAATATGAATTGGCCAGGTATGGTTGCTCATGCCTGTAATCCCACCACTTCGGGAGGCCGAGGTGGGTGGATCACCTGAGGTCAGGAGTTCGAGACCAGCCTGACCAACCTGGTGAAACCTGTCTCTACTAAAAAATAGAAAAATTAGCTGAGCATGCTGGCAGGCACCTGTAATCCCAGCTACTCGGGAGGCTGAGGCAGGAGAATCGCTTGAACCCGAAGGGTGGAGATTGCAGTGAGCCAAGATCACACCATTGCACTCCAGCCTGGGTGACAAAGCAAGACTCTGTCTCAAAAAAAAAAAAAAAAAAAAATTATAATGTGAATTCATACAAGTTTTGCAGGAAAACTAGATAGAGAGAAATTAAATTATTTAAGCAAGATCATTTTTGTTTGTCTATGCAACTTCTATATTGCCTTTTCCTTTTTCTCCTTGTAGCCTATGTACTGTTTGGGAAGCAAACTCCACCCACTGTCCATGAGTAGGCTAGGACTGGCTCAAACCAGTCAGTACATTATATTTCCCTGATCTTTGTTATTGGCCGAGAGTGGAGTGCATGACATGAGCCAGTCTAACCTTGGTGAATACCAGGACTCTTGCTTGGATTACAGAGCTGAAAGTAAAAGAGAAGCACAGCTCTCATTATTTAGGCTGACGAACAGTCTAAAGCTATAAGGGGCTTCAACTGCAGAATAAAACCATCATCACGAGATGGCCAAAAAGAGAGATGGGGAAAAAATTGGTCTTTTAAAAATTTTAATTAATTTATTTACTTTTGAGATGTAGTCTCACTCTGTCACCCAGGCTGGAGGGCAGTGGCATGATCTCAGCTCACTGAAATCTCTGCCTCCTGGGTCCAAGCAATTCTCATGCCTCCACCTCCTGAGTAACTGGGATACAGGGGCATGCCACTGTGCCCGGCTAATGTTTGTATTTTTAGTAGAGATGGGGTTTCAGCATGTTGCCCAGGCTGGTCTTGAACTCCTGGCCTCAAGTGATCCATCTACCTCGGCCTCCCAAAGTGCTGGGATTACAGGTGTGAGGCACTGTGCCTGGTCAAAACATGGGTCTTTAATAATATTGCTGAGCCTCTGACTCAAACAACTTTAAAGCTCCCCCTACCTCTTGACTTTTGAATTATGTGATCCCCAAGGTTCCCTCACATTGTTTAAGCTAGTTTGAGTTGGATTTTCTGTTACTAGCAATTGAAATCTTCTTGCTATAATACTCTATATGGTCAAAAAGGAGTCGTGACTACAACAATAACCACAACAAATAGCCTTTATGGAGATTTGCTCTATGTCAAACACTGCTCTCAGTATTAATCTTTACAACAAGCCTGTGAGACAGGTATCATGACTCTCAATCATTAGCACTCTAAGTGTGGGACTCTGAATAACATATGCAAAGTATCATGGCTGCAGATCTTGCATTTCCAACATGAACTGTTTCGGCCTATTTTGTGATTACGTGTGTGTGTGTATGTGTGTGGCTTTTTGAGATGGAGGTCTATTAGTACTGATACAATTTCTTTTTTTTTTTTTTTTTTGAGACGGAGTCTCGCTCTGTCACCCAGGCTGGAGTTCAGTGGCGCAATCTCGGCTCACTGCAAGCTCCGCCTCCCAGGTTCACGCCATTCTCCTGCCTCAGCCTCTCCGAGTAGCTGGGACTACAGGCGCCCGCCACCACGCCCGGCTAATTTTTTATATTTTTTAGTAGAGACGGGGTTTCACCGTGGTCTCGATCTCCTGACCTCGTGATTCGCCCGCCTCGGCCTCCCAAAGTGCTGGGATTACAAGCGTGAGCCACCGCGCCCGGCCAGTACTGATACAATTTCTAATAGTAGGATTAATAGTTCATACTTGCAATTCTCTATAAATGAGGAAGATAACAAATGTTAACCTATCTAACCTCTAAGACCCAATGACAGTGAGAAAGAAATAAGAGAGGAGAAAGGAATAGAGGAAGAGATGGAAAGGATAATCCATAAACTCTGGGCTGCAGTGTGGTGACCATTATCAAGTATGATCATAGCTTACTGCAGCCTTGAAGTCCTGGACTCAAGCAATCCCCTATTTAGCCTCCTGGGTAGATGAGACCACAGGCATGCGTCACTGCACCTGGCTTAGTTTGAGATAATATTTTTGCAGAGAACAGATGTATAAAGTCTAGCTAGTCAGGCTCCTTTTCCCTGCTCCCTCCAGATAATTTTTAAACTGAACACAGAACATATTCATTTGGGTACCATACTGCAAATTAACAGTTGGTTAAGTCCCTCATATATTTCAGTTTGAATTTTTAGTTTAAGGGTTTTGTTTTATTTGATTTTTTGGTTGAGGGTTTAATATGAGAAACTATCTTTCTTGGATTTGAATGCTCACTGGTTTTTTTCTGTCATTTGTTATAGTCAGGATATTAGAGTCGTTTGAAATAGATTACTCTGGCAGAAGGGCAAACTATCTTTCTGGTTCTTTGCATACTTTGGGTTTTTTAAATAAGTGCTTTGAAACTTTATTCCTTAGTAATGAAGGCCTTTTTCCCCAACCCCTCTTATACCAGTCAAATTTCAATCAGGAGACAGAAATCAGATAGTAATTTGAACAGGGAAAGTTCAATATAAATAACTATTAACTGTATCAGGTGCTGATCTGTAAAGAATTAAAGATAACTCAAAAGGGTATCTGGGGCTCAGGGAGGGTATCCAAAGAAGGAACAAATGTGGGAAAGAGAACCTCTTTCCTAAGGCTGGAATTCAGACCAGAGTGGAAAAGGTGTGGTTGTAAACCACGAGATTCCAGAGAAGTGTGCTTGGCTGCCCAGGCCAGAACTGGTCCACAGATGCTGGGCAATGAGTAAACCACCCCTCCAAAGTGCACGTGGGCCAAGGCTGGGAAGCTGACTTTTAGGACACCTGTGAGATTCATCGGGAAGCTGTCAATAGGAATGCCACTGCGACTCGATGAGGAGCCATCAGTATGTATGCCACTGCAACTTGATGGGGTGTCACTAGAGCAACCTTACATGCACAGTTAGTAGCCATGAGATAGGAACAAGAAGAAAATAGAAAACACCAGAACCAGGAAGAGAAGCCCTATTCCTCTTGTAGTGTTTCTCCACCTCCCTATATGGACAAAGCTTGACACTGTTGTCACTGCAAAGAAGAAATATTTCAACATCCCAGCTTCATTTTTGCCGAGCAGCCAATAAAAGGTGGCTTTGAAGCTGGGATGCAGTACATACTTAGCTGGCACACTTTTGAATGCAGGGGATAAGTTTTCATTATACCCTGTTATGTCAACATTCAGCAGTAGCTTTGTTTACATATATTACTTACATTATATGAAGGTCAGTGAAGCAGATGTTAACTATAAAATGTCTTTACATGTGTAGTCCCCACCAACATCTTGGGGCTCCTCAAATCTTCCTTGAATGATGTCTAAAATAGGTTAGATCTTTATTTGTAATATAATACTTTGACCCCAGTTAAAATATAACTACCTCATGAATGAGAACTATTATACTGTTATTGGCTATTAAACTTTAAGATGATTGAAGGTGGTAAATTACCCCAAGAGGCTGAGGAGAGGACTTTAACTGACTCCCTGTATTTTAATCAACGTTCTCTCTTGAAACTTTTGACAAATGGTATCAAACCATCTTAATGAGCTCTTAGAGTATTCTTTTATTTTCTGTCCACAGAAAACCTTGAATATACTCTTGTCTGAACATATGTTTATGTTAATGACAAAAGTTTACTTTATGTGGGAAGAAAAATTGTTTCTATTTCTGACATGATAAGACATAGTAACAGGCTACAAAACTTCAGACTTTATGTGATAGAACATTTGAAGATATGAAAGTTTATTTCCTCTTCTTGAAAGATGTTAAAACTTTATAAAAGACACAGAATTCTAAATTGACTTTTTAGGTTAACTTAAAATTTGATAGGGGTATGGTTCAGAAAATTTGTGCAGCTATAAGATATAGAGCACTTAAACTTATAAGTAGCAGAATTTTTTTCCCCCTCCATTAACCAGTTTATTTGATGTGCTATCTGCTAGAGCTGCCATAACAAAATACCACTGATCAGCGGGCCTAAACAACAGAAATTTATTTTCTCACAGTTCTAGAGGCTGGAGGTTCAAAATTAATTGCTGGCAAGGTTGATTCCCTCTAAAGGCCATGAGGAACGAACCCATTCCAGGCCTGTCTCCTTGGCCTGCAGTTAGGTATTCTCTTGTGCTCCTTCACAGGGTGGTTCCCCTGTACTGGCAGGTCCCTTGTGACTGTGTGTGGCTACATTTCCTCTTATAAGGACACCATTCTGATCAGATTACAGCCTACCCTAGTGGCCCCATTTTAACTTGATCATCTCTTTAAAAGTTCTATCTCCCAAAACATTTTCTGAGATTATGGGGGTTAGGGCTTGAACACACAAATTTGGTGGGACTCACTTTAGCCCATAGCATTGGATGAACTAAGCATGATATATGCAGAAAGCCACTTAATTTCTTTTCTCACCACTGCCTTTTATCTGTGCTATTTGAATTTCTAGATCAGCTGGGTGGCTTCTTAAATGCATAATGTGTGTTCTTAATCTTCTCTGTTCTAGGGTTTCTGATGAAAATCAGAAGCAACAGAAAAAAGCCTATATATACTGCTATATGCGTCAGTAATTTTACTACTGAGAAAATTTAAACTCAAAGTTGAGATTCAGGTTATATCTATACACAGAACAAGAAGGTTTGATTTGTGGACTTGTTTTCTCAAAGTATTGCTTCAGTCAATATGGTTGGACCAGTTTGGTGTGTAGAATTAGTCTCAGAGACATTCATCATTCTTTCAGGGTGGCTCCCAGACAGGTGAGTGGATAGACTAGGTAAATGGGAGTAATTTTATAGATAGGGTTGACAAAGAAGATTTCCAAGAGATCTACTTGAGGTCTCTTAGGCCTTCTTTCCCAGGAAGCCTGAATCAAGGGGCTTCACTTAGCATCCATCTATCTCTGGTCTGTGTTCCTGATCCTCAAATAATGACCTAATTCTGTTTGACCATGTTCCTAATTTTGGCATGTTCACCAGACTCAAACAGCCTGTGTTCCTGTGATAGTTCTGCTTGACTCCTGATTTCAATTATGTTTCCAATCCCTGATTTACAATCTGGGCTTGATTCCTGCTACTCCCTTGCTTGAGTTCTGTTGTCTGTGGCCTTGAATTGCTTGACTATGAATCATTCCGTTTCATGACTCAGCAGGAAGCACCCTGCCACTGCTTTCACAGCTTGCCTACTCGTAAATATTTCAGAAGTTTTTATTTCTCTAATTTCAAAAGCATTTTCTTTGGTTTCTTCTTTATTGTCATTGAAGCCAGTTTCAAAGCATAGGAAGATAGAGTTTTGCCTTCTCTACAAATCCAACACAACTTCTTAAAAGTGATTACAGAATTAAATCCTGACAGCAACTGAGGAACTCGTTTCTCTTCTGGGTACTTATCCTGTGTGGGCTGCTCATAAATGCAGCCCACACCGTGTAATCAGTGGCAACTTGGTGGGAATCAAACACTCATATTCTGGAAAAACTGAAAAAACAAAAAGGTCTCTTGTTTAGGGCTGGCATTTCCTCAATACAGAGGAAAGGGGATTGTCGTAACTAGGATATCATAGAACCTATAAATATGGACCAGCAGGTAGGAAGGAGAAGGAAGCTGGGATGGGGCAAATAGAAATCAGCCTTCTAGGAACAGCACGTGTCTACTGCAGAGAGCATGGAAAGGATGATAAACCTGGAAGTGGTTTAGGTTGGTACTGATTTTCAAACCAGATTCATTCTCTGCACAAAGACCCTAGTCTTTGTTATTGATGAGGAAAATATTACCTGCTATCAAAAGTTCCTCCTGTTACTTAAGCCTACAGTAGTACTTAAAGTGTAGTGTATGGACTATTGTTTATGATGAAGTTTTTATCAGACCAGGTGAAATGAGAAGGATAAGGCTAGTGTAGTGATTTTTCCTATAAAGCTAAATTTATTCACTTTTAAGGAATTGATTTTATTATGAGATTAATTCCCTCCTAGTTATGTTTTGGTATTAACGTGCTTTTAAAAAATAAAACAACACTGTTAATGGATGGTAGTTATTTGTTTTCATATCTTTGCTTAGCTAATTAAAGATTAGCGATCTTATATCAGTCCCCAAATTGTTTTTGAAAATATTACCTAGTTCATAAAATCCAAACATTTTGGAAGTTCTGATTGAAGCCACACACTATCCGGTGATGTAACAATGGGGAAAGGAACAGGAAACCTAATTAGCAAGAGACCATGTTCTTTGAATGATGGCAAATAGAGGGTGGGGCAAAAATGGCATCAAACCCCAGACTCAGTTTATCCAGAAAGTCTCTCTCTTCACCATGGTGCTTCCTATGCACTGAATATAAAAGTGGGTTATCATAAATGGATTGTGTTTTTCCATAGGAGCAATGCTTTAATTATGGGACATACTTTCTTCCAAAGACTCAACATCAAATATATCAGAAATGGTAAACCAAGAATGTCTCACAAAAGAAAAAAGAACTTCAAACAGTTGAATTATGTTCTGCCCACAATTAGAGGTGAAAAAGACCATGGATATCCTTGCTATTTAAGTGTGGTCAGCAGGTTGGCGACATCAGCATCATCTGGGCAATTGTTAGAGATGCAGAATCTCAGGGCCCTGCCCTGCATTTCTGAATCAGAATCTGCATTTTAGCAAGATCCTCAGGTGATTCTTATGGACATCTGTTTGTTTTGTGGAGGAAAACCAGGACCAAAAGGACTAGCAAACAGAACAAAGTCTATTATGACCCCACAATGGGGACAATCTAAGGGCAAGATTAGGAGATGAGCCCAGGGCAGGTAGGGCACACAGGGCCAGGTTAAGACATCAGCAAAGTTGAAAGGAACAGCTGCTTAATAGGAAATGCTGCTGGGATGTGCCTGGAAAGTCATGGCAAACTCACAGGACTCCTTCTTGGGAAGAGATGATGTGGTTCTTCCATAATCCCATCCAGTGTTTTGGCTGGAGTTGGGACTCAGAATAATCAGTGGGGAGCACAGTGGGAAACTCTGACATATAGTAAATAAGAGGGGAAAATGTAGTCAAATCTCCCTCCTCCTACATCCCTCAGGCTGTTCATTAAAATCACCCAGAGAGCTTTACAAATGCCCCACCCCCCAGTGCCTGGGTGCTACCCATAGAGATTCTGATTTAATTGGACTGAGGTCTGTCCCAAGCATCAGTAATTTAAAAATGTTCTCAGTTTATGGTTATATGTGGTCTGCATTGTAAACTCTGAAATGTTATTGCTTTAAAGACCTGAAAGGGAAAAATAGTAAGTATTTACAATCCATTAAAAAGCAGCTCTACTATAGCATAAATAAATGCCATATAAATTAGTATAAAATTGGAGTAAGCATTTAATTAGAAATTTTATTTAATCATGTTAGAATCTGGAATGATGAGGGGGAGCATAGATTTGAAGGTATTTTAAACCACAAATAAAGTATTGTGTTTTCATCTTATTTAAATTTCATTTCACAAACAGATACTCACAAGTATAAATTGGGATTAAGACTCGGGAGGCCTGGATCTGCTCTGCGACCTCTTGCTAGTGATTAACCGTTGTTGAAACTGATGAATGCGTGGGTGAAGGTGAAGAGTGAGTGTTAATTAGACTGTCTTGAAGTGGAGCAGCTCCACAAAAGGCTAATCTTGGAAGCGTGGAGATTCTTTTTTATTACCTTGACACCTAGTTTGCAAATTCCTATGAAGGAAAGTAGCAAGAAGCTAACTTTTATTGGGTACCTATTCTGGGCCAGGCTAGGTTTTCTCATGTCATTTTCACAACTACCCTTTAGATATTTTTCAGAAGATCAAGCAGGCTCAGAGACTGAGTAACTTGGACATAGGTAGTAAATGACAGACAAGAGTTTTTGAACTCAGGTGTGCCTGTCTTCAGAGCCTATGGTCTTTCTATGGCACACATGCTGTGCTCTCCAGAGAACAGAGGAGCCTGCTATAGCATCTTTCTTTCTCTCCTTCTTCTCTATGTTTTTCTCTTTTTGAGCAGGATCTCACTCTGTCACCCAGGCTGGAATGCAGTGGCATGATCATGGCTCACTGCAGCCTTGATCTCCGGGGCTCAAGCCATCCTCCTGCCTCAGCTTTCTAGGCAAGTGGGACTACAAGTGTGCATCACCATGCACAGCAATTTTAAACAACATTTTGTTGATATAAGATCTTGCTATGTTGCTCAGGCTGGTTTCAAACTCCTGCACTTCAGCAATCTTTCCACCTTGGATTCCTAAAGCAGTGGGATTATAGGCATGAACAACCATGCCTGGCCTAGCATGTTTATATCCATAAAGATGTGTCTCACACACAATAGATGGCTGCTAATTATTTCAGAAGGAACAATTTATGAAACATATATTAGCTGAAGGTCTACAGCTGTACCTTACATCATGACAGTGGGCTATGGCCATGAACTCTATTTCCCTTACTTCTCCTCATCTCCTATCATTCTCTTTTTGGTAATTCTTCAACTATTCCCACCCTGTGATATGCTTCTTCTCTCCCTGTGGAGCTGAAGAGCCAAATGCTGACCCAGCTCCCAGATTCCTGTTAGCTGCTGGTCCTGGCCTGGCAGTCTTTGGAAGTATAGGAGAAAGGTCAGAAAGTATAGGCCCAGGTCTGGAGGTACCCAAGAAAAGCCAGAGATGCATGGTGCTTGAACCTTGATATGAGTTAGACTCAGGTACAGAAATGGAATAAAATTGTAGGCTCTGTTGGGGATCAGAACACATACCCCAAAGTATAGTACCTTGGGAATTGAGAAAACAGCTGAAGCAATAAGGTAGTTCTCTAACTTCCTCCCACGTTTCTCCCCTGAGAGCTAGCCATCAAAGAATTCTGACCTCCCTCTCCTGAAAGTAGGTCATAAGATTCTCATGTGACAGGTGTCCTGACCTATACCCCAAGGGAAGGAATATCACACAGAAAGGTCAAGAAGAATCTGAACAAATAGGCCTTGTGGAGTTTCCCCCAGTTTGTTACCATTGGCTCATACCCTTTTGTCCTCCAATCATTTCTGCATGACTGTCCACAAAAATACAGTTTTCCCTAGGTCTTTGATTCTTCATTTCTGAAGCCTCTGGTGTCACATAAATCTTTTATAAAATAAATTGTATGCTTTTCTCTTGTTAAACTGTCTTTTGTTATAGAAATGTTAGCCATGAACCTTGGAATGGGCAAGGAAAGAAATCTTCCCACCCACACAGCTACTACATTCTAATTTAGAGATTAGTTAAGTCTTCAGTAGTTAACATGATGGATTCCTAAGACCTTGTATATTTCTGAATTATTGATGGACTGAATTTAAAAGAGACTGTTCTCAAAAATTTATTCTGGGGCTTCCTCTTCCATATGATTTGGTGTATTCAAGACTACTTGAATCACTAAGGCTGAGCTCAGGAGAATATTTTTTTTGATGGTAACTCCACAAAATGGGTGATAAATATTGAATAACCAAAATGAAAGCTGTAGTTTTGCTGGGTCTGAACTAGATAATGTACTAGAAATGAGTAATTCTATAAAAAATCAGTGAATTGATAATAGTTGTAAGACAGATTCCACAACAGAAGCAGTCCTGTGTTGGTTTGGGACAGCTGTATGAGCAAGTGATTGTCACAAGTTATGGTTTCAATACTAAGCATAGTGTGAGCACTCATTAAAATGGTAAGGATTAGCTAAGCGGAAAATACAGTTTTATAACTAGTTGGAAACTTAGTGCATTACTTTGGGTTCTTCCTATCTCCAACTTAATGTTTGACTGATTTCCTCTTTACTCAGAATTTATATGAGAGTAATAAGAATGATGATAATATTTATGATTTGTTAGATACACAGCTGTCCTAGATACCTGTATATATTAGTTTTGAAGTTAAAAGCTCATAAATAGAACTTATTGTAGCTAAATAGTGTCAACTTACATCTTTTATTCCATCGCTGTGCCATTTCCAGAGACACCAGCATCACTGTTACTGAGCTTCCCTGGAGCTGTGCTTGGGTAGGGCAGATGTTAGAGCTGAAGATTGTTCTCTGTAAGTCACAGAAATACAAGCCATACTCTGTTCAGCTGTCTGTGTGCACTGAAGAAACTGAATACCAGCAGTGGTCTTGGCAGGGTCTTGGCAGGGCACCTTTGTTTCTTAGTACAGCCAAAAAAGCACAAGAAAAGGGAACAATTCTGTATCCACAAGTCATCTGTTATATTGAAGCATCTCCTGGCGGGCATTTTTGATGAGGTGAAAATCATGCAATGAAGGAGCTTTAAAATAGGCAAACTTATAGCTGATTTGTTCTCCCTTCTAGCTTTTACATTAACAAAAGAACAGATCTGGGTGAGGACAGTTTGGGCTGAATGTTGGCTGGTCCTCAACCTCTTGCCTGAGCTGCTGTGAAGTGCACCTCCTGAATATTTCATGATGTTCCTGACACAAGATACAGTGCTGTTAATAAAATAAATGTGTGGTTTAAGAAGGGTATTTCATCTTGAGAGCCTCTATATCATATGTTTACAAGGTAGAAGGAAAAAATTATCTCTTCGTAACTTGAAACCCTAAGAACAACTACAATAAAAAAACAAATATATTCAATTCCAATAGGCCAGTTGGTAACTTTTGCACTCAAAGTAAAATGTATTGTGAATTCTAAGTTTGGCCAGGTAATCAATGGATTTCCAGAGAGGGAAAATGAGGGTACCTGAGACCATAAGGGAAGAGGGAGAGAACGTGATTTCTAGACTGAGAAGTGAATTAAGAAGTCTTGATGAAAAGAGGTTACATATTAGTGGGAAGTATGATGGGAAACAAAAAGATCATAATGTATTAAAGTGAAATCTAAGCCCCATGAGAAATCAAGGTAAACAGAATGAGTCACCTTCACCTATTCTCGTTTCATAATACTTGCAAAATAAGTGTTGTTAATTTAGTTAGTAGAACTGTTAGTCAGAGCCTGCAATTAGAATTTCCAAGCTCTGTCACAGTCTATTTATTTATCTCAATTGTAGAAAAAATACAATGTTGAATATATTTCTTTAAAAAAAATGGAGGGAGACGACTTTCCCAAAATCTGACAACTCTGACATTTTCTCTTGTAGTTTTTTTTTAAATACAGAAGATATTTAATTGAAATCATGTACATGCAATTTTGTGCTCTACATTTTTTTTCTATTTTCTAATGCATATTTTTGTATTGCTTAATTTTTTTAGTGATAATTTATAAAAGCTGAAAAATATTCCATTGAGTTGATGTATTGTACTTTAACTGTTTTTCTATTGTTGGATATTTAATTCAAGAATTCTTTTAGACTTCTTGCCTTTTAATAAAGGAAATTAAACTATGTGTATCATTAAGATATACTTGTTCTTTAGAAATTATCCTATTTAACTAAAAATATATATTATATCTCTTGCTTATTTGCCTTTTAATAAATGGCTTATGCTTGTGTCTTGTATTTTATGGGACAATTTATAAAATAACATAATTATTGAAATTCTATTAGTGATAATTTCAAAGGAGCTGTTCTCAAACCTTAGTGGCTATAAGAATCACCTGTGGTACTTGTTAAAATGCGTATTTCCGAGCTCTATCTTCAGATGTTCTGATTAACTAGATCTTGGGTACTGGCTGAGGCATTCTCACGTAGGGAGTTATATAGCACAGGTAGGTCAGCACTGTCTTTATGGAAATTTAGGATACCATTTAGCACGATGTTAGTCAAATCAACCACAGAATGCTGGAAAATCTTTAATTGCATTTAGGAGAACTTTTTAAGGCAGCTTGTAAAATCTAATGATTCTTGTGCCTACAAGCAGAAAGTCTAGTTTGACTTTATGTCAAAACTCACCAGGCAGCAAAGAGGAAGTTAAGACCAGGAGAACGAAGAAGAGAGCTCCTACCCCTGAGGTGGAAGATAGAAAGGGTAGAAGACTTGCCAGCTGCATGTTTGAGATAATGAGAGGTCTGGAGAAGATGTGAGGACTCAAGAATCATAGATCCGTACTCTTCTCCAGCTACAAAGTGATGTGATAAAGAGACAGCAAACCTATTTGATTTCTTAAGAAATCTAAACAGCAGTTTCAATAAAAATAGTGTGTTTAAACATATTTAGTCAGCTTTATAGTTTGACAAAACTAAGGGCTTAAACTCATGTTCAGCACTTACGAAAAAAAAACGGTATTTCCACCTTATCAGAATAAAATATCTGTAAATATGTCATACTTTCCCCAAAGTCATTGGAGAATAAAAGTGTGATTAGGACCCAGTATGTTTTTATATGATGTTCTCCTATTTTAGTGTCCATCATGAAACTCAAATCATTTGTCAGACTGTTCTTTTTCCTTTATTTCTCAAAATAAGCAGTGAGTGGGCAGATATCATTCCTATTTTGTAATCACAGAAAGAAAATCACTGAAAAGTGAAATGTTTTGCTTGTAGTTCCACATCAGCTAGTTCATCTTCCACTGAATTCTGGAGGGCTGAGGTCATACTTCTTTAGCTTTTTAAAGTGCTACAGCAGGCTTAGCACTGCTGGGAGAACTTTTCCACGGATCTGTCACATTTCTGCATATCTTAGGAGCAGAGACATCGACTGTCTGTTGCCCAAGAATGTCTTTGAAGTTTGTACAGCAAACAGTCTTTGAAGACAGAGATAGTGTCTCCCTTTGGTGCAAAGGCAGGGCATGCTGGCTGTCCAGTATAAAAGATTCAAGTTCCCTAAATTCAAAGTCCCATTCCTGAAATGCAAACCACTGCACGTGCAGGCCTTCATCTGAGCCAATCTGCATTGCTTCTGTGGGACCTGGGGACAAGGAAAAAATATGGTACTCATGCTGCTTGCTGTGTCATCAGTAATAAAGTCCATTGTCTTTGACCCAAGAATCTTACGTCATCAGCCAGCATCCATGAATCTATGGCAGGCTAACTTGTTAGCTAATCAATGGGGTAAAATCTCACAGCCTTCACAGTTCTTGACAATCACAAAATGGTATTCAATTAAAGATTGTAAAAATGAACAAGACCCAAATAATACAGTCTAAGTCTTCTGGCTGTAAATTCAGGGTGCTTGGAGAAATCTGTACTACCCTATAAAGTACAGCCAGAGAAGTAGTAACAACCACACATGCCCTGGGGAGAAACAGATAACCCATTTTGAGTAGAATAACTGCTGACAAAGGTAGTTCATCTAATTGTATTTGAAACCATTGAACTTGGTGTTAACAAACTTGTGTGGATAAGGAATGTTCTTAAAGTTACTGAGCTGGCAGGAAACCTAATTTTTGTCCTTGTTCTCCTTTTCCTTCAATCTAGAGGTTTGCATTTTGCCCCGAAAATGAGGGCAGAGCCAGTGTGGTCTATTATGGTCACTTCCGATCTGCTCTTTGTCTAAGCCAGTGTGGTGCCTTGAAGCAGCTGATTCTGTGCTTGTGTGCTGATTTGGCACTGGCATCTCTACTGAGGCTGCATCCAGGGAGGGAAGTGAGTTCCCAGGCTCCTTGCTCTCTTTCCAGTTGAGGGGAAGCCCCCTCTCTCTGTTAGGACAACTTCTCATTACACACGTAACATAATACCTTCAAGGAGCTTATACTTTTTGAAAAACAAAATCAGGAAGGAAACACATCCTGGAGCAAAGGAGTCCAAATGGTTTTGGCTCCTCAAAGTCTGAAGAGGAAAAATAATTTGAGAATAAAGCATAGTTAAATATTTCAATAAATCATCCAGCTAAACTGTTTTATATCTTTTCCTTCTTTATATTCTTCTTGAATTCTTTTCCTAATAAAAATGGGTGACCATTTTTGGAGCGTTACATGGATTGTTTTAAGGGTACAAGTTCTAGGACAGTAGCCTGGGAGTTAGAGGGGAGTTAAGGAAAGAGGTGGTACGTACAGAGGGTGAGCAATACAAATAGAAAACCTTTAAGTTGGTCTCTTAGGCTTTAGCCCTCTTAGTTCTCTTCAACTAGTAACCCTTCCTCCCCGTATCAGGCTCTCAAGGTAAAACCAACCAGCAAAATGCCTGCTTAACCAACACTTTTACATTTGAAGACTATGTAAATGACAATAAAACACTGGCAGTATGTGCAGATTCTCTTGCATACTAGATTCAGAACAGAAAATATGGTCTGTCTTGACTCTCACTGCTGTCAAGTGTTTAAATTGTCCTTCCAGCATATATTTAAAACACATTGTCATTGCAATGTTACCAAACAGTGAGCAAGTCAATGTATCTGAGACCACACAATGATTGACATTTTATAAGTCAAACAGAGAGACATGGAACCTCATTCTGTGACTGCTGTTTCCAGCTCTGAGGACTGCTGATACAGTTTCTGACAGTATGGGGAGATGTGTAATGTTGGTTCACAACCACAAGCTGTAGAGTCAGAAGGTAGCCTCAACTCTTTGGTCGCTTGGCACATGCTCCTTCCTGGAATGAGAGAGAACCAACTCAAAGGACAGTGATGTCACTAACACATTTTCAAGCAGTTGTTCTTTTTTGTGTGAGTGTTGGGGTATTCCGATTTTGTTATTTTCCATCTTTTACTTCTTTTGGGTTTGGGAAAGATGAGCTTATCTGGGTTATATGTAGGGCTACTTACATGATCACAGAGCAAGGCAAGGGGGAGACACAGACCTTCTGGGACATGACACACGGTCATACATGGGTGAGCAAGGTTCTTGTCCTCAATTCGAATCATTTACCAAGTTTCTCACATACCATCAGAAAAATTCAACTAAGATTCAACTTTTCAAAATTTAATTTGCACCTGAAATGAAAGGACAGACTAAGCTTTTTAGTTAGAATAAAGTTCTATCCAAGCAGCTGCCCCAACTGAGTTAGGGTGAGATATTTTTTGCCCCTAGATTGTGAGCCATTGCAGAAGGCAGAAACTGCATTTTTAATCTTTGTATTCTAAAAACGTAGCTCAGTGCCTGGCACAAAATACATGCTTGATAAATTTTTATCAAATAAGAGAATGAATACCAACAATTGAATAACTACAAATATAAAAGCCTTTCAGGTTTCCTGGGTCTTGTTTTCAGAGGTTACTCTTTCTGTTGACATTTTTTTTTTCAGCTTGAATAACTACATCTCATTTTATTACATCTTTTATCTTTTTTCTAATTAAAGTTACCATGGTTCACAAACCCTGAGAAAATAGCAAGGTTATCCACTAGAGAGTATTTCTTGACCCTCGTTCCCTTAATAAGCATCCCTGGCAATATTTTTGACTTCCCAAAAGAGTTGTTACACAGATTTCATATTATTTAGATGGAGAAAGAAGAGAACAACATGATCAATGAAATTAAGGCTTTTGCATAATTAGGGGAAAAAACACCCTTTGCCTGGCACAACTTCAATCTTCCTTTCCACCAGCTGCTAAGTCATTTTCATATCCCTCGCTGCTTTCTCCAAGCACAAACACACCTGTTCTCCCAGCTCAGTACCCATTTTATGCTGGCTCCTGTGAACAGGAGATGTGAGTGTGTTTTGACTTGCGTCAGAGAGCTGAATAATCATCTCTTTATTCTGAAATGATAATAGCCCTCTTTGGCAGAGGTAGGTAGCTAAATACTGTTCAACCTTAGAATTTTTCTCCTGAGACTGTGAGCAGGACAGTTCACTTAGCAAACCGTTTGTAAGATAACTACAAGCTCAAATTTCTCTGGTCAACTTGTTGTATCAATCTGTGAAAATTCCTCTGGTCTTTTATACTTTATGCAATGGCTAGAGATGCGTGTTTGGTGACCTCACCAGAAACAACTATTCTTACGCTTCCAGTCTGCTGTAGATGAAGTTGCTACCAGATTGGGTGACTGGCAGCCAGCATGGCATCTCTTCCTTTGACACTCAAGAAAGGAACGTGATCTATTGCCTAAAGGCTGCACAGTTTATGTATAAATAGGAAGAAAGCAAGAGCAAGCGTCAGGGCACAAGATTAAGATGCCAATGGTAGAGCAATTGGTGTGCTGATAGACAATGATATTTGGCAAAAGTAGAGGCTATTCACATCTCTGCTCTTCTTTTTCTTTTTCTTTTTCTTTTCTTTTTTTTTTTGAGACAGAGTTTCGCCATTGTTGCCCAGGCTGGAGTGCAATGGCACAATCTTGGCTCACCAAAACTTCCGCCTCTCGAGTTCAAGCAGTTCTCTTGCCTCAGCCTCCTGAGTAGCTAGCATTACAGTCATGCGCCACCACACCCAGATAATTTTGTGTTAGTAGAGATGGGGTTTGTCCATGTTGGTAAGGCTGTCTCGAACTCCTGACCTCAGGTGATCCACCTGCCTTGGCCTCCCAAAGTGTTGGGATTACAGGTGTGAGCCACCGCACCCCACCCCATCTCTGCTATTCTTTTATACTTCCATTCCATGTGGATGAACTATATGGAATTCAGGCATTTTGGCTCAGAGCAGTTTTAGTGCTTCTTATCATAGAATATTCAGTAGTGACTGACTCATTTTTCATTGGGAGTTGATTATAGGACCCCAACCCCAGCTGATTTATAATAGTTTCCAAAATGATGGTGTCATTCTGAGGATTTCATTCCATTGTTCCACTCTGTATTTTCCCATCTGGTTAATACACCACTCATCTTAATTAGTAAAAATGCCATCCTGTCTGGTTCTCCCTTGCCCAGAAAGTCATTCAGTTCCCAAATCACTTCTTCACCTCCATCATATAGCTTAGTATTTTGCAACAGGAAAACTGTAACATAGCACATTCTTCCTCTCACAGGGAAAAGTGAAACCCGCTACAGCAATGCTAATTAAGCAGAGTTTAACATTAGCTTTAATTTAAAGTGGCTCTCCTGAGACTTCTTAGCATATACCCAGGGTGTCATAAAATATGAAGCCACACTCCCTCTCAATTAGCATCCATTTATTTGGGAACAACACCAAGCAGCAATAAACAGGCACAACCTGTTCCTTTCTTTTATATTCTGCCCAGCAGCAGACTGCTTATTGGATACTTGCTTCATAAGAAGTGGCATCTTCTAGGTGACTGGATTAAACCAAATTTGAGCCAGGAAAAATACCTTGCTAGGCATTCCTCTCAAATCTTAAGTATATTTTTTCAGTTTTAAGCTGCATCATGGCAGTGAGTTAACTGTTGAAATAACTTGCATTAAAAGGAAAATGACTAAATCACATTCAAAATGGAATTGGCTTGGCCAGAGGTGATTATAAGTAGAAAGCAAGCAGGTGGAGGCTGCCGGGCCCGAGACTGTCAATGTGTTAGGTCTATGAATCAGGCTTTTAGAAACTTTTCCTATCCCTGCTGTAACACCTCCACCTTCCAGATCTAACCCTCCATCAGTCTTCTGTCTCTTGGCAGCTAGTGCCTGCATTATTGAGCCTTTCTGATTTCCCTCTGTCAAACTGTCAATGACTAGTATATCTCTGGTCAGTAGTTAATGCTACTCTGCTAGTTTAGTCTATAGTGTTGATGCTAGACCTCCCAGATAAACATTTTTAGTATAGATGAGGCTTTCAAATTGTTTTCTTTCCATTTTAGTTCATGAACACCAAAAAAGAGGACATTTTTAGAAGAAAGGAAAGGAAAGGAACTTAGAATTCATCTATTGGCCTGCATCAAATCCTGGCACACTGGGTAACTATTTAATCCAACTGTGTCAGTTGTTCCTACTGGGAAGACCTCAATGCATTTACAAATGCATAGAAGTAATAATTTAAAAACTGTCTGGATAAGGTGATCTTGGCAAATTCAACCCAAACACAGAAGTCTTCTGCTTTTTCTTGTTATGTAGATCAGAGCTAGAATTTTAATAAATAATAAATGAGAGGTGGGAAAAAGAAAAAAAAATTACAGGAAATATCAATAATATCAAACATCTTCTAGGGCCCATCTGTTGCATAATCCATTAGCTGAGAAATTGCAGAGAGCCCTAATAATAGTACTTGAGATTTAAATAGCACATTTCAAACAAAGAGCTTTGCCATCACTGATCTCATCTATTCTCACAACATTCTTTTAGGGTGATTGCCTGGGATAGGTATTATTATCTATGTTTTACAAATAGAAATACCATGATACAGAGTTTAGTGATTTAAGTGAGGTTATATACTGTTAGCCAGGGGAAATATAAGATGTATACCAAGTGCTATAACTATAGTACATCATTATAGCAGCTACACGGTTCAGCTCTATGCAGACGTGGTCCCAGATGTAATTTAATGACCTAAACAGCACTGTCCATAAGGTACTTGTGGGAAAAGATTAGATCCTCTTTTTAAGGGAATGCTGGTTGCATATATGATAATATATGTTCTTTATAAATGCATAACAAATGTCCTTTGCCTGGATGAAACACTTAAAAGTCCTTTCCCCAGCATGCATTTGTCTTTTTTTTTTTTTTTTTTTTTTTTCCGAGATGGAGTCTCACTCTGTTGCCCAGGCTGGAGTGCAGTGGCCCGATGTCAGCTCACTGCAACCTCTGCCTCCTGGGTTCAAGCAATTCTCCTGCCTCAGCCTACCAAGTAGCTGGAGCTACAGGCATGTGTCACCATGTCTGGCTAATTTTTGTATTTTTTAGTAGAGATGAGGGTTTCACCATGTTGGCCAGGCTGGTTTTGAACTCCTGATCTCATGATCTGCCTGCCAAGGCCTCCCAAAGTGCTGGGATTACAGGCGTGAGCCACTGCGCCCGGCTGCATTTGTCCTTTTGATTGAAATATATGTTTATCACAGTCAGTGTCAGTCATATATATGTGTGCGTGTGTGTGTGCGTGCGTGTGTGTATTTATATGTGTGTGTGTGCATGTGTGTGAGGAGATATGTATGTGTTTATGTGTGAAACTTTTTGATATGCTGGCCAAATCTGAGGCTGAGCTACTGTCATTAGAACAAATTTAGATAAAAAGCAGCAGGAAATCTGGTCAGAGACAAATATGTAACGAAGTTCTGTCAGTCTCAGATGCTCTCCAGCAGGTTTCCTCGGAGTCTGCAGTTGGGTGTTATCTTCCACTAATGGAAATATTCCTAGTTGGGGGTCCAAATAGACTTGGCTGTGGGCAAGACCATAGTGTTCCACAAGAAAAATCATAGGGAGAACAGTGGGTCCTTTCATATTTGAGAAACGTTTAGCATGTCAGAAAAGAAGGGCAAATATCACATTTTAAAGTATTTTCTAGATTTCTCAGTTTTGCTTATCGTTATTACTTTGGAAACAAGTATTTAATAGAATTAGTTCATTCAGTCAACAAATATCAATTAAGCTCTTACTATGTGTGAGATCTTTATCTGGGAGCTGGGGACAGATCATTTAACAAGACATCCTAGGTCCCTGTCTGCATGGAACCGATATTCAAGGGGAGAGAGAGATAATAAGCAAGAAAAGAATGGGACTCCAGAAAATAAACACATAAAAAATAAAGAAGATAATTAAAGATTTTTTAAAAATCTCTGAAGGAAATAGGGTTAGGGAGGAGAGAGAGGGAGGAACTGAAAAAGGCCCTTTTGGACAAAGTGATCAGAGAAGACTTTTGAGAGGGTGACTTTGAAGCTGGGGCCTAAAGTTGTTGATAAAATGACATTTGTGATATTTATGTGTTTCTTAATCTGTATTGGGTCTCACATGCTGTAAAAGTAGAACAATATTTAATTATTAATTCCTTTGGAATAAAGCTTGCTATTCAACACACACTTTGGTTCTTATAGAGCCATGGTTCTCAAACTTTCTAGTCTCAGGATACCTTTACACTCTTAACAGTTATTTATGTGGATTATATTAAGATATACTGTATTTGAAATTAGAGCAATTTTAACATATTAATTTATTGAAAAATAATGTGACGTTTTATTACTGTTAACATAAGCAATGTAACTATATATTTACATATTATAGATTTATATTTAATTATTTTTTAAAACAGAACCAACTAGTGAGGAGAGCGACATTGTTTTACATTTTTGCAAATCTCTTTACTGTCTGGCTTAACAGGAGACAGCTGGATTTGCATGTCTGCTCCTGCGTTCAATCTGTCATGAAACGTTGTTTTGGTTGAAGTGTATATTTTTAAAAAATCCATCCTCACACAGCTATATAGTTGGAAAAGGGAGGATCTCATGTTCCTCTGGGAACCCACTTTCATAGAGAAGCTTTTAACTCAGTGTATGTAAAGCAATTCCAGGACAAGTGAAAAATCTCCATGGGAAGCCAGATATCTGGTGATCCTAATCATCTTCACATTTATTACTTTTCAGCAGTTTACCTCCATGTTGTTATGGTCATGCATCAGGTTAAACTCACATAGTAATAAAACTCAAATTTGACTTCCAGCAGCTTGTTCCTTTTTGAGCAATTTGCAAAGTGACTTTTAAATCTCTGAACATAGAAAATGTAGCAGGTGGTAGGAATTTTCACACTATGACTCCTATTTTCACTTTATTTTCTACGACCAATTTCATTGTACTCTGGAGACTTCATTCCCACTGATGGCAGTATGCACTGGCTATGTCAATGACACATACCCTCACCTCTGCAGGTTCAAAACAGTCTCTTTTCAGTAGTTACTCAGTTTTCCAGGGTCTCTTCTCAGAGGCAAGTTTATGGGAATCTTATACTTCATGGCCCCTCATTTGCCCAGGACCCTTTCAAGGCCTGGGAGAGGCCCCAGCAATTTTCTATTTATAATTTTGTATTCTTTTTCCTAAAGAGGGTTCTATAAATTTTATAAACTTCAGGCAAGGCAAAACGTGGATTCTCCCCCTTTCCCCTTCTCTGTGTCTTCCTTTCCCCCTGCTTCTCAAGGTGGCAGCTAGAGGTGAGAGGGGATACTAACTAGCCTTTTGGCAATGGGAGAGGGATATCTGTTCTTGTGAGGGATGCCTGGGTTCTTGCTGAATGAGCTTCTGAAGTGCCCTTGGTCTTGGGAACTATGATGGAAACTATTCTTCTTTCCTAACTTGGCCCTCACTTTAGTAGTTGCAGTGAGATTAATCTTCTGGGGTCTGGCTGTGATCCCTGGCTTAGCTTTTCCTTTGTGGTCCTCTGCTGAAGAGTTATCTCATCCATGATCTTGGTAAACCTCTCATGAGCTTGACAGTCAGCACCCTGAGCTATCTTCTGTGACTACCCAAGTCACATGCTGGCCCTAGGGAACAGGGTGCTCTCTGAGGCCCATCTGTTGGGCACCTTCTTTAGTTACTTCTCTATTGCTCAAGTGCCATGTCAGGTGAAGCCCCATGATGACCGTGGGATTTCTCTGAAAAGCTTACAGCCTGACCAGGAGAAAGCTTCCTGTTTTGGGATCCTGCTCTCATCAACCAGTTTGTGTGTTTCTACCATACAACCTATCTGAAGTTTAACCCTAGGGAGGTAAGGGAGAAGTGAGTACATTTGATCTGATCTCTTGCCCGCCTCCCTCCCTCCCCACCTCCTCTTCCCTCCCTCTCCCCCTCTTCCCTCCCTCTCCCCCTCTTCCCTCCCTCTCCCCCTTCTCCCCCTCCCCACTCCCCTCCCTTCCCCTCCCCGCACTCTCCTCCCTCCCTGTCTCCCTCCCTCCCTCTTTCTCTGTCTCTGTTTGTCTCTCTTTCTGTCCCTTCCTTCCTTCCTTCCATCCATCTTCCTCTTTCTCTCTTTTTCTCTTTTCTTTTCTCTTTTTCTTTCTTTCTCTATCTCTTTCTCTCTGTCTTTCATTTATTTAATTATTTTTGCTATCTTAACCATTTTTAAGTGTGGAGTTCAGTAGTATTAAGTATATTCATTGTTGTGAAACATATCTCCAGAACTTTTTCATGTAGCAAATGTAACACTTTATACCCATTAAACAACTCCTCTTTTCTTCCTCTCTCCATTTCCTGGAAACCACCACTGTACTTTCTGATTCTATGAATTTGACTATTCTAGATACCTCATATAAATGGAATAATAGAGTATTTGTCTTTTTGTGACTTATTTCACTTAATGTCCTCAAGTTTTATTCATGTTGTAGCATGTAACAGAATTTCCTTCCTTTTCAAGGCTGAATAATATTTCATTGTGTGTGTATACACACAAACACACACACACATATATATAACTTTTTAAAAATCCTTTTATATGTTGATGGGCATTTGGTTTACTTCTACTTCTTGGCTATGTGAATAACGCCATGAACATAATATATACAAGTATCTCTTCAAGACTCTGCTTCCAATTCTTTTAGATATATGCCCCTAGTAGAATCGCTGGGTCATATGAGAGCTCTATTTTTAATTTTTAAAGAGATCACCATATTATTTTCCATAGTAGTCGCACCATTTTACAACCCTACCAATAGTGCGCAAGTGTTCCAATTTGTTCACATCCTTGCCAACGTATGAGATTTTCTGTTTTTTTGTTTTGTTTTGTTTTTTTATATAATGACCATCACAATGAGTATGAGGTGATATCTCATTGTGCTTTTGATTTGCATTTCTCTGTTGAGTAGTAATGTTGAACATCTTTCCATATGCTTGCTAGCTATTTGTATGTCTTCTTTGGAGTAATGTCTATTCAAATTCTTTGCCTGTTTTTCTTTTCTTCTTTTGCTGACATCTCCTGCCACCTTGTGAAAAAGTCTTCCTTTCTTGGGTCAGGAAATTCCTATAGCTAATAGTCTTATCTCTCCTGCACTGTAGTTCCTTGTAAAGCTCTCTGCTTCAGTTTTCTCTACCTAGTTTATGAAAAGTAAAGTTTCGCTTCACAAGTAAAGCCTGGAATTTGCAAATCAAAATAACTTGTTTAGACTATTGTCCTACTTACTCAAAGGTGATTAATTCCCGAGTTTAGGATTTATTATAGAAAGAGATTCTCCCAAAGCAGTATATGAATCCACTCAATCCTGCTCTCCGCTCCAACCCCACTTAACTTCCATTTTTCTTGCCGCAGTTCTAGTTTAAGCCCTGATCATTTTTCATGTGAACTCTCTCAATAGGCTTCTGTTTTGTTTACCCATGTCTGATCTTGATCCTTTCAAGCTATCTTGTTCTTTATTGCTAGAGTGCTGCTATTTACAAAATATGACTTTGATAATTACTGAATGCTTAAAACTTTTCAATGGCTCCTGTGGCCTACAATAAAAAGTCTAGATTTCTTAGTGCAGTATATAAGGCTACTTATCATATGAATTTTGACTACTAGTTTGTGTCTCTACCATACTCTGAATACCTTCTTCTCCTCATAGTACTTAAGCCTTCCTCCTCCTCTCATAGTCAGCCTCTTGAGGGAAGGGCCCTGTAACATCTTCTCATCCTTTTAACTCACATAGTTTCTGACACAAGATAGGTACATGATAAATATTTGCTAAATTAATGAAGGTAAATAATTATGCCTAATTGTTCATTTTATTATTTTGAACTTATTATATTGGCTTTTCCTTAAGCTGGAATATATATGTATATAATTAAATTAGGTTTTCCTAAAGTCACATATATATGGTTTTAGAAAGTATATAGGACAATATAGGATATATATATGTATCTATATATGGACACACACATTAATATCCAATCATATTATCCTATATATTTTTATCCTATATTATTTTCTATATTATATTATCCTATATATTTTCTAAAGCCATATATATATGTGACTTTAGGAAAAGCAAATTAATTATATACATATATATTTCAGCTTACACACACATATATATGTCCTATTAAGACATATAAGTACAGGGATACATAATATTTTGGGTCAAATTCCATCATCCTTAAAATCAACATTGATAAACTAATAAAATTTAGAGACTGAAAAGAAATGAAATTATGTGATTCATGCCCCAAAAAGATTTACAATCTGCTGACGACTTCATAGCAGAGTTTTAATAAAATGTCCTAAATAAGCAAGGAATTACATAGGAAGAGGGAGTCATTCCACTTTCAATTTCATCCTTCTACATTTTAATGGAAAAGGCACTGTTGTTCTCACTGTCCATTTCTTCTTGTTTCAGACTCATGGTTCAGGGGTTTACTCATTTAAGGCATGAAGATCTTCCTGATATTTAAGAGATATTCTTCCTCATTTTACCATGATTTAACTTTGCAAGCTGAACCAAATATGGCAGAATCAAATAATGCATTATGTACTATGTTTTCAAAGTTATTATTATTATTATTTTACTGAGTAGAATACCTATTTTGAACCTCTTGGTTCCATCCCCTATCGTGATTGACCGTCAGGAAGCACCATGGGGGCTGATGTTCAGAAAGCCCTTTCAGCTACATTTCATATGTTCTTTCTCAAAATATTCCTGTGCCTCAGTATTCCTTAGCCAATATTTACGTGGCAGGGAAATGTGTCTTATCTCTTTTGTGTAGATGATTAAAGTGCTGCACAACCATAAGGTGGTTTCATTCTGCTGTTTTCTACCCTACACCTGTGACTTTAATAATAGGGAGCTCTTGATGGGCCCGGGAATAGCTTGCAGATGTGTATGTACCAGCAGTACGTTAGGATTCAGTCTGAAAACTAGCAAGTCTGCAGCCTTGGCATCCAGGGCTAGATGTTTCTCACATTTTTCTTTCCTACATTTCTTCCTGTTCGGCCCCAGGTTTTCCAGAATCATGGTTAGGTTAATATTGGTTAAGGTTTTTGTTTGTTTGTTTCTTAAAGCTTCCTCTTGTAGTTTAAAATCCTGAAGATCCTCAGAGCTTGAGCCTTGACCTTAGATTTGGAGAATGTGGGGTCTGTGCAGCTGTGATCCTACTTGAATAAGTTTGGGCAAGTCATGAGACAGGAGTCTCTGTTTCTTCATTTGTTATATGGGTTTATTATCACCTGACAAAAGGGTTTCTTTAAAGTTTCCATGAGATTATTTGTGAGCGAGTGCTTTGAAAGGTGTAAACTGTTGTATAATTTTGACCTGGTATAATAATGATGTTTTTTTTGTTTTTGTTTTTGTTTTTTTTTTTGAGTCAGAGTCTTGCTCTGTCACCCAGGCTGGAGTGCAGTGGCACGATCTTGGCTCACTTCAACCTCTGCCGCCCGGGAGCAAGTGATTCTTCTGCCTCAGCCTCCTGTGTAGCTGGGATTACAGGTGTGTGCCACCATGACCAGCTAGTTTTTGTACTTTTAGTAGAGACAGGGTTTCAGCATCTTGGCCAGGCTGGTCTTGAACTCCTGACCTCGTGATCATCCACCTGACTTGGCCTCCCAAAGTGCTGGGATTACAGGTGTGAGCCACTGTGCCCGGCCCAATAATGATGTATTTTTTAACCTATGGCTATTAAATTCCTGTGGGCAATTATGTGGGATGAATCTTTGCTATATTATAATAACCAGCGATTTCAGCTAATGCAGCCAAACATCTGGTCAAATCCACTGTAATGATATTTCGACTGAACTGGTTAATAGACCTGTATATAGAGAGAGTCCAAAATAGCCTCAAAATTTAACTTTGCTTTTAATAAAGTAGCTTCCTGTTTGTCTCATTAATGGCACCTGTCCGACTCACTTCTGAGCCAGATGTTGTACTTCATCGTTTCATAATGTGTCATTTCTGCACACCGACTTTCTTTTCATAGTTTCTGAAGCAAAATCTATTTCATCCCATCACCAGGATATTGTTGGTGACAGCTGCAACACCTGAATAGGTAGCTTTAGCTTTCACATGGACATAGACATGGAAAATGTTCTCAGAATCGAGCCAGCAGGGAATGAAACATATGGCAGTAGAAGAAGTGAAGGCTCGTTTCTATAACAAACCCCTCCGAGTTTTGACAAGGCTCTCTGATATACTGTCAAACCACCCCAGAGCTGAGAGGCAGGTAACTCTTCCCTATCTCTAGTCTGAGTACTAAGACTTGCCTGAGGAAAGAACTTTCTTACGTTGTTATCTAAAAACTGTGAGTTCTTCATGATTAGATAAAATAAATAGTTTGTAACCCCTAGCTGCTCATCAGATTCACCTGCATAGATACTTAGAACTCTCCCCAACCCCCACCCCCTGCATCCTTCGATATTTTAATTCAGTAGGTCAGGGATGGGGCTCAGGCAATTTTTTTTTTTTTTTTTTTTTTTTTTAGTTCTTGTGTTTTCTGACGTGCAAAAAGCTAGCCAGAAATGTATTAGAGAATCTAATTATCAAATGGACAGTTGTTCTAGAAGATGGACTTTAAAGACCTCTGCCAAAGCTGAGTGTTCAAGAGTAGATGAAGATAAATCTTCACTTGCAGGGGTCAAAGTCCGCAATGCATACAAGAACTAATAGGTAAGGTGAATGTGAAATGTGAAGCGGCTTGTACAATATAAGTAGTGATGGGGATTGTGGCAAACTGGAGAATGTGAAGCTCTGTTGAAAGGCATGCCAGCTAACAAAATGTCACTGTGGACAGATTTGGCCTTTGTTCTTCTCTTTTACTTGAGTGTAAAGTCTTCATGCCTGGAGTTTTCTTCAGTTTCTCCTGTGTGAAATACTCAGTGTTATTTTCCTTTTGAGATTTTAAAAATAATGTTAAAACATTAAATATAAGAGGGGTATCTTGTAGACTGCTTTTCACAAAGGTAGAGGAAAGGAATATGATTAAAATGGATCCATTTCTGTTTCTCATTTTATCCCCCATCTCTGACTACAGGGATAGCAAGTTTGAGTTGGATGAGGCTAAGCAGGGCATAGTGAACTTGACATTCAGTTTTTCTCAATTTCCTCTACTCCTGGATTCACTCCTAATCCTGTAGGACAGTGGTAAGAAAAACATCAATAAAATAAGAGAAATATAAATGAATAGGAAGCACTTCAAGAAGATTTGAAGAACTATTTTAAAGTTAGAAGTATTTTAGGGGCATCTGCTGAAAATGTTGCCTAACTGTGGTATTTCTTTTTTTTACTCTGGGGCAATGAAATTTTATGAGTCACTAAATACATATTTTGACATCTGGCTTCACTGCTTTTTTTTTTTTTTTTTCTGGAATGCTGTAAATTCTCATCATGAGAGTTCACTTCTTGTCAGTCTTTTGATACTACACTCTCAATCATTTTCTGGGTGATTTACAGATGGTGGTACCTAATTGCCTTAGGCCTTAGTTTCCTATTAATTCCCTAGGCTAGGGTAAGGCATAGGGCAAGGAATGAAAATGTTAAACTTTATGTGAAGGCAGGCTTAAATTTTGACCTTCCCTAACTATGCAATTTTTATCTTTGTGCTTGTTTCATTTGTTAATGTAAATTCTTATATTTAGCATTATTTAGACACGATTTCATACAGATTTGAAGATTCTCTTGACTTAAAATTTTGTTCTGACACCTCTAGTCTTAACTACAGCTACCAGTTTTGGAACTCTGATCCATGTGAGATCCTGAGATGTTTTAATTTAGAGTTTGTTGATTTTATTTTGTAGAGAAATTAATTTTACATAGACATAAGGTAACAACTGCTCTTTTTTTATAAGTAAATTTTTAAAAAATTTAACTGAATATTTATGAGCATCAAAGAGAGTTTTAGTTTCCCTGTATGTCTATGCTGTTTGATACATGGAAAATGTGGATGAGCAATCGGTACTAGCCATTTTCATGTGTATGAAATAAAAATTTCTTCTATGATTGTGCATTTTAGGCTATTGGCTCAAGGGTAAGGAAAGGACTAGATTATAGTTCTAAGCTTCTGATCATAGTGGTTTTTTCCTCCCTATGTCTATATTGCCTGATTGTCTTCTGATTTTCTGATTTTTATTTTTTTATTGGGGTCCTGGTTCTGTATTTGTGAATTTATGTTTTGACTTATGAAGTTTTATATTAAGAGCTAGGTGATGAATAGAAAATGACTATCAATGATACCACATCAAAACTGGCTGCCTAGAGTATGTATAATTTTCTCTCTTATCTCCCTCTTCTCAAATTTTATGGATTCTTCTAAAGTATTTTAAGAGTTTCATTGACACCTGATTACCCTTATAGTGAGAAACGTCTATCGGTAACACTCACCATTAGGCAACCTTGTGGGAGGTATACAAGGAAATTTCTGGAGTGAGTTTGCAATTACATGTTCCAGGAAATTTAGGATAATATGAAGTCCAGCTCTTTAATAACCATCTTAATTAGTGAAAATGTGATGGAGAAAATGGATGGAATCCTGCATATGTATGTAAACTTTTAGAAAATTAGCCCTCACGCATACCCTAACATCTCAGATGTCAACAATGAGTTCTAGCCTGTCGCATTAGTTCCTTAAATGGTACTGCCTAACCTTAGGCATTGCTGCCAGAGTGTGAAAGAATGTGTTTTGGGTAAGTTACTCTTTGCATTTACCAGGAAAACTCCTTGGGGTGTCTAAAGACACAGAGTTAATTGCTGAAGCAAACTACAAGAACTCTAAGGACCACAGCATTCTTAGGATGGCAGTGAGAAGCTTGGAATGGGAGATCATCCTGAGTTGCCAACATTTCCCAGCAACTGGTTTCTAGTTGAGAACAAATAGGCATTTATTTTAGAATCTGTGGAGGCGCTTTCACTTTTTTTGTTTTGTTTTGTTTCCACTTTTGACTTTGGAATTAGGGAGGTTTTGCCAGCAAAGGATAAGATCCTAACATGCTGGAATCCTAATTAATTGCTTCGGGAAAGATATTCAATCTACTTGCCTGAGGGTTAATGACCAGTTTTGTTTTCCTGACTTTCCTAAAGAGAACTGCTTCATATGCAGCCTGGATTTGGGCAGGGCGTAGAAGTTAAAAACAGGCCCGGCTTTGAGGGGCAATGCTTAAGTGACTCAAAGTAAGGTCGTTTTGTTTTTGTTTTTTTTTCCCCCTCATAGGATGCCTCTATGCCACTCACTGATTTTTGTTCTCCCAAAATCACATATATCAATCCTAGAATATTTGATTAAAATATTAGAATAGTTTTGAATTTTATTGCCTCTTGCATCAGAGCATAGCTTACCCAGACAGCCACATCACAATGAGCACATTGTTGATTATTCATGAAGACACCCTAGGCATTGTAATTATTAGCTCTTCTTTAAATCGAATAGGCCTACTCATGTAATTGAAAAGATTAATAGGAGCAGGGGCTGCAAGTGAAGAAATGGAAGGCCAACTTGCAAATCTGATTAAAATGTCTAGTATATTGAAATTGAGGAGATGTAAAATTAAGAAAGTTACAAGCAGGAAATGGCAAACACCAGCTGAGGCGATAGGGAATGCCATATGTTATATGTTCTTCATGCTTTTTTTTTCCTCTTGCTTTTTTCAAGAAAGACTATATATAAAATACACACATTATATATATACATGCATACATTACCCTGGCACATGTATCATTAAGGATCTCCTTGGAAAGACAAGTTGATATATTTATTTTTTGGAAACAAAAATTCAAAGTTATTTTCTGCAGCATCAGGTTTGCATTTATACCAGTAATCCCACGACTCTATTCATTGTTGAAGATTTAAAATTCTAGTCAGTTTACTTTTGGTTTTCCTGTTAGATTTTATCTGTCCAAGTTCTGAGCTCTGCTGTCTCTCTGTGTTTCTGTTGATGAGCATCCAAGGAATAGTTTTGAAGCCTGTTCCAATCTATTCTTCCCACAATATTTGTTTAACACAGGATAAACAACTGATCACAAAGGATAAACAATGATAGAATATTCTTAATCTTAGTGTATTAGGGCCATGCAAATCTAGGAAGCATTTATTACATGAAGGCAAATGCAAATTTTATGTTATTTCATAATGTGAACTACTTTTGGATGTCAAAATGAATTATCCCATTTATATTCCCTGTTTAGATTTACTTTAAAAATTTGACATTTCCTTCTGAAATTCACTGTTCAAAACCTGTCTGCATATTTATGTTTTTTCATCATATACTGCTATAAACAATAATCAATAAAGCATGCAAAAAAAAGTCTAGAATTACTAGTTGTTAAGAAAATCAACAGCTTTTGAAAAAGGAGCAGCTATTCATCCTATCAGCTCATCTACATCTCTCCAGGCCTTAGATGTCTTTGACCTCCCTAGTTTGCCTTCCAGATGGCAGTAGCAACTAAATTTCCTCTACATGTTCTATATTCTGATTTCATAGAGCTCATTTAAAAGGAAACATCTCAGCCTTGATGAACAATTTATCATTGTTTAATAGATTTACAAAATTACATCAAAAATGCTCTTCCTGAGAGGAAGTCAAATTGTCTCTGTTTGCAGATGACATGATTGTATATTTAGAAACCCCTGTCGTCTCAGCCTCAAATCTCCTTAAGTGGATAGGCAACTTCAGCAAAGTCTCAGGATACAAAATCAATGTGCAAAAGTCACAAGCATTCCTATACACAAATAATAGAGAGCCAAATTATGAGTGAACACCCATTCACAATTACTACAAAGAGAATAAAATACCTAAGATACAACTTACAAGGGATGTGAAGGACCTCTTCAAGGAGAACTACAAACCACTGCTCAAGGAAATCAGAGAGGACATAAACAAATGGAAAAACAGTCCATGCTTCATGGACAGGAAGGGTCAATATCGTGAAAATGGCCATACTGCCCAAAGTAATTTATAGATTCAATGCTATCCCCATCAAGCTACCACTGGCATTTTTCACAGAATTAGCAAAAACTACTTTAAATTTCACATGGAACCAAAAAAGAGCCCATATAGCCAAGACAATCCTAAGCAAAAAGAACAAAGCTGGAGGCATCATGCTACCTGACTTCAAACTATACTAAAAGGCCACAGTAACCAAAACAGCATGGTACTGGTACCAAAATGGATATATAGACCAATGGAACAGAACAGAGGCCTCAGAAATAATGCCACACATGCACAACCATCTGATCTTTGACAAACCTGACAAAAGCAAATGGGGAAAGGATTCCCTATTTAATAAATGGGAAAACTGACTAGCCATATGCAGAAAACTGAAACTGGACCCCTTCCTTACACCTTACCCAAAAATTAACTCAAGATGGATTAAAGACTTAAATGTAACACCTAAAACCATAAAAACCCTAGAAGAAAACCTAGGCAGTACCATTCAGGTCATAGGCATGAGCAAAGACTTCATGACTAAAACACCAAAAGCAATGGCAACAAAAGCCAAAATTGACAAATGGGATCTAATTAAACTAAAGAGTTTCTGCACAGCAAAAGAAACTATCATCAGAGTGAACAGGCAACCTACAGAATGGGAGAAAATTTTTGCAACCTATCCATCTGACAAAGGGCTAATATGGAGAATCTACAAAGAACTTAAAGAAATTTACAAGGAAAAAAACCATCAAGAAGTGGGCGAAGGACATGAACAGACATTTCTCAAAAGAAGACATTTATGTGGTCAAACATAGGAAAAAAGCTAATCATTACTGGTCATTAGAGAAATGCAAATCAAAACCACAATGAGATACCATCTCATGCCAGTTAGATTGGCAATCATTAAAAAGCCAGGAAACAACAGATGCTGGAGAGGATGTGGAGAAATAGGGATGCTTTTACACTGTTGGTGGGAGTGTAAATTAATTCAACCATTGTGGAAGACAGTGTGGTGATTCCTCAAGGATCTAGAACCAGAAATACCATTTGACCCAGCAATCCCATTACTGGGTATATACTCAAATGATTATAAATCATTCTATAAAGACACATGCATATGTATGTTTATTGCAGGACTGTTCACAATAGCAAAGACTTGGAACCAACCAAAATGCCCATCAATGATAGACTGGATAAAGAAAATGTGGTACGTATGCACCATGGAATACTATGCAGCTATAAAAAAGGATGAGTTCATGTCCTTTGCAGGGACATGGATGATACTGGAAACCATCATTCTCAGCAAACTAACACAGAAACAGAAAACCAAACATCGCATGTTCTCACTCATAAGTGGGAGTTGAACAACGAGAACGCGTGGACACAGGGAGGAGAACATCACACACCAGGGCCTGATGGGGAGTGAGGAGCTAGGTGAGAGATAGCATTAGGAGAAATACCTAATGTAGATGATGGGTTGATGGATGCAGCAAACCACCATGGCACGTGTATACCTATGTAACAAACCTGCACGTTCTGTACATGTATCCCAGAACTTAAAGTATAATGATAGTTTTTAAAAAATGCTCTTCATCTCCATGACAAAACAAATAGCAATGATATTTTCATTTTAGAAAGGAGAACACCACCTAAATGGCTGATTTGTTCCATGGCTTAATTCTCTGCCATTTTGCAGTCTTGGAACCGGTAGGGACAGTTGTCTTTTTGGTAGACAATAAAAGTTGGCTCTACTAAAACAAAGAAATATGCTTTATAACCATCAAATACTTCATTCTGGATGTGACACTATCTTCTGGAAGACCCATTTGTAGAAAGAAAGATTGCCTAGTTCAGTCAAGAATTGGCAGTGACCTGGTATGTCAGTTTAAGCTACACATAGACTGCAACAAAAACTCTTTGAAAATTTACTTTATTGTTTGTTTTGTTGTTGCTGTCGTTTTTTGAGACAGGGTTTCATTCTGCTATCCAGGCTGGAATGCAGTGGTGCTATCAGGGCTCACTGCAGCTTCGACCTCCTGGGCTTAAGCAGTCCTCCCACCCCAGCCTCCTGAGTAGCTGGGATTACAAGTGTGTGCCACCACATCTGGCTAATTTTTTTTTTTTTTTTGGAGAGACAGGGTCTCCCTTATGTTGCCCAGGCTGATCTTGAGCTTCTGGGCTGAAGTGATCCTACTGTGTAGGCCTCCCAAAGTGCTGGGATTACAGGTGTGAGCCACCACATCTGGCTGAATTTTTATTTTATTTTTTTAACAGACAAATCTCACTATGTCACCTAGGCTGGAGTGCAGTGGCTACTCACAGGCCTTGAACTCCTGGGCTCAAGCAATCCTCCCACCTCAGGCTCCTGAATAGCTGAGACCACTACATGTAGCCTCACCTAGACCAGCATTACTGGTATGGATAAAAGCATTATAAAAATTATTAATTCAGAATGCCAAAAAGGTTTAGGATCTGGGGATTATAAAGGGTTGGGGATTATTAAAAAAAAAGCTATGTCTAGAAAGACATTGATAATCTTTGGATTATTCTACAAATCCCTGAGTTACTACATGTTTCAGAAAAGTGCCTCCTCCACCTCCTCTTCCTCCTCTTTTTCTTAAACAAGTGAATTATCTACCTATGTTTTGATCGTCTATTGTATTTCATAAATTATAGTCTATGTCAGGAAATCGAAGCTCAAAGTAAGGAAACGAAAGCTTTCTCTTTTTAAATTATAAATGAAATAGTGGTTATAAATACAAAATCCCAGGGTAATTTGACTGACAAATGTAATCAGACCAAGCTCATTCTTTGTCTCAGTCTTCACAATGGGAGATGCAGAACAGCTGGCAGGAATCAATGTACTCTGTGTTTCTCATGGGAGAAGGAAAGAACACTGAAGGAAATAAGGACTGTGCCAGGAGAGGTGATTAAGCAATTAGAATATTTTGAAGTCTAAAAGAACTGTAGTATCAGGAGAACAATTGAACGAGAAAATAAATTACTGAGAGTAAAGCAGTCTGTAGGTTTTGGGAAGATTTGTAGGTGTGTGAGAAACAAGACATTTTGGAATCTTAATGTAATCTGAGAAGTACAATAGACCTGTATTCCTGTCATTCTCCTTCTCATTTTCTTCCTCCCCACCAAATCATGATGTTGAAGGTCAGTAAGAAGAGTCAATCTGGGCTGTTTCTCACGAAGGTGTACACCAGTCATCCAGAATGTCAGTATCCCTTATTCAGAGTGATTTTGATAAATGTGCTTAAATAAGTAAACACTCTCATTTCAACTAAATAATTTGGTGGGAATCATAGTTAAAATGCCATAGTATGAACTAAGTCATATCACTGGTCCCCTGAAAAAGTGAAGGTGGAGATTTTGTGCTTATAAATACTGAAAAATGATGTTTCTATATTACTTATTTTTATAATGCTATTTTCATTCTGTGTGATGTTCAGGTTCTGAATGTCACAGGGGTGGAAAGATAGACAAAAGGACAGGTAAGAAAAGGGAAAGATAGGAAAAGCATTTAAACATTTTGTAGCATTTCCAGAGTACTGGTGCCTCCTTTTTTTTTTTTTTTTTTTTTTTGAGACAGAGTCTCACATTGTCACCTGGACTGGTATCCAGTGGCGCAATCTCGGCTTACTGCAACCTCTGCCTCCCGGGTTCAAGCGATTCTCCTGCCTCAACCTCCCAAGTAGCTAGGATTACAGGCACCCGCCACCATGACCAGCTAATTTTTTGTATTTTTAGTAGAGACGGGGTTTCACTATGTTGACCAGGCTGGTCTCGAACTCCTGACCTCGTGATTTGCCTGCCTCAGCCTCCCAAAATGCTGGGATTACAGGCATGAGCCACCATGCCAGGCCTTTTTTTTTTTTTTTTTTTTAAAAAAAAACAAAAACAAAAACTTGCCTTAATTGATTTCTTTCTGTGCTTCTCAACAGAGCTTTCCTTATAAGTGAGGTGTTATATTTATGGTAGGATTAACATGTTATTGGGAGAGTTCTATTTCTTCCAAGATATTTTAGTTTCTCACTCTTTCAGTTTCTATGGTTTAACCATTCAGAATTGATTTCTTCAGGTCTTCAAAAATGGCCCCCTGAAATGTAAATATACCAGGAAAGTTAATACCTTGAACTTCCGTTGACTGAAACCAGGGTGGGGGTAGGCTCACTTCAGTAAGATAAACCCTGAATGTAATATAGGCTAAGTGTGAGGATGGGAGGACAGTCGTGTTCCCAGAGGACAGCTCAGCAGTAAGGTGAGAAACTTTTATGGAGACAGGGAGTGCTGTAACTTGCTAGGAGAACTAGTTAGCAGCTGATTACAGCTTCAATTCTTAAGTTGAACAGATGAGTTACTTAAAATGGTTGCTTTGGGGGGCAGGTTGAAGAATTTTATGTCGTTCATCATCTTACTGAGAGTCATATATAAACAGGCTTACTTTCTATTTTAAAACAAAGAAAACAGAGGGCTCTGACAGAAGTACACTGTAATTGTGACCATGTGTGAAACCCAAATATAGGCCATAACAATATTTCTACCTGTCCCTGCAGGAACTAAGACATTTGGTGAACTACTTTCTAAAATTTCAAATAAATTATAAAAATTCAGCAAATATAAGAAAAGAAAACGAAAAAAAGTTACATGGAGTCTTATCTTCCAAAGATAACTGCTGATAACATTTTAGAGTATTTCCAGTCTTTAAAAAAATTAATAATGTTTCAACTTATCTTGTTATGAAAGAAATAGATGGTCACTGCACAAAGTTTAGGTAATTCAAAAAGTGTAGAGGAAAAAGTATTTAAAAACTCTATTAACTTAGAGATAGCCAGAGTATTTCCTTCCTGCATTAAAAAAAAAAAATCTGTCCAAATGTGATGTGACAGACTACTGGTTGTCCCCAAAATTCATTCTGCTTTTCTTCCTGGACACATAGCAATTCAACTGAAAACTAAATTTCTCAGGTTCCCTTGAGGCTTGCTGTGGTTACGTGACAAAGTTCTCACCAATGAAACATAAGCAGAAGTCATGTGTGCAGTTTCTGCCCATTTTCTGTAAGGTGATTGCCCTGGCCTGTTCCTCTGTTTCCTTCCCACCCACAGGGCCTGATTTTTTGGGCGGGAGCAGGAGTTCCAGGCTGATCGCAGGGGTAAGGTATGATAGCATATACCCTTACCCCAGTCTGGGATTTTTGCCTATATTTTTCATCTTAGAGAACCCATGTACCTTCTGGGGACTTCCAAAGAGATAAGCAGAAGGAAGTTCGAGTTTGTAACTTTGTAGTTAACATCTAATGATACGATGATCCCTTGGATTTAGTGGCCTTCCTTACAAACAGACCAATGGGACCTAGGGGAAATTGAATTTGTATGTTGATATTTTTAATAAATATTCTGTACATTTATAAATACTCTGTAAATATTTAAATAAATACCATACATTTATTTTGGCACATATTCCTATATCATTAACTGTTCTTTGAAAACATGATCTTCAACAGTTGTATAATTATATGGATAAATTATTTTTTATTGGACATTTAAATTGTTTTCAATTTTTATTAGAATTTATGTATGTATATATTACTTTGACTTACTAATTTTGTACTTTGGATAAAATGCTGAAAGTAAAGTTAATGGGTCATAGGGCATGTACATTTTAAAGACTGTTGGCGTATTTTGGGATTAATAAACTGTGACCATAACTGTGAGGTACCAGGGATGTATTTGTAAGTCTCTTTCCCAAAGACAAATTACACATATGGCAGCAATGGGAGGAATCATGGAATGCTTGCACAAGGATCATGAAAAGTCCCTCATTATCAAGAAATTATGCTGGTTAATTCTCTAATGATTCTGTTAGAGAATAGAGAGAAAGTTGATTTTTAGTGCATTGAATAAGTCAAGAAATTTGAGGTTGGATATTACCATGCATCTTGGTGGTGTTATTCTTTTTTTAGAGATGGAGGTGTCACTGTGTTTCCCAGGCTGGAATGCAGTGGTGCAATCATAGCTCATTGCACTCTAGAACTCCTGGGCTCAACCGATCCTCCTGCCTTAGCTCCCCAGTGACTGGGACTACAGATGTGAACCACCACACCCAGGCATCTTGGCTTAAATAATGTAAGACCTCTGCAATCTCCTGATTTCTGCTTCAAAGAAGGTGACTAAAGGGGATGGAATCTTTCTCCATTTGAAGCAGTTGCCCACTTGCTACCTTAAAGCTTGCTGTATCCTGGGAGCAACTGCTTCCTTGAGTAGGAAGAGTAAACCAAGAGTGTCAGTCCAGAAGATCATAGACAGCAAAGAATCTCATCTTTGACAGAGGTCTGGAACTTATGAGGTATCACTGGAATACTGCTTAGCACTATCTGTGTTGGGAAATTAAGGCAGAACAGAAGGATTTAGCTTAAAACTTCTGTTTCACTGTGATGAGAAAACCTAAGTAAAAACAGCTCAGTATGGGGGAGGCAACCCTGGTTGGTTGTGATAGCTCCTAACAACATTAGTGACTCTTGAAGGCTTCAATTTCACATACGAAATCTATAGTATGGGGAAGCCATTACTGCCTCCATCACATAAATGTGCTACTTGCTCCAATTCTGAATTTTTTTTCATAGCACTTTCATTTAAAATAGTTAAAAACTGGAATGAAGCCAAATGTTCATCAGCAGGTGAATGGGTAAACATATGGTGGTATATTCATACAAAGGAATACTACTCAGCAATAAAAATAGGAACGTATTTCTGTTATGTGCAATATCATGTCTTAAATTTTATACAAATGAAATAATACAAGGTGTACTCTGGTTTCTTTTGCTCAACATAATGATTTTGAGCCCCATCCAGCTAGAGTCCATTTGCAATAGTTCACGCCAGCTGATTGCACATATCACTTTCCAACTCTACATTCAGTAACATCACATAACAGTTTGAAATTGACCATGATGGGAGTATTTGTGTCATGGCAATTGGCAAATGCTACATAAATCTGGGCTTTAATAAAATTACTGTGAACATTTTTGCACAAAAACAGCTATGGACATTCCTGCAGAAGGCTTTTTGTGGACATGTATTTTCATTTCGTTTGGGCAAATACTTAGGAGAGGAATTACTGGGCCATAATGTAGATATATATTTTCCTTGACAAAAAAACTATACCTCATTTTTGAGGCATTAGGTATTCAAACTGGAAAAAGAAATGTGGAACCAGGATGTCCAGCATCCTTTCCTTAGACTTGTTTCAATGCTACTAGTATCCCGCTCCACCACCACCTCCCCCAGATTAGAAGAGAGAAACTCATGTGCTATGGTCTGAATGTTTATGTCCCTTCAAAATTTATGCATTGAAACCTAATCCCCAAGTGACAATATTAAGAGGTGGGATCTTTGGGAAGTGATCAGGTCCTAAGGATACAGCCCTCATAATAGGATTAGTGGCCTTATAAAAGGGGACCCAGAGAGTTGCCTTGCTCTTCCTCCATGTGAGGATGAATCAAGAAGGTACCATCTTTGAGGAACAACCCTCACCAGACACTGAACCTGTTGGTGCCTTAATCTTGGGCTTCCATCCTCCAGGACTGGGAGGAATAAATATTTGTTGTTTATAAGCCACCTAGTATTTTGTTACAGCTTCCTGAACAGACTATGACACTATGACAGCTTGTTCATTTAATCATTAGTTAATTAGTTCATTCAACAATACTTATTGAACATCTTCTATGTGCCAGGCACTGTGGTATGCACAGGAAATACAGTGGTAAATAGCACAAGTAAGCACAACTTACAGTCTCGTGAATATCCAGCCTCTTTTGGACCTCTTCATTTCTGCCACATTTTTCATATGTAGAAGGGACAATTATAGAGCCACTGTCTTAGTCACCGGGATGGAGAGTTTCATGGAGAGTGACACCCTGGTTCCACATTTCTTTTTTGTTTGAATACCTAATGCCTCAAAAGTGATACATAATTTCTTGTCAATCTGACCACAAAATCCAGGCAGATCTGCAGCTTGTCATGAATGATAAGTTGAACTTGTTTAAGGTCACTTTTGCTTTGTTTTACTGTCTAACCAGAGAATAGAGGTGTGCCTGAAGCTTGGGGGTGTCACCGTCTGGGCAGAGTAAGGACCCCACAAGGTCAAAGTAGCCCAGAGCTGTGAATTATCTGTCCTAATGTCAGATAGCATTGAGGGATGGCCTTATGGCAGCCTTTAAGGCTTCACTCTATTGTCATAGAAAACTGAGTCTTGTTCTGCCACAGTTATCTACTTCCGTGTTTTTTGTTTGTTTGTTTGTTTGTTTGTTTTTACTGTGTCACTGAGCCTACCAAAATTTTTAGTGCCAGAGACCCTGTATGCTCATGTTGCATTTGCCAACATAATGACAGTATTTGTTCTTTCCAACACTCACCATCTGGGAGGGAGAGAGCTTAGTGAGTGTTATATCCTCTCTCTGGGCAGAGATAAATAAATGATAAGAAAATATCCCCCAAATAATTATGCTGCTGTTGGAAAATTATCATCTCCATTTTAAAGACAAAGGAACTGAGGCTGGGACTTATGTGTGCTATATAATAGGATTTGAACTATGTGGTTCCAAAGTTGTAGATCTTCCTGAGTCTTTAGTAGATAAATTATGGAGATCTAAGGTGATTGGGAGAGCTCTCTGTCTCCTGGGGGACCCCATGGCTAAATGTCAAGTGTTTGCCCCTTTGGATTTCTTGTAATGTTGGGCTAAAGTGACTAGAAGTGGAGTTGGCTTCCAAACGTTTTGACCTCATCAAAGGGCCATTTGTTAAAGGCTAGCCTATCTCTTCCTTATTTTAGTTCTGTCAAGAAAACAGAGGCAAAATTGACTTGCCTATATGCCTACTTTACAATGTTGCTGTGGCTGGCCCTTGTTATAGATTGCCAGTACAGATCCTAACTTGTGGGGATATCAAGTTATAAATGGGTAATTAGACATCCTGCCTGAGTTTTCTTCTTGAAGTTCCACCTGGATGCCTGTGTTTGAAAGCGGGGAGCCGTGCGTAGTGTGTTCGGTGTGGAGGAAGGTGTCTTGGTGTGCAAGCTCTGCTTTGAGGCGCTGCTCTCTGTGCCAGCATTTCCTGGCAATGTGTTGTTGGGTGAAAAAGCTGTATGGTTTCTTTTTTATTTTTTTCTCTTTCCTTAAAGCTTTATCTATATTCACACACCAGCTAGAGGGAAGAAAAAACCCTGAAGAGCTGAGTTCAAACACCTGCAGTTATTTTGAAGACAATGATTGACTGAACTTAACATTTCCCCTGAGCAACAAGTGCTGGTGTGAAGATGAAACCTGGGAGAAGAGCAGCAAGTTCAAGAACCATAAAGTAAAGCAGAAAAAAACCTACTTTGGGTAGTTGTAATTACTCAGTTCAGGTTGTTATAGTATACAGCTTTAAACATTTAATATCTTGCTTTATAACCTTTTATATAAACAAGGACCCACATAAGGCTTTGGGCCAGTTTGAACCTCAAATATGAAATATGTCAATCTACACATGTAATGCATAACTATGAGAAAATGCCTTTTCTTGCTCTTCAACCTTTTCTGTGTAGAGTCAGCTGAACATAAAAACACAGGGGATGGATTCACCACATTTATTTCCATTGCACAGAAAGTATCTTGCTTGTTTACTTAGTAGGTCTGCAGCAATTGCACGTGTTCTTACCTCATTTCTTCCTTGGTAATTAGCATATTTTTTCTTAGAGGAGCATATGGCATCCTCACTTGTAAACAAACCCTGCAAGCCTCTTTCCATGTTGTTGAGATCTGAATTGAGCTGTAATTTTATCAAGTCATAATCATGGAAGCTCATGGATTCCCTAAGATGATAAAATTCAGCACACAAGCATAACAGGTAAATTGTCAGGAACTGGACCAATGTGGTCTTATATTGCTAGATGATTCAGGATACATACAGTATACAGAACTGAGGGATGAAGTGAGAAGACCCAATTGCAGCAACTTTAGCCTGTAAACAAAGCTAGAGAATGAAAGACCAGATAGAAATAGAAAGCTGCTGAGTTTGAATTACCAATCTGGGTTCAGTGACTCTCTGAGAAAACTGAAGTTGTTCTTTAAACGAAATAGATTTTTTACTAAGATTCCTATTGTCTGAGATAGGAATAAAACATGATTTTCAACTAGCTGTTTTGTCATAATGCAGTAGAAAAGGGGTGATTATATATGGTCACATTTTGGAGTCTGTTGTCTGAAATTGCACATGGAAATTTTGCTTGACAATCATTGTATTCAATATGCTCATCCCAACTGCAGCACACAAATAACATTTATCTACTTCCTAAATATGTAGGTGTAGCTGTAGTCATTCTAACTTGAAAAACAACCCGCAACATTTTAAAAATTCTGGCTTTGAATTTGGGAGGCCAGTTGTGCCGAAATCATACTGAGTGTTTATAAATTGGTCATGAAAAAAATCCTAACAGGACAATTCAAATGTGTTATTTTTCAATTGTGACACCTATCTACATCCAAGGAGAAAGGTGTAGGTGACTAAGTGGGGAGGTTAGAGTGGGTGCTTGCCTTTTTGCCCAGGAAATCATTTTAGCATTTTGAAACTGTTTTTATGGTACCTTATGTAAGATACATAAAACAGAAAATGTTAATTATACATATTAAAGAATAGGGGAAGGAGAGGAGCTAAAAACTGAGGGAGTTCTAGAGATTCTTCCCATTCCCCCCACCTCATAGCCATGCCTTGATGCTGCCAGGCCCTAGACTTTCTTAAATGCCTTGTAAAACCAAAACTACTCAGAAGATTCACATCAATGTACATGCATTAATCTTAGCTGACTTCAGTGTTTCAGAGGGAAGTGAGAGTTTTGGGGCCTCTGGGAATTCTGAGCTAAGTGGTTTGACAGTAGGCTGAGAAAAAACAAGAGATGTTATGAGGTGCGTCAGAATCCTTGGGATAGCCTCAGGACTCTCAAGCAGGGAGTTGTGGATTCAGGTTGGGATGTGACAAACACCATGCCTGATAGCCTAGGAAGAAAGTGAGAGCCAAAAGAGTTAGGTGTCTCTGGGGGGAGTCATTTCATCAATGGTTTCTATAAGTTCTGGCTCTACGTTGGTCAGATAAACACAATAAGCCCCAGTGTTGGTCAAATAAGCACAATAAGCCCAAAGGTGTATTACCTGAGTTAAATCTTACATCAGTGAATCTCAGTCTTGGCTATATATTGGAATCTTCTGGGGAGCCTTAGAAACTACTGATGCCTGGTGCCTACTCTTAGAAATACTGATTTAATTGGTTAGGAATGCTGCATAGGCTTTGGGAGTTTTAAAAGCTCTCCAGGTGATTCTAATGGATCAGCCAAGGCTGCGAACCACTGTGTATGACCTAAATTGAGTCTGTTTGGGTAAATATGTTGCAATTCACCTTCTCTAAAAAAGTAAAAATACTTGGTTTTAACCTTGCACTAATATTTCAAATATTTCAACAACCTTTCAAGGTTTAAGAGTTGAGTAGTATACATTTGAGATGTAGTAATATCCCAGGGTCAGGTTCCTCTGGGACCTACCCTGGCTAGCCTCAGCATGATGGCACTTGCCTGCCTTTCACCTCAAATCCTTGCTGCAGTGCCGTGTTCTGTCATGAGAGTCACAAGATACTTGGTGATTGCAAACCTGCTGGCTTATAATAAGTAAATAGTGGGCAAAGCAAAGGTCCTTAGGAATCAAAGAAATCTGTGGTACCCTATTATCTGTAAGATAATTTGGGACTTCATTGAATCATTTGTGTGTGTGCTATTAATACTTTGCTTTGCTTTTTCCAGATGAAAAAGATGTCTTATACAAAATTTGTCAATCAAACATAGCTGAGATATTTTGCTCAACAGATATATTGCCTCTTATGATTTAAATGGGGGATTAAAGAAAGGTTTTGAAAATCTGGCATTAAGAAAAATGGCTAAAACTCGCTTTTGATTGCCTCCGAGTGATGGTGAAGGAAAGGGGGAATCATTGAAGTCAAGTGACTTATGGTTGTACCATCTAATTTTCTTGCATCTTGACAGACCTTGTTTTGTGACAATTTCCAAGGGGTTCTTGCCTTTTTATATCCAGAGTAGTATATGTGGACCCAGGATTCCTACTCCAACTAGAGGACTAACCTCTTGAAGGCTGCGATTATGATTTTTCTCCTAGAATTATTAGCAAAGTAAGATGTAAGCAATAAAGCTATAATGGTGGAATAAATGAGGTGGGGGTAGAGAATTAGAGGTCTATTTATACCTGATCACCTAGGTAGCTCACCACCCCACTACCTCCAGGGTCCACCTTACCACCACACTACCTCCAGGGTCCACCCTGTCTAAGCCTCAGAATCTATCTGCATGCATGGGAAGGATGCTAGCTTGTCAAAGAAAGCAAGCTTTGAAAAGACCACCAAGACATATTCTTAGATCAGATTTTACAACCTTATTTACTGAGATCATTAGACTGCAAAATGTTTGTTGTTGCTGGTTCTACTTAGTAAACGGGACTACAGAGATCTATTTAGTAAAACCTTGTTATTTGGACAGAGAAAACCAAGGGCCAGGGAAGTTAAATTGGCCATAATCAATACTGTGAGTTTTTTTTTTTTTTTTTTTAAAGCTAAGACTAGAACCTGGTTCTCTAGTACCAAATCCAAGGCTCTTTCCTCTGAGATGGTTGCAGTTTCAGAATAAGAGAAAGAACCTCTTAGTCAATCCCACAGTTTAACAAAGCTGATTGGGAAAAATGAAAATATTAAAGAAAACATGTTTGTATAGTATTTATGTTTGGTGATGTTCAATCAGCATTTATTTATATGATAAAAAATTAGAAATTGCCTGAACTGTCACAGAAAGGAAGGTTGCTTGGTAAAATACCATTTCCATTATACGATATGACAGAAAATAATTCAACCATTAAAAACCATGTTCTTGAAGCCTATTTAAAGATATTGAAAGATGGTCATAATAAATGGCAATTCACGACAGAAAGCAAAGTTGAAAAAGCATGGGTTAGATGCTAAGCATTACTTCTAAACTACTAGGCTTCGTGTCTAAGGCTACACATTTCTGAAGTTTATGGAGAGCCTTTAAATGTCAGCATCATTTTTAGCCCAGAGCTCTTTTCTTACACAACATCTAAAAATATCTATTAGTTTAACTTGTCAGCATGTAAAACATTTGCTATGACTTTTCTCATCGTATCACTCAAATCATGTCAGAGCTAGAAAGAAAAAACTGCTTGGATAATCGGGCAATGACTAATATAATTTGCTGAGATTTTCGGGAGGATATTTAGCAGCAATTTAATAATGGTTATAATCATAAGAAGCCTAATCAAAGAGTTCTATTTACTGCATATTTCCACTTAGGTATCCCATAAGCAATTCAAACTCACAATGTCCCAAATTAACTTTGTGTATAGTACCAGTATCCATTTAGTTGCCTAAGTCATGAACTTTGAATCATCTTCTGTGTATTTTTAGCCTGGATTACTGTGAAAACACCTAAGTCTTCTCTCTAAATCTAGGTTTGACCGCCTCCAATCCATTCTCCACTCTGAAGATAGAAGAAATGCTCTAAAAATGAAATCAGATTATGTTACTTCCTTATTTATAAACCTTTATTGGAGTCCCATTGCCTTCAGGATAATATAAGCTCCTTGGCATGGCCTTCAGGGCCCTATATGATCTCTATCCTGTTTTCACCTCCAGACTGAAAGCTTGCTGGTTCTCCAGATATGCTCTCCTCTCAATTGCTGACTCCTCATCTTTCTGGGCCCCAGTTGTATGTTGCCTCCTTTGGGAATCAAGGCCAATTAAGTGCCCCATTCAAGGAACTTGCCTGGCACCAGGATGTAACCTTTTATGTTGTAGTTGCCTGTTTACTTGTGTATCTTCTCTCTTAAAACTGTCAGCTCCTGGAGGACAGAGATTTAGTTCTGTCCACTCTGATATCATTAGCATCTATCACAGTGTGTTACTACTTTAAAAAGAATCTTTCCTCTTTCCATATCATTAACAACACGGAGGACTGGAACAGAAAGGATTGCTTACCCAACATTCATGCCATATGCACTGTCCCACCCCACCCCAGCCTGCCAATCCTTTTTCACAGCAGAACCAGATTGTGTGCGTATATCCATCCTCCAAGTGTTTCAGGGGAAGCTGACCACAAGCCTGATTTGTCTATGACAATTATGTTAATCTCCTCCCCCTTGCCTGCAGTTAGTTTAAGAAGGGTCACATGACTCAGCTCTGGCCAAGGAAGTTTGAGGAGTAGTCCGATGGGGGTTTCTGTGAAAGGTTTCCTTGCTTCTAAGAAAGAGACACAGGAAGAGATGATTCGTTTTCTCTTGGCATTTTTATGACAAAAACCACTGTAGAATTTTTGTTCCCATGAAGGGAACCAGCCTGGGAATAAAGCCAACACATGAACAATGGCTGAATGGAGAGGTGGAAAGGACTTGGGCCCCTTTTGGCATAAACATTGATTATACCTCTTGGAGCCCACCCAAGCTCCAGACTTCTTACGTAGGATAATCAATTTTCCCATTGTTGAAGTAAATTTGAGTTGGGGATCTCCGTTAATTGTAGCCAAATACCTATAAAATGATAAAAATATATATTAGAAATAGGCCTTGTTCTACTGATAATTATTCTCCTGGTATAAGAAAGTAGGCTTTCTTCCACTGGGAAGTATAACACTAGGCATAATATAATTGTACAAAAGACCTGGAACAGCAAGTTATTCTTGCCTTACATTCACATATAACTTATTTATATGCTCTTGTTGGGTTGTTTGGTGGCTTATACAGTACCCAAAGGAAAAATGACATTTGATATTTTAGAATTTGAGGCAACAGAGAAATCTCACTGCATTTTAAGTTGCTGAAGTCAGTATCAACAAAGTTAGATAACCCATAAGTTAACTATGGAAAAAAAAAAACCAGCTTTAAATTTTTAAAAATATTTTTTAAAAAAATAATTTATTTTTTAAAATAAATTTTTAAATTATTTTTTAAAAAATAAATTATTTATTGAGGTATGGGTAGACATAAAGTCTCTCAGATGCTAGCAATTATAGAAAAATTAGAAAATACACACAAATGTAAAAAATGTAAAAAGTAATGCATAGTTTTATTATACACTGATAACTAATTTTAATACTTTGACATATTTCCTTTCAATCTTTAAAAAATAAAAATATGAAGATACACAATATAAAAACAAGTATATGCATAGCTTTGACTTATGTGTTTTTCACTTAATATTTTTTCATAAACATATTTCCATGCAATTATTTTTCCAAATGTGCTTTTAAATAGTTGTATAATATTCCATCCCCTACATAGATGTGTCATCATTGTTTAACCACTCACCTTGGTTGACTCTTTTAGGAGTTTCTTCACATTTTTATCATAAGGCAATATTAAGATGAATATTTCTGGGTACAAAACCCGGATTATATCCTTAGGGTAAATTTTAATTTATGCTGGTCTTTGGGCCATCTATTCTGTTTCATCTTTCTGCCTGTTCTTACATTAGTATCACTTTTTGAAAACTATAATAGCTTTATAATATGTCAATTTCTAATACAGCAAGTTGTTCCACATAAATTTTCTTTTGAATAATTTTCTTATCCTCATGTTTTTTCTCTAGATAATTTCTTTAAAAATTGTCCCAAACTCCAAAAAATCTAATTGAGCTTTTGATTCAATTGTATTAAACATGTATATTGACTTGGTAATAATTCACAATTCTATAATATTGAATCTTATGTTTATTTATATATCACTCTATTTATTAAGGCTTCTTTTATGTCTCTCAAAAATATTTTTAGTTTTTCCCAATTTCTTTTTAAGATTTTTTTTCTCTGCATTTCTTTGAATTTTTTTTTGTTGCTATTGTAAATGTGTGGGCAAAACTATTAAAAGTATCTTATTGAAAGCCTGACCTTTTAGCATCAGGCTATTTTTTTGAAGATGTTCACTTTGGCATCTTCTGGCAACAAAATATGACTTTCATGAAGTATGAGGCAGGAATAGTCACATGCTCTGAGTCCCAGTTCTGTCACTAATGGTAACCATTTATAAAAAGCAAATCTCTTCTTATCTCATTTTATAAATCTAAGAATAAATATTTAATATACCTTGAACATATGCCATTTAAATCTTTCAATCATTGCTTTAAAAAATCAAACCTGTAAAAAATTATACCCTGGAAGAAGTAAATTTTAAAACAAAATTTTTCCTTTTCTTCTTTATATATAAAGCAATGTAAGACCAAGTACATTTGGTTTCAGAGACTTGATGGCTCACATAATTATGTAGAACTAATTAATTCAAAATCTGTTTATCAACAGTAGTCTGTAGCTACAGCATTTTCTCTCAGAGGCATTAACAAATGCTTATCACCTGCTTTCTTGTTGCAGTTTGTCTCAAAGGCAAATCAATACGAAAAATGTAAAAATGCTATTCCCAGAACTAACACTTTCAGCAACTTACAGGAACTTTTAGTATCTGATACCAATTCGTTTTCTTAGCTTAAATTAAAACAGTTTTATTTTAACAATGAAATGTGTCAAAATACTAAGGATTTTAAAGGGCATAATAAAGTTTTACCAATGATTTTTTAAATTTAGGTTATAGATTTATTTATATATGTGCATACATTTTTAATTATTATATATTTTTCAGCCTAAATAACTATAACAGATGGTTGGGGATAAAAGGATATAAAATAAAGCTATTACATACTTCATAGATTGTACAACATAATGTACATTGCACATACCCACATTACATGCATATGGAAATAAAAGAATCCATATCATGGGCAATATCTTCCTTTGTATAGTATCAGTGAAATAGCAGAAATGAGTTATCAATGAATGTATGTATCTGATTTTTGATAGGTTTTCTGGATCAATTAGATCCCCCAAACATTATTCAAATTACTACATTTCTGTAAGTTCACTGGATAGAACAGTAGGTAAAATGAAACAGTGTTTTGAGTTAGAGAGAAATACTTATTTGTTTTTACAGAAAAGAAAATGAAATTTCAGGAATTGAAATTCCCCTTTCCCCCTGTTTTTAAAAAAGGTGCACCTATCTTTTGAAAAATTAAAAGTGCTCCTTGTAAATTAAATGAACTTATTACTTTTTTAAGTTCATTTTTATAGTGGGCTTTGCAGGCTGAAAGAAAGGGTTAAAATCTGCTGCTTTTGCCTCAGGATGCCTGAGGATTTGGCCCTTGGTCTTATGCTACTTACAACACAACTCAAGGAACTGTTAAAAGTTTCCCTATGAAAACCTACAGAATGTGAGAAAATTTTTGCACTCTATCCATCTGACAAAGGGCTAATATCCAGAATCTACAAGGAACTTAAACAAATTTACAAGAAAAAAACAACCCCATCAAAAAGTGGGCAAAGGATATAACAGACACTTGTCAAAAGAAGACATTTATGCAGCCAACAAACATGAAAAAAGGTAATCATCACTGGCCATTAGAGAGATGCGAATCAAAACCACAATGAGCTACCATCTCATACCAGTTAGAATGGCAATCATTAAAAAGTCAGGAAACAACAGATCCTGGAGAGGATATGGAGAAATAGGAACACTTTCACAGTGTTGGTGGGAGTGTAAATTAGTTCAACCATTGTGGAAGACAGTGTGGCGATTCCTCAAGGATCTATAACTAGAAATACCATTTGACCCAGCCATCCCATTACTGAGTATATACCCAAAGGATTATAAATCATTCTACTATAAAGACACATGCACACATATGTTTATTGCAGCACTCTTCACAATAGCAAAGACTTGGAACCAACCCAAATGTCCATTAATGATGGACTGGATAAAGAAAATGTGGCACATATACACCATGGAATACTATGCAGCCATAAAAAGAGGATGAGTTCATGTCCTTTGTAAGGGTATGGATGAAGCTGGAAACCATCATTCTCAGCAAACTATCACAAGAACAGAAAACCAAACACTGCATGTTCTCAGTCATAAGTGGGAGCTGAACAATGAGAACACATGGACACAGGGAGGGGAACATCACACACTGGGGCCTGTCGGGGATGGGGGCGGCTAGGGGAGAGATAGCATTAGGAGAAATACCTAATGTAGATGATTGGTTGATGGGTGCAACAAACCACCATGGCACGTGTATACCTATGTAACAAACCTGCATGTTCTACACATGTATCCCAGAACTTAAAGTATAATAAAAAAAAAAAAATCTAAGAAAAAGTCAGGAAACAATAGATGCTGGTAAGGATGTGGAGAAATAGGAATGTTTTTCAACTGTTGGTGGGAATGTAAATTAGTTCAACTATTGTGGAAGACAGTGTGGAGAGCATTAGGACAAACATCTAATGCATGTGGCATTTAAAACCTAGGTGATGGTTGATAGGTGCAGCAAATCACCATGGCACATGTGTACCTATGTAACAAACCTGCACGTTCTGCACATGTATCCCAGAGCTTAAAGTAAAATTAAAGAAAAAGAAAAAAAAACAAAAAAAAATCTTATCCAATTCCCTACATGTTAAAGTATTATAAATAAAAATATATTTTTCATCAGAATAAAGTTTCCCTATGCCAGATCTAAAATAAATGCAAGTTCTACTGTCTATGAAACCTAGCACCTGTACCTTATTGTTAACATTGTTTATCAAGTAGCGAGTAACCAGTATTGCTGAGATGCAGCTGCACAGCTAGCTAGGTATGAAAGGTGAAGATATGCCAGAACTGATGGTGCTATGGTTTGAATGTCCCCTCTAAGAGTAATACTGATATTCAGTTGTCATTGTGATGATGTTAAGAGGTGATTAGGGCCAAGCGTGGTGGCTGATATCTATATTCCCAGCACTTTGGGAGGCTTAGGCGAGCGGATCAGGAATTCGAGGTCAGGAGTTCAAGACCAGCCTGGTGAGCATGGTGAAACCCTCTCTCTACTAAGAAAAAAACAAAAAAATTGGCAGGGTGTGGTGGCGTGCACCTATAATCCCAGCTACTCGGGAGGTTGAGTCACGATAATTGCTTGAACTCGGGAGGTGGGGGTTACAGTGAGCTCAGATCGTGCCACTGTACTCCAGCCTGGGTGATGGAATGAGACTGTGTCTCAAAAGAAAAAAAAAAAAAAGAGGTGATTAGGTCATGGGGCTCTGCCCTCATGAATGGATTAACAACATTATTTCAGGAATAGGTTTGTGATTGTGAGAGTCTGCCCCCCCTTTTTCTCTGTCTTGAGTGGTGTCACTCTTCTCACCATATGGTGCTTTCTGCTGTTATAATGCAGCAAAAAGACCTTCACCAGATATGGCCCCTCAGTCTTGGACTTCCTGGTCTCCAGAACCAGGAACCAAATAAACTTCTTTTAAAATTACCCAGTTTGTGGTATAACAGCAGCAAAAAAACAGACTGAGACATATGGCTTCCTTGAGCTCAGAGATTCTGTGTCTGCTCAGCTTCATCTGTCATTATGACCATACATTTCCCAAGTGTGGGGGATTTGGACATTGGAAGCTATGCCTAGGAGTTGTGAGACCTCTACTACACTATTACTTTACATACTGTGCTGTTGCTTTTTGATTCTTTCTAAAAACAAAAAATTTGGAGTTAAGTCTTTTGTGTCTCTTGAGTTGATTATTAATCTGAACCCAAGTTGAGCAGAGTTGGAAAATTTTCATAGCAATAAATTATCCTCTGTATTCTACCTTAATCCTTCTAGTCTCAACCGCCAAAGCCCAAAGGGTCTACAAAGAGGAAAAACCTGCTTGATAAATGGGTAGGTGGATTCTCATTATGACTTAACGTTAATGTCCCTCTCAGCTCAGCAACTTCAAACACTAAGTTGTCAATGACCCTAATGGTTTTCTGAGATAATAGAAAGTGCCATCATGAGAGAAAGAAAGAGGTATAAAAAACACAAAGGGAGAAAATCCTATAATAAAATGGCATGCAGTTGGCAGCCACTGATTCAATTTCTCTCACTCCCCCACTAAAATGTTTATGAAATACTGGTAAACGGCAAACCTCACATTACCTCATGCTAAAACGAAAACTGACAGATAATCTATTGCTAAAACCTATAAAAATTTTTAGCCATTTCCACAAAGAAATAAAAATAGATTGAGGAAAAACAATTTTTAAGTTAGCTAATAATTGCGTCCTGAAATATAACAGGACAGCTAAGCTGAAAGAAGGTAAAAAGCCAAGTATTTCTCCACTGAGCCCTGCTGATTGGTCCAGGGTTTAGAACAATCAAGAAAAAAATGGATGACATAAGAAGTACTTTTTGAGGTATACTGTTCTTCACTCCCACTTTCCACATCAATTCATAAACACCCTGGAAGGGAATGGGATTGGTGGCATGCCATTGCATCTGGGGAGATTTGGTCCCCACAAATAAAGCACCATAGTTGAATGTAGTACTTAAGAGTCAGATAGACTTGCCACTTACTAGCTAGGTGACTCTGAGTGGGTTATTTAGCCTCTCTCTACTCAATTGCCTCATCTAGGGTTGCTGTTAGTATTAAATGAGATAGTGAATGTACAGCACAAAGCATAGTACGTTGTACAATGCTTTGTTCAATAAATGGTAGACATTTTTGTTATGACAAGGGTAGAAAATGGGAAAGTTCTAAGAGTTCTAGGAGTATGTGTGTGCATTGTAGATTGTAGCTTTGTTTTATGCTCTATGTTCAGTGTGTCAGAGAATCTAGCCATGGGGTGAGAGTGGGATGGAGTGAGAGTGGATTCTCTGTTACTCTTATGCTGTCATATACGATGAATGTTTGTCCAGGGACTCTTCATTTTAGACAGATTTCCAGCTACACAGTCAATGAGGGGCTCACACTTAGCTGAATGAATAGGGTTGTACAAGCCACAATCCCTGTCTTTGGTAAAGGACAAAAATTGACACTACAACAAAAAAACTGACATGGGTTATGGGTCTATGAAAAAAATACTGCACAAAAAAATGTCTTGGAATCCTAAATAATATGCAAGAAGGCACAAACTCTATGAAACAGCAACAAGCTAATTAGCCACCTTAAACACTGAAGAGTTGGGTACCTCATTTCCCCTCATCCTCTCTACCCATTTTACCACCATTCTGGGTGCCCTCTGTCTCTTCCTGAATGACCATTCTGTTGTGGGCTAAATTGTGTTTTTCGCTCCATCCCCATTCATATGTTGAAGTCCTAAGTTCCAGTGCCCCAGGATATGACTATATTTGGAAATGGGGTCTTTAAAGAGGTAATGAAGGTTAAATGAAGTCTTTGGAGGTTGGCCTCAATCCAATATGACCCATGTCCTTGTAAGAGAAGATCAGTTCACAGACAGAGGAGAAAGAACACTTAAAGGCACAGGGAGAATACGGCTACCTACAAGCCAAGACAAGCCTCTGATGAAAGACCCTGCTCACGCCTTGATCTCAGAGTGCCAGCCTCCACAACTGTGAGGAAATGAATTTCTGTTGTTTAAATCACCCAGTCTGTGGCACTTGGGAAGCCCTAGCAAACTAATATACCATCCAATTGCTTGGCCTCTCAGTTTCTTTATTTTCTCATCTCTAGGGACCTTTACTTTGTTTCTCTTCAGCCCCTCCTCCCAGGGCAGCACCCTGATGCTGTCATGATCCAGAACTGTTACTTTCTGAAATATTACATTCAAATCTGTACTGTTGGGAAATCTCTGACGATAGTTATACTGCCTTGTGACCTTCACATTTGGCTACTGCCACCCAATCCTTCAATGTCACCTGTGTCCCCAAATAAACCCCACTTCTTGCTCCCAACTCCCCCGTCGTCTTCCTTCTCAACTGAGTCTAGACATTGTGGTTTATCACTTCATCCTTTGTTTTGTCAGTATGTTTAAACCTGTATTTCCTTCCATAGTGACAGCCTTGCAAAACCCCAACCCAGCTGTTTTCCCTGAACTCATACAGTATTTCTGAGCAGTGTTAAAGGAAACCGCACAGCCACCATGTGTTCTGAACCATTGTAAAGTCATTTAGGTCTTCAAGCCTGTCCCATTATCTCTTCCCTTCTCTGCAGCTACTATTTCAAACTTCCTCTATTGTCTTCTTCAAAACGTGGATCTCACTATGTCCAACAGATGACTTCACTTCCTATTTTATAGGGAAAATTGAGGTCACCAGAGAGAAATTTCCCCCAGTTCTGCCAACAAATCTATAAACATCTTCATTCTCACTAGTCATTCTTTGTTACCTTGTATTACACATGAATATGTGCTCCTTTTCCTTCCTCAGGTTAATTCCTTAATAACCCTTTGAATTCCATTTCTCACAGTTCTTCCAAGGCCTCACACTTTTCATTGTTCTTTTCTCTCTCATGTTTAATTCTCTACTTTCTCCCCTTATCTGTTCCTTCTGCTCACTATTTAAATACTCTCAAAATATCCTGGTAGGCCCTGCTACTTCTGGAAGCGTGCCTCACGCCTCAGTGTGCTGGGGCAAAATGTTGGAATGAGCCCCACTGACACACGGACATACAAAGTTTGTTTGTTTGTTTTGAGATGGAGCTCTATCACCCAGGCTGGAGTGCAGTGGCACGATCTTGGCTCACTGCAACCTCTGCCACCTGAGTTAAAGTGACTCTCCTGCCTCAGCCTCCTGAGTAGCTGGGATTACAGACAGCTGCCACCATGCCCGGCTAATTTTTGTATTTTTAGTAGAGATGGGATTTTGCCATGTTGCCCAGGCTGGACTCAAACTCCTGACTTCAGGTGATCGCCTCAGCCTCCCAAAGTGCTGGGATTACAGGCAGGAATGACCACGCCTGGACTTGCATTGTTTTAAGTGTCTTTCATATTTTAACTCAACTACCACACAACAGAGCTCTAAGGAAGGCACCATTTTTTCCATATTGGGCAGCTTAGAAAATAAACCATACATAATAACAGAACAATAACAAAAGCAAATATTTACATGGCATCTAATATTTAAAATGTTGTACATTATTCCATGATTTATTTCTCACATTAACACTATGAGATTGGTACTATGACTCTCTCTGCTTTACAGAGTGTGACTTCTAAGGATACCCAGTTGGCAAGTGGTAGAGTCAGGATTAGAACCTAAGGAGTTTTAACACATTGTTAAATGTGTTAGCACTGTTTTGAGAAAATCTTTAATCAAAAAACAAATCAAAAGTAAGACCTGAAAAAGGAAGAAGTCATGGAATAAAAGAATCATTGACTAATTTCTGTCCTACCAGCTCTACTGCTTCCCAGATCTGTGACCTGAGGCAAGTCGTGTAACTTTTGTGTCTCAATTTTCTCATTTTAAAAAAAAGGAATAATAAGATTATTTATCTCTTTGGTTGTTGTGAAGATAAAAATATGTTAATGCACATAAAGTGCTTATATCAATGCTTGAGAATGTAGGATGTGCTAAATCAGGGGTGTCCAATATTTTGGCTTTCCTGGGTCACATTGGAAGAATTGTCTTGGGCCATACAAAAAATACACTAATAGTAATGATAGCTGACAACAACAACAACAACAACAACAACAAAAATCCCCCAAAATCACATTATGTTTTAAGAAAGTATGAATTTGTGTTGGGCCACACTCAAAGCCATCTTGGGCTGCATGTGGGATGAAGGCTGCGGGTTGGACAAGCTTGTGCTAAATCATACTATTTTGTTTTTCTTACATCTTCTCAACCATGCATCATTAATGATGAACAGGAGGCTGGCAAAACCTCTCCTGAAGAATTTACATAAGTGACTTAATTCCTTTTGGAATGTCCCTCTGCATTGCTGCAACGAGTACAGCTCTTAGCCCAGGAAAGAGGAGTCTCTGTCCAGGTCCTACAATTTAGAGGGCCCCTTGTATCACACATAAAATGAATTCATTAAAGAATACATGGGTGTCTCTGTCACTTTTCAGGCCACAGAGAAATCCTTCTTCAAATCTGCTCGATGGCCTCAAAACAAAAGTCACCCGTTCAAATGGCATGAAAGTGTATAGGTTGAAACACTATTGGTATGGAAAACACACACTACTTGGAATCCAGGAGCAGTGGAAACACTGAGGTACATGAAAATATAAATGTCTAACTTGTTAAATTCTCCCTCTTAATTTACATGCATGAAATAGATTCTTGTTATGGTGAAGTATCCCAGTGCCGAATGTCTATTTTCTCGCTTCACTTCTTGTTCCAATTTGTGGTTCTAGAGGTATTCATACATTAGTGCAATATTTGAAACAGTTGCACAAAGCTGTAGAAATTCTGTAGGATTAGTTGATATTACTCAGATTTGCGTATATATATAGGTTTTAGCTTAAAATTTTTGAAGCATGTAAAAGATACTGATTTTTTACATTATAAGTAGATCTACATATTGCTTTAAGAGATCATAAAAGTTGCAATATAGGCAATAGCTGTACATATGGTGAAGTTAAAAATATTTTGCAATATTTTCTGTAATAATTTATCAATATATCACTGTTACAATATCTGAGCAAGACATGTATATCTTACTAATTTCTAAATCTAACTATTGAATTAATAACTTGACAATGCCTGCCCCTATTGCCTCAGCAGAGCCAAGTTTCTTTAACTAGGAATTAATAAAAATTTATTTAGAAACAACAGTGACTCAAGAAAGTTTGTCTAATTTGGCATTACTATCAATAAAGCACAAATAATGTGAAAATCTTGATTATAACAACATTTGTGATGCTATGGAAATTAAAGCAAGACAGAAACATTTTATGGAATAATATATAATAAATTATGGATTATATGTATTTTACTTGTCATCAAAACATTACTAACCTATGAACAGACATGCATGATAAAATTAAATTCATTCCTTTTTGATATTTTGCCTAATTTCAATGATTATATATAAAAATCATAGCTTTTCACACAATTTAATTTTTTATCATTATAAAGATGTGTTTCTCAAGGTAGGAGAATAGAATATCTTTTATCTAATCACCAGCAGCTTGCTTTCTACTTTTGAAACAATTGGACATATGATATGTGGACTCCCGTTTGCACTGTTGCCCTGGGTCCTGCAAATGTCAGAGGTCAAGACCTGGGATTGTGAGTTCAGGAATTTAATGTGCGCTCTCTTGAGAATGAAAGTTCAATATACAGTTAGCCCCTGTGTGTGTTGGTTCCACATCCATGGATTCAACCAGCTACAGGTTGAAAATATGTTAAAAAAATTTAAAACAAATTAAAAGAATATAATGTAACTATTTATAATGCATTTACATTGTATTATGTATTACAAGTAATCTGGGGATGATTTAAAGCATACAGAGGTATGTAGGTAGGTTATATGCAAATACTACACTCTGTTATATAAAGAACTTCAGCATCTGTGCATTTTGGTATCCTGGGGAGGGGGTGGGAGTGGGCATAGAACCAATCTCCTGCAGATAACAAGGATGACTGCATATCTAAAAATATCATCTTGTAGATGTGTGGTGTTATTTCTGAGGTCTCTGTTCTGTTCCATTGGTCTATATGTCTATTTAGGTACCAGTACCGTTCTGTTTTGGTTACTATATCCTCGTAGTATAGTTTGAAGTCAGGTTGTGTGATGTCTCCAGCTTTGTTCTTTTTGCTTAGGGTTGTCTTGGCTATACATGCTCTTTTTTGGTTTCATATGAAATTTGAAGTAGTTTTTCTAATTCTGTGAAGAATTTCAATAGTGGTTTGATGGGAATAGCATTGAATCTATAAATTACTTTGGGCAGTATGGCCATTTTCACAATATTGTTTCTTCCTATCCACGAGCATGGAATTTTTCTTATCTGTTGGGGCCTCTCTCATTTCCTTGAGCAGTGGTTTATAGTTCTTCTTAAAGAGGTCCTTCACATCCCTTGTTAACTGTATTCCTAGGTATTTTATTCTCTTTCTAGCAATTGTGAATGGGAATTCATTCATGATTTCACTCCCTGCTTGTCTATTGTTGGTATATAGGAATGCTTGTGATTTTTGCACGTTAATTTTGTGCAAACCTTTGACAAACCTGACAAAAACAAGCACTGGGGAAAGGACTCCTTACTTAATAAATGGTGCTGGAAAAACTAGCTAGCTCTATGTGGAAAGCTGAAACTGGACCCCTTCCCTATACCTTATACAAAAATTAACTCAAGATGGATTAAAGACTTAAATATAAAACCAAAACCATAAAAACCCTAGAAGAAAACTTAGGCAATATCATTCAGGACATAGGCATGGGCAAGGACTTCATGACGAAAATGTCAAGAGCAATTGCAACAAAAGCCAAAATTGACAAATAGGATCTAATTAACCTAAAGAGCTTCTGTACAGCAAAAGAAACTATCATCAGAGTGAAAAGGCAACTGACGGAATGGGAGAAAATTTTTGCAATCTACCCATCTGACAAAGGGCTAATATCCAGAATCTACAAGTAATTTAAACAAATTTACAAGGAAAAAACAAACAACCCCCTCAAAAAGTGGGCAAAGGATATGAACAGACACTTCTCAAACGAAGACATTTATGTAGCCAAGAAACGTGAAAAAAAGCTCAACATCACTGATCATTAGAGAAATGCAAATCGAAACCACAATGAGATACCATCTCCTGCCAGTCAGAATGGTGATTACTAAAATGTCAAGAAACAATAGATTCTGGTGAGGCTGTGGAGAAATAGGAATGCTTTTACACTGTTGGTGGGAGTGTAAATTAGTTCAACCATTGTTGAAGAGAGTGTGGCGATTCCTCAAGGATCTAGAACCAGAAATACCATTTGACCCAGCAATCCCATTACTGGGTATATACCCAAAGAAATATAAATCATTGTACTATAAAGACACATGCACACATATGTTTATTGCAGCACTATTTTCAATAGCAAAGACTTGGAACCAACCCAAATGCCCATCAATGGTAGACTGGATAAAGAAAATGTGGTACATATACACCATGGAATACTATGCAGCCGTAAAAACGAATGAGATCATGTCTTTTGCAGGGACATGGATGAAGCTGGAAGCTGTAATCCTCAGCAAACTAACACAGGAACAGAAAACCAAACACTGTATGTTCTCACTCATAAGTGGGAGTTGAACAATGAAAACACATGGACATAGGGAGAGGAACAACTGAGGCCTGTTGGGGACTGGGGGGTAAGGGAAGGGAGAACATTTAGAACAAATACCTAATGCACGTGGGGCTTAAAACCTAGATGATGGATTGATAGGTGCATCAAACCACCATGGCACACATGTACCTATGTAACAAATCTGCACATTCTGCACATGTATCCCCAAACTTAAATAAAAAAATTAAAATAACATCTTCACTCATTCAATACATTTGCTCATTCATTCAACATGCGTTAAGCACCACACTCAAGATACAAAGATAAATCACTGACTAGTACAAAGACAGACACCTGGCAGGGCAGTGACAGGCTTGTACACAGGTATCACTTTTTCCCGGAAGCTTTCCCTGACCATAGGCAGATACTCTTCTTTTTTTATTTTATTTTATTTTATTTTATTTTATTTTATTTTATTTTATTGTATTGTATTGTATTGTATTGTATTGTATTGTATTATTATACTTTAGGTTTTAGGGTACATGTGCACAATGTGCAGGTTTGTTACATATGTATCCATGTGCTGTGTTGGTTTGCTGCACCCATTAACTCGTCATTTAGCATTAGGTATATCTCCTAATGCTATCCCTCCCCCCTCCCCCCACCCCACAACAGGCCCTGGTGTATGTGATGTTCCCCTTCCTGTGTCCATCCACCATGATGAGAAATGTGGTGTTTGGTTTTTGTCCTTAGATATTTACTGAGAAGATGTTTTCAATTCATCCATGTCCCTACAAAGGACATGAATCATCATTTTATGGTCATATATTCATGGTGTATATGTCCATATTTTAACAAATCTATCATTGTTGGACATTGGTTGGTTCAATTTGTTTGTGAAATCCCAAAAAATACTGTCATGTGTCTTTATACACATGATTATATCCTTTGGTATATACCCAAAAGGGATGGTGGGTCAAAGGTACTATTAAACAGCATGGTACTGGTACCACAACAGAGACATAGATCAATGGAACAGAACAGAGCCCTCAGAAATGATGCCACATATCTACAACTATCTGATCTTTGACAAACCTGACAAAAACAAGCAATGGGGAAAGGATTCCCTATTTAATAAATGGTGCTGGGAAAACTGGCTAGCCATATGTAGAAAGCTGAAACTGGATCCCTTCCTTACACCTTATACAAAAATTAATTCAAGATGGATTAAAGACTTACATGTTAAACCTAAAACCATAAAAACCCTAGAAGAAAGCCTAGGCAATACCATTCAGGACATAGGCGTGGGCAAGGACTTCATGTCTAAAACACCAAAAGCAAAGGCAGATATTCTTCTGGGTCTTTTCCTTCAATGGTTTCTATTTCCATGGATCAGTGAGTGAATTCCGTGAACTTAGTAAGAAAATCTGATTTTGAATCTTGACCTTTTCACTTGCTGCTCATAAGGTCTTGGGTTAGTTAATCACTTGGACTCACTGAACTTCAGTTTTCATTCCAGTAGTATGGAGGTAAGAGAACTTGTCCCAGAAAATGTAGAGTGTTGTTATATGGTATATATATGGGTATATACACATGAGGAGGAGCCACATGCAAGATAAACAATGAGCCTGGGAAAGGTGATATTCAAGAAAGTACTCTTCAAATTGGAAAGTGCTATTGAAATATGGGATGGTGATAGTCTAAGAATCAAGTTCAGTTTTTCTGAGATTTTCTCCGACTATAACAATTTACTATGTGACCTCCTCTGTAGTGTCAATGTGACAAACTGAGGAATTTGAAGTGCCATGGAATTATATAAACTTTTCTCATGAATAGACTGTTTTCTATATAGCAGTTTAATAAAATGTCTTGTGCTAAGTTGTTTAGATATCCACTTTTCAGGGGTTTTTTTCTTATTTATAATTCCTCATCAAACTGTAAGAGGGAGGGAGGGAGAAAGAGAGAGAGACATTGCGTCTCATTTCCTCAGTCTCCAAATTGTGTAATTTACCACCTTCCAGGCAGGTACTCAAAATTTGTACTTGGGAAAAGGCCTTAATGAGCAAGTGGAAAACGTTTTTATAAAATTAAGGTCAAACTTACAGTTGTGATAACTTAGCAGTCATTACTACCTTTGTAACCCTGAAGGCTGTTCTTAGTCGCTTGTGCATGTATGCTGTGTCTCCCATATGTATCAGTAAGGAGAGGCTGGTTTATATTGTGGTAACAAATAACCCCCAAGTGTTAATAACTTAAAAAAACAAAGATTTATTTCTTGCTCACATAGGTTTATTTCCTCCTCCAGGATGCTCTCAACAGAGCACCTGCTGTGGACTCTTGCTGGTCTTCATGGCAGAGGAAAGATAGCTCTGCAGGCTCTCACACTGGCCTAGAGTAGGTAAATGCTCTAGCTCAGAAGTGTCATACATCACCCATTTCACCAAACACTGGCTGAGATAGTCACGGGGCCCCACCTGACGAAGGAGCCAGGAAATAGAACCCTATCATGGTCCAGAAAGGGGAGAACCAGAAGTATATGGTAAGCATTACTAATGACTGGCATGCCATTACTGCTTGCACTAAGCAGTAATGTGGGTTTCTAAAGTGAATCCAACATTGCCCAAGAAGGCCAGCAGGCTGATGTGGTGTGATTGTTGGTCTCGGTCTGCCTCAGTGTCAATCTCCCTCATCCACTCTCCACAATATTTCCTGCTGAAGACTGTTATTTCTTTGTCAGAATTTACTCCTTATGTGAATTCTAGGCATAATTTTGTTCTCTTTTAAAATGCATATAAACATTAAGTATAGCATAATTTAGTCTGTTCATCTGATGGTTTTGGGGAGCTGGCTGATGCAGAGTTCTTGAGGATGGAAAAGTTATTTTTGAAAGACTAGAATCTCCTCTGAAGAAGGGGAGAAAGGATGTCTGAAAGTAAGTCATCTGCTTCAAATTATTTCCCAGAATAGGTCCTGACCACCAGGATGGGGATTTATAGGGCTATGTACCATATATTGTTCCTCAGTTGCAAGCCCTGGAGCAGTCACATAATCGATTCTTGTCCATTTTAGGAAATAGGCCCCAGGAATATCAGGTTTGGGATGCTTGCAGCACAAAATGACAAGGTACATGCTGAACTATACATTTTCTGGTGCCCAACACAAATAGAATTTTCCTTCTGATAAATGTACAGGAATTAAAACATCATTTCTCTTGAACATTTAAAAATGCTTCCCATTATCTTTAAAAACATCTTAAAATATATTGCAGTTTGTTTTCTAATTATGCAATAAAATCACTCCCAGTTCTGGTATGTTGGTTAAAAGTCAAAACAGCTTGTATTTGAATACAGCTATACACATTCAACATTCAAAAGCTGTTTTCATCATGATAATTAGACATTAAATTGTGACTTATATTGTTAAATACTGATTTAGAGTTAACCAAGTAACAGTGTGGAAATTTTGAAGTACTTTTAGAATATTATATTAAACTATGCCCATAATACATCTTTTTTTCTTTCCTCCCAAATTTAATGCATTATTATAATTCACATCTTAAAATATTTTGGGTAGGTAATATGTATACATAATACAAATAGCTAAAGTTACAAAATAGTTTTTTAGTGAAAAATAGGTATTTTTCCTATCCCTGTCCTCTAATCCTCAAATTTCTCCTTCAGATATAACCACTGTTATCAATTTATTATGTTTCCTTCCAAAGATAGTCAATGTTGCTATAATTTCCTTTTCCTTTCTGGTTTTTTTTTTTTTTTTTTTTTTTTTTTGAGACAGAGTTTCACTCTGTCACCTAGGCTAGAGTGCAGTGGCGCAATTTTTGCTCACTGCAACTACCGCCTCCCGGGTTCAAGAAGTTCTCCTGCCTCAGCCCCTGGAGTAGCTGGGACTACAGGTGCACCCAACCATGCTTGGCTAATTCTGTATTTTTAGTAGAGATGGGGTTTCACCATGTTGGCCAGGATGGTCTTGAACTCCTGACCTCAAGTGATCCACCCGCCTCGACCTCCCAAAGTGCTGGGATTACGGACATGAGCCACTGTGCCTGGCCGCTATAATTTTCAAGTGTGTGTGTGTGTTTGGTTTGGTCGTTTGCTCTTACACTTTATGTTTTTCATTTAACAGTATGTCTTGGAGATTGTTTCATATCACTATATACAAAGCTGCTTTATTCACCTAACAACAACATAGTATTCTATTATTTTGATCTATTATAATTTATTTACCCAGGTCCCTATCAATAGATATTTATGTTGTTTCAAAGATTTTTCTGTATAGACAATCCTGAAAATTATATTCTTATATTTATTTCTACATATGTGTAACTTTACAGTAGACATAATCCTAGATGTGGAATGGCCAGATCAAAGGCAGATTTTGTTATAGAAATGTCATTAGCGTAAGTTAAATTTTAAACTGTGACAATAGAATTAAAGACTTTTTTTCTAACCAAGGTGAAGTATTTGTGAAATATTTGTTCCCTTAATTGTCCAACTTTGGGCTAACACAGTCAAATGAGGCATCATTTCAGACCTCAAGGGACTGAAACACTACGGGTGAAATGGCAGCTGTTTAGAAAGTACATATCTTGAAAACCATTTTAATGTCATTCTTAAAAGACTTGTTTATTAACCACATAATTGAATCTAAAAGAGATATTCAAATGTTCCTACTTATATATCTGGACTCTGAAAACTCCTAACTATAGAACATTATAATAATAGTTCTTCAAAAATGAATGCATTTTCAAGTAAAGTTCTGTTAAAAACATCACCAGGATTAATCACATCAAACCTGTCTTGGGATTTCATAAACAGTTGACAAAGTCAAAACAGTGATGTGCTTTGTTAAAGGGCTCACTGAAAAGCTAATTTGTAAATTGGCCATCACTTAAATGCATGTATCTAAGTTAGCTCACTGAGAACTTCACTTTAGACTAGAAAATTCCCTGCTTTAAGCTTCCAAGAAGATACTTGTACTCTTTAGAAAACCTTGCATAATTAGAGATGATTAGAGAAGCCATAGTAACTTCATGGGATAAAATTAGAAATCCATTTCCTTCTAGAGAAGAAAGGGTGTGGTTTCCCAGAGCAGCACAGGAGGGGTTAAACTATCATTCCTTCCTGATAATTTCATATCTCTTGTATAAGATTGCTAAATGTCAAAAAGTGTTTTTTTTTTTTTTTTGCTAACAGTATAAAACTGAACATACTGTGAGACATAAGGTAGCAGGTGTCTTGGCTCTAAACTATCAAGTCTGTGGGCATTCTGTTATAACAGGTGCTCCAAAAAATTTGAACAGATTTTAACAAGAGCTATATGGGCTTTTTAATTAGCCTGGTTATTCAGCATGTGTAAAAAGCATTAGGTATATGCTTAAAACATCATAGGGTTTAAAAAACAAATGCTTCACATAGTTACTCTCTCTTTCTGGCTTCTCTTTGCTTTCTGCTGTTACATTTGACGTATGTGTTTCTCTTATCACAGAATTTCGCCAGCTGAGACAAGAGCGTGACAAAAAATGACCAGCGGTAACAGTGATAGAGTAGAGATCCAGAATACTCTTCTGGCTGATACACAGACACGCTGTACACTTTTCATAGAACTCAAGTTTGATATGTATTAGGGGCATCCTTACCTTCCCTGGAATAGCCTCTTAAAAATTTTATATGTCTCATAAATTGACTATTATCAGAAGGATTTTACATCAACCTCTACAATATGGGAAGATGAGCTTTTACTTGGGATTTGTGTTCAGGATTTAAAATTTAAAAACTTCTACCTGTATTTTAATTTCTCTTACAGGTCATTATGTTAACACAGATATTAATTTAAGACTATCTTTTTCCTTTTGTTGTTAATGTACTAATGTGACATTTGATCTAAGGGATCCAACTTTACAGCACTAATTCATTGGTCTAGCAAACGTTTACGGAAAATCTATTATATTGAGTTTGTGTGTGTGTGTATGTATGTGTGTGTGTGCAGCAAAGAGGAGTCAGATTTCCTATCTTTAAGGCACTTAAGATCAATATAAATTATAAAGTGGAATATGTTTGACTCTCTAGTCAAATGATGTAAACAGAGTATACCATGGGATGTAAACAGAGTATACCATGGGAGCTGAAAGGATGGGGAGATCTACATTTAATGAAACTGAGGAAAGTTTCATTGAAGCAGGTGACATTTAATCTCAGTCTTGAAAGTTGAATAGAATTTTGAAGTCATGATAGAAGCTGGCATTTGGGGCTACATTACAGGCACAAGTGAAAGTACATTATAGGTTGTTGACTTATTGATTATAGTTATCGCATATATTGTGATCAGTGTTTAACTTTTTAGATATACAGATGTAAGGTACAGATTTATTTTAAATAAACCAAGTGAAAAGTTACCAATTACTGATTGCTTAGTGTGCCAGGTTCAGTGTGCCAGGCTTTACCCACTTTGCCTCAGTTGATGTTTATGACAACCCTCTGTGAAAGGTATCATTCCACCAATTTTACACATGAAGATACTTAGTATCAGAGAAGTTAAATAGCATATTCAAGGTCATGTGATAAGCAAGAGGTGGAGTTAGGATTTGGGCTTAAATCCATCTGTTACCTAAGTACATGCACTTATTCTTCACAACACTGCACCATCCTCCTGGTTTTAAAGTAAGAAGGAATCTTGTAGATCCTTCTTGTGGATATAATTCATGCATTCTCTTGGGAGATAAAAAAAAATACTCTTTATGTGTAAAGTGCAGACATACATACAATACATATTCAGCTGTACAGTTTAACTGTGGCATTGGTATTTTATGATGGAAGGTGATATGGGAAAAGAGTCTAAAAAGGCTCTGTAGGGGTGTGATCACGGAAAAAAAGTTGGGAAGCATTGATCTAACTCAAGCTCTTTCACTTTTTAGGGAACAGATGTGGAATGTTGGAGAGTGAAATGACTGCCCCAGTCACACATCTAGTCAGTGATGTATATGCATGTGTGTACTTAAAAATAAATCCACTGTTTTTAGGGGCAAAAGGCTCATGCACCACTTATCACTATGCCAAGGTGAACAATCTTATATCCTCTCCTTTAACTCAATTTCTTTCTGAGTTTGTGTGTGGGCTTATTTACGCTCTCCCCCTTAAGCTGTGAATCACTAAATTTCAACTTCTTGGAGGTCAACAACAAGGAGTGAAATAGTCCCACTGCTAAGTCTTGACCCTGGAATGTGTCATTTAAGCTGCAGTGTTTTGGGGGCACTCTTGAGCTGTCCACCTGGTGCTTCTAGAGCAGCAAGCAACGTATAGTAGGTGCTCAGAGTTATGAATTAATGCGTGAATATTGACAGTAGCAGAAAGAAAAGGGTTCAAAAGGACTGAGAACTGCTTGTCTTTTAAGTTATTTAAGTATTAGTTAAACTTATTTCACATGGAAACAAGCAACACTGGCTCATTTGCCAGCTGTCGGACATCTGCTGTCAAGCTAAAAGTGGCCTGAGGTCTTGAAGAAAAATTGGGCACTAAGCAGAGCTCTTATCTTGGGGTCAGGTACTCCACTAGGTCTTGAATTCTGTTACTGCTAGTGAGCTGAGAAGCGACACCCTTAGCTTGTTTGGGGCCAGACAAGATTTCATCATGAAGGAATAATGTTAAGGAAGCCCTTAAACAGTTTTACTTACACTCTTCCTACGCATCAACATACAATCATTAAATCTGTTGAAGATAGAAGAGGGATTTTTTTTTAACCTACTGATATAAATGATTCTATTACATTTAATGTATATGTGCTATTTCCATGTATCTCCCCCCCACCTCCAGCCCCACATAAGAATGCAGTAATATGTTTTCTTTCCACAATCTGCCTGGTCTATTTCCATGGACCAATGTTATTACTTTCATGGGCATTTTTCTAAAGTTTCTTTATGTTTATAAAGCATATTATGTTATTCTTAGAAAACAGATATATTACTATTAGATAATAGATATTAATAGAGCTATTAGGCTGGGTTTGGTGGCTCACACCTGTAATCCCAGCACTTTGAGAGGCCGAGGCAGGCAGATCACCTGAGGTCAGGAGTTCGAGACCAGCCTGGCCAACTTGGCGAAACCCCGTCTCTACTAAAAAATACAAAAATTAGCTGAGCGTGGTGGTGCGTGCGTATAATCCTAGCTTTTAGGGAGGCTGAAGCACGAGAATCGCTTGAACCTAGGAGGTGAATGTTGCAGTGAGCTGAGATAGCACAACTGCACTCCAGCCTGGGCAACAGAATGAGACTCTGTCAAAAAAAAAAAAAATGTTATTCTCTCTCCGTTGTAACTAAAAAGTACCATATTATGCATATAGTTCCATACCTTTATTTTTTTCTCCAAATAATTTATCTTGGAAATCTCTGCATTGGTACACGGAGAGCTTCCTACATGTTTTTTTTTTTTTTTTTTTCCTTAACAGCTGGATCATATTCCATTATATGGATGTACTTTTTAAATTTTATTATTATTATACTTTAAGTTTTAGGGTACATGTGCACAACGTGCAGGTTTGTTACATATGTATACATGTGCCATGTTGGTGTGCTGCACCCATTAACTCGTCACTTAGCATTAGGTATATCTCCTAATGCTATGCCTCTCCCCACCCCACAGATGTACTTTATTTAACTGTATTCTTATTGACTTTTAGGTTGTTTGCAATTTCGTGCTAGTACAAGTAATTCTGCAGTTACCATTTTGTAGACATCATATATGTTTATAAGAAAACTTGCAGGGTATATTCCTAGACATGAAATTTGCTGAGTCCTAGAGTATATGTATTCGTGATGTGGTTAGTTTGTTAAATTGTACTTTCTAGGAAGTGTGTCAATTTATACTTACAGTAGAAATGTTATGAGTGCCTGTTTTTTCATAACCTTGCCAAGAGGGTGTGAACAAAGTTTTAAATTTTGCCAGACTGAAAGGTAAATATAATATTTTAATGTTAGTTTAGTTTTCATAGCTCTAATTTTGGGTGAAGTCAACCATCTTTCCTGTGTTTAAAACCATTTTTTAAAAAAATGTGTGAATCATCTAATAACATTCTTTGCAATACTGAGTTGTTGATTTTTCTTATTTATTTCTAGGAACTATTTATTTATTACAAAGAGTCCGATATGAGCTTACAGATGTTTCCATTTGACATCAATGATATTAAATATGACATAATTAAAATTTTATTTTTAGAATTTGCTAGCATGATGAATTAACATTGCTGAAAAAGATTACTTGGCATAATCACACTATTTATTGTCTCATATTAAAAACAAATAGGATACTTACAAAATAATTACATCTACAGAAGGAACTACAGCACCCCATTTTGCATTACTTTATTTGCATTGAGACAAGTAAACCTGTTCAGAGAACTAGCTGCTTGTGCTGGGGTAGAAATAGTTTTGCCATTTATTTTACCAATGGTCCCTAATAAATAAATGACAAATCTAGAACGTCCAAATTTCTAAGTTTGCCCTTATGATCAATTGCCAATTGAACAAGAAACCTAAGAAGGTTATTTCATAACTTGGCAAAGTGTCTAGCATATAAGGCTTGAAAAACGTTTATTATAGAGATAATATACTGAACTGACTTTCTACCTTACTGTGCCTTAATGTAGTTACTAGAATAGAAAACATTTCCACTCTTGGCTGCCATTCATAGGGCTCAGCTAAGAAGTTCCCTCCACAGCTTACATTGAACTGTATGAAATTGCTGCTTTATTGGTCAACAATGGTCGACTGTTGGCACTTTCATACGGTTCAATCTATATCTGAAAGCCTGATGCAGTTAGAGAGGATTCAGCTGTCGCAGCAAAAAGCTCAAAATTTTCAATACTGGGTGGACTGGAGTTCCTAGTCTCCTCACATGTCTATGTGTGGGAAGTAGAGTGTCACAGCTCTCTTGCTGGAAGCGAGGACTGCAGTATTCAGCAAACACCACAAGAGGGGGCATTTCTCTTGGAAATGTGAAGACTGATGACTGCTTTTCAGACTAAGAACCGGTACAGTCAGTCTCGGGGGTGTGCCACTAGGCTAGCAATAAACATCGAATTGGGAAGAAGAGGGGCCAGTGATTACATGTTAATCCATTGTCTATCTCAGAGGGAAAGTCAATAGCTTTAGTCTGGCAGCCTTAAAGCCAATAATGCTGAGAACAGGCAAGCCAAAGTGAAGGGAGATCATAGCAATTGTGATTTTTGCTGGTCTAATTGTGGATTTGGTAGCCAGAATCAAAACATCAAAAATGACAAGTAGAAAGGGCTGAAGGTGCGCCTCTTACATATTTGAAGATGTCAGCTTCTTGGGAAAATTCGAGATGATATAAGAGCTCTGCTGCATTTGCCCGTTGAATGGCATATTCCTGTTGGAAGTTCTGGCTGCCTTGCTAAAAATGCAGTGCACTCTAGCAATCACCCCTGTGCACAGATGTTACACAGCCTTTACATTAAGCAGATAATGCAGAAAATATTTTCCTTTGTATTGGCACAGCTGTTATCATCTTCAACTCAAAGACTGCGCAGCTCTTGATTAATAGGAGATTTGTCTTTTGTTTGGCTACGGAAGTTAGCTCTAAATGAGAGGCTTGGCTGCTCTTTCGCTTGTGTAACGCCACATGGCAAATGAGTGCAGAGCAAGGGAGGTCCAGACTTCTGGGGCTGGCTTGTACAATCAATCTCCCATTGACCAAGAAACTCTGCAACAGCCAAGCCCCCTGTATGAGAACATTAAGTGGCCCTAAAGAAATTGCTCAACTAGAGGGGTTCTTATTAGAAAATTAACGAAGAAAAAGGACAATATGACAAATTATGATATAGTCTCATAACATTGAATTTAGCAGTCCTGGCCTTTTCTCATTGCCCAGCATCCTAGGTCAATTAGAATTCAGTGATTCTTGGATTCAGTTAGTGAATTGTTATAATTTGACACTGAGATAATAGGTAACTATTTCTCTTCTGTACTCCCCTCTCCCCACCCCAAATCCTCCAAAATATTTAAGCTAACTGGGGTGTTTTGCTATGGTGGTTTGTTGGAATTCTTTCTCCTCCACATCCAAAATAAACCGTCATGTTTTCACTTGTTTTTCTGAGAAAGAAACATGGATGTTACGTTAAAAAATGTGAGCTTTAGCACCACTGACATCGTGCTTGTTTGTTAAGGCCAGATCCTAAAATCTGGACATGCCATTGTGGCATATGTGTCATGGCCACAGATACGTGTTGAGGGCTGAGTTACAGAGGTCTTGTATGTTCAAGATCTGTATCTTTTTCAAACATTCCCCGTATTTATCCTGACCATTGGTTTGCATCAAAAAGCCAGTTTGCAGCACCCTTCTAATAGCCTATTCTCTAAATATTTTAGGATTTTAGCCTGATGCTAACTTCCTGCCTTAGAAGAGGAGAAAGGGGAAAAGAAGAGAAGGGGAAAATTTGAATTCTCATAAATTTTCTAAGGATAATGAGAATATGATTTCATGAAGATAGTGTTTCTTTGGGGACTTCAGTCAGGCTAGACAATTGTTCTTCCTACTAAATGGAACCAGATATTCATAGGGGCATAAGGATGCTTTCCAATTTCATGAGTTCTACAGCTGGCATACAAAGACTATGGTTTCTCTAGAATCTAGAGATTCTCCTCCAAGAGGAGTCTGAGCTAATGCTGGAATTATGAAGCTCTGAAGTTAGAAGTCTAGAAGTTACAAGCTTCTAGGTCAATTTCGCTAATAAAAATCTAGAACACCAACAGGACTGTCTCTGCCTGGAGCTCTCCCTCCTTGATGAACCAGTGCCTGATCTCTGGCCTCTGTCTGCTTTGGTATCAGGCCATTCTAACTTGGCTTGACTACAAGGCAACTTCTTGTTCCACGCTGTGTCCAACCTTCTCTGACCTATGCCAAACCCCTGTGCCACTCATTGCCAACACTGACTATGTCTGTCCCCATTGCCTGCCTCAGATGAGGCTAGCAGTTTGCTTTTCCAAAACACACTCATATTTCTTTTGCTGTAGTACAAACACATGTTGTTCAATGTTAGGAAAGATGACATGTGAAAATGAAACCCTCACATCTGATGGACTAGGCAGCATTCCTTGTTCTAGATGGGAACAATAAGCTTAGCTGACCAGGTGAGAATGCAAGGCCTGTGGCAGTAGCCTGGCACTGGAGGTTGGGATGGTAGATGGAATCAGGGTGGGTCACAGTTCAGTGCCAGCTGGAGCCCGGGTCATAATAGCTTCATGGAAAATTCCTTGGAGTTAGGGTTTTATCTGGAGACTGATGTAGTAGCTGCTTCTTTTTTCCTGGTCACCCAAGTATTCTCTGATTTATCCTTAATACCTAAAAGAGCCATCAAGATAAGTGTTGTTCCCTGGGAGAAGGATTCCTAGAGCTAAGTGTTCTTGGTTTCTGTGTCTAAACCAGCGTCAAGTCTGCCCTTGGCATGTTGAAAGTCTGTGGAATCTGATTCCTCTTAGGAGAATGCACACCCTGACACCTTCCTGAAGGAGTCAGTAACATTTTTTGATCTTTTACTATGATCTAGGCACTCTTAAGTATTTTCTATAGGCATAGAATTCTATGACATTCTGTATATATTGTTGCCATTTTACTGTTATGGAAATTGAGGCTCATCAAGGTAAAGTAACTCCTCCAAAGTCACATTAATCAATATGAAGCAGAGCTTGGCTTGAACCTAGGTCTGCTGGACTGCAAAGTCTGCAACTACTCCATGGAACAGAAAGAGAAATTCCTGCAATGGGATCATGATTAGATAGATTATTTACATCATAAAGGACTTTTTTTCATATATACATACAGAATGCCTCTGAATAGTGAAATCTATTAGTAAGTTTCAAATGTCTGATTTTGAAAAGATCAAAGTATGCTACTTTACAGCAAAGTGCATTATTGCATAAAACATGCTACAACTTGCAACTTTTGTATGTCTGTTTTCTTGGCAATGTTCAATAATGTTTTATTCTTCACTTAATTACTTCCTGTTTTTTTAGGTTGCTTTATCCTTAATTTCTCCACATTATCATATTAATTAAGCTTTTCAAATGTGGTAATACCTTTTCATATATTCTCAAGGAAATGATGTTTTCACCACTGGGCTATTTTGCTCTAGAAACAGAGATAACAGGCTGGGCGCAGTGGTTCACGACTGTAATCCTAGCACTTTGGGAGGCTGAGGCAGGTGAATTACCTGAGGTTAGGAGTTCGAGACCAGCCTAACCAACATGGAGAAACCCTGTTTCTACTAAAAATACAAAATCAGCTGGGAGTGGTGGTGCATGCCTGTAATCCCAGCTACTTGGGAGGCAGAGGCAGGAGAATCGCTTGAACCCAGGATGCGGAGGCTGTGGTGAGCCGAGATCGCACCATTGCACTCCAGCCTGGACAACAAGAGTGAAACTCCATCTCCAACAAAACAAAACAAAAAACACCCCACAAGAATAGAGATAACACAACTAACCTTGAATTCAAGAAGAGGCTTTAGATACTGGGAAGAAAAAGCAGCAACGCCAAAATAATGTTACCACCAACTCTTGCCCTCCTCCTCTACTTCACAGCAGCCTCCTCTGCTGGTGGCGTTGCTGGCAAGAGCATCTGCTGGCCCCCACCCCACTGGGAAGCCTAATTGCATTAAGCCCATTAATGATCCATTTGTTTCTTCTCCTCCTGCTTCCACAAAAGGAAATGCATTATTCATGGATAACCTTTCTCCCCTCTCCCTTTGTGTGTTAGCAATACTCTAGACCATCTGAATTTCATATTGTTGCACAGACTGTGATATTGGCTGTTCTGGTGTCTCTGATGTGAAATTACTCCATTGTCATCAGACATTAACAGGGTTCAAGAAAACATTTGGATAGCAGCTCCTTGTTTCACTTAGAACTCCAGCCATCCTTCCTAATGGCTCTCAACTGGCCCACTTCAGCAGAAAGTTGGTGGAATCTCTGTTCTGTCCTCTTGGGGAGATTCCACTTGCTTCTTGTATATCTAACAAATATCCTACCAGCTACTGAAACCTCCTCTGGAGGTACAGGAGTTGTGATCACATTTTTTCTCCATGTTATCTTTGATCATCAACACCAACAAAATAAAGCTCTGTCCTAAGAGCTATAGCTCTATCTTTAATTGGTTGGGCCTATTCCACAGCACTTCAGGACCAGGGTCTTTGGGGCATAGAACTCTGTGCCTTTTTGTATACCAATAAAACCCTGTTTAAAGTGGTTGCTCTGACAAGCATATGAAAAGAGCTCAACATCACTGATCATTAGAGAAATGCAAATCAAAACTACAGTGAGATACCATCTCATGCTAGTCAGAATGGAAATTATTAAAAAGTCAAGAAACAGATGCTGGTGAGACTGTGAAGTAATAGGAATGCTTTCACACTGTTGGTGGGAGTTTAAATTAGTTCAACCATTGTGAAAGACAGTGTGGTGATTCCTCAAGGATCTAGAACCAGAAATACCATTTGACCCAGCAATCCCATTATTGGATATATACCCAAAGGAATATAAATCATTCTATTATAAAGATACATGGACACATATGTTCATTGAAGCACTATTCACAATAGCAAAGACATGGAATCAACCCAAATGCCCATCAATGATAGGCTGGATAAAGAAAAAATGTTACTTATACACCATGGAATACTATGCAGCCACAAAAAGGAATGAGATCATATCCTTTGCAGAAACATGGATATTAGAAGCAGATAATTGGGGTCACCAAGAAAAGTCAGCACGGAGACAAAGGATCTCTCAGCAAGGCAACCTTTACTTTCTGCAGAAAGGGTGCTGCTCGCCAGCAGTCTTGCCACGAGAGCACACTGAACAAAGAGGGTAAAAATATTTATATCTGACGCATCCGGACCCTACTGCTGTGTCCTGATTCTATTGGCTGGAATTGGATCTCACAGTCTAGGCTGCTCCCAATTGGCTAAAGGTTTAAAACTTTTCCTAAAGAGATAATGGCAGAGAAGAACAAAGGAAAGGAGGAAGTTTCTTATGAAAAGACTTAGAAAAGTAATAACACTCTCAAATAAGGAAGGGGCATAGGCTGCGAGCTGGGACATGCTTGTGAGCACGTCCAGCACAGATATCTTGGTTAAAGTACAAGGTCATAGAATGTACTATGTGCCTGTGAGCATGTCTAGCATAAAGTTAGTCTTTAAAAGAAACTATTATTTCTAACACTTATGACTTATTCTTTAACAAGAAGAGAAACAGTAAAAAGGAACGTTTACTTTCTGCAAAGAAGAAGCTGGAAGCCATTATCCTCTGCAAACTAATACAGGAACAGAACACCAAAACTGTATATTCTCACTTATAAGCAGGAGCTGAACAATGAGAATACATAGACATGGTGGGGGGAACAACACACACTGGGGCCTGTTGTAGGGGCTAGGGGGGAGGAAGAGTATCACGATAAATAGCTAATTCATGCAGGGCTGAATACCTAGGTGGTGGGTTGATAGGTGCAGCAAGCCACCATGGCACACGTTTACCTGTGTAACAAAGCTGCACGTCCTGCACTTGTATCCTGGAACTTAAAAGAAAAAATAGTTGCTCTGTCTTCTGCCCAGCTATATATGGCTTTTTGAATTTAAATGAATAAAAATGAAAATTTCAGTTACGCTAGCCACAGTTCCTGTGCTCGATAGCCACATGTGGCTAGTGACTGCTGTATTAGACAACACAGTAGAATGTCCATCATCTCAAAAAGTTCTAGTGGCTAGCAGTGGTCTAGTAATGCTAAGAGCTAAAGCTTTTTGAGTACCTCTTATGTGCTGGGCACTGTTTTCAGCATTCTACATGTATGAATTGTCTTATTCCTTATAGCAAACCTAGGAGTTAGATGCTATTTGTGTGATTTATAGATGAGCAGACACAGGCACAGAGAGCTTATTTACATCATAAAACCACTTGCATCACATCCTTAATATGAGACACAGACAAGACAATCGCAGGCAATCTGACTCCAGAGCCCAAGCTCTGCACCTCCTGGCTCTCACACTAGATACATTAGAAAGAGACGGAGCCCCAGACTACCTATGATTTAAATAAATGCTTCTATTTTCAAAGAATGAAAGACTGTTAATCTAGTAATCATTGCTTCCCTGCCCTTCCTGGCCCTGACTCTGCTCTGAGCAGATGGTTGACCTTCCATTTTATAAAAAGGAAAGAGGCAAAACACCTTGTTCCTTCAACCATTTTCTTTGCTACTTGACTACTGCCCTGTTTCTTCAATTTTTGTCTCCTTCTCTCTTGTAACCTCCTAAAAACGGCTAATACCTTTACCGGCCTGTCAAATTTAATCCTTTCCCACCTCACTCAGAAACAAGCTGCCATTGCTTACTCTCTCTCTTATCAATGTTTTGCCTCCGGTAAGATTCTTTGTCTTTGCAGAAAACACATGTGGTACTTTTCTTCCCTACGCCTTTGTTTAAATATGCCAGCCCAGCTTCTAGTTCTCCCTTTAGAGTTAACAGGTATCTGTTTAGGAGGCCCTTCAGCCTCGTCACCTCCCCTTTCCCCAGACCAGGACACCAGGCTAATGCTCCTCTTCAGTGCTTCCGTAGCCTGCTGGTTACCTGGCTTCAGGTTGAAGCATGTAGTTACATTTCTGTTTTCTGCACTAAATTGTATACTGCTTGAGAGTAAGGATCAAGTTCTAATCATCTCTGGATCTTGCCAGCCAGGACAATGTAGGCACTAAATAAATGTTGATTGGAATATAACCATTCATTCTGAAAAGAAAACCGCACCAAACACCTAAACATGTCATCTTTCTTTTGACTCTCTTTCCTCCTCTGATATTGGCTTCTGGATTTTATCCTCAGACTTCTTGAAACATTTGTATTTACTACCAATTACTCTTTTTTTTTTTTTTTTTTTGAGACAGCTGTTGCCCAGGCTGGAGTGCAGTGGCGCGATCTCGGCTTACTGCAACCTCTGCCTCCCAGGAGTGATTCTCCCACCTCAGCCTCCTGAGTAGCTGGTATTGCAGGCATGTACCATCACGCCTGGCTAATTTTTTTATTTTTAGTAGAGATGAGGTTTACCTTGTTGGCCAGGCTTGTCTTGAACTCCTGACCTCAAATGATCCTCCCACCTCAGCTTCCCAAAATGCTGGGATTACAGGCGTGAGCCACCACGCCCAACCTACTACGAATTACTCTTTATCTCCTGGCAATTTGGTCTCTGCATGCAACGCGGCCTTTGTGTATATGCACTGTGCGTGTGTAAAAACATTGAAACTTCCTTAATAAATGAAAAGATGTCCTTTTTGTACATCTGGATTTGTGAAAGGCATAATTTCTTGAGATCTTAGCTGCTTGGGCAACTGCTTGTGCAGTGTGACCCATTACAGTTTTTGATTGATCTAGTTGAAAGACTTCATCACAGTTGTCATCACAGCATTTCAGATAACTGTAGTTATAAACCTGAGTGCACACAATTACTAACCAAGTTGCCATGTGTTTATATGTTTCCCTTTTTATACACTTCCTTTTTTATTCTATTTCTTTATGCATATCATTTGCTTATAACTGTTATACCTGTGTGACTGTTGTTAGTATTTGAGAGCATTTATGTTTGCAACAATATGTATGTTATTATTGCCTATATTCTTATGTGAAGTAGCCTATGAAATGTTCTGTTGTGATATGTTTCTCAAATAAAGCCCCCTTTTAAAGTGTGAAATGTCTTTTAAAGAACTTTTAAAATTACTTTTTCCCAAGTTACATTTCTGGGACTTTAGACTTTAGGGATTTTGATCTTTCAGGATTTCATCATTTAGGATTATGGTGTACAAGACTGTGTCAAGATTATAATCAGCTCCCCCTTGATAATACATTTTTGGAATTTAAACTACTTGATATTAGTGACCCCACCTTGAAGTTCTCCTCTCTCTTAAATTCTGTTCACTTCGGCATTTGGACTCCTGTTTCTTCTTTGGTCAAATCACTTCTTGCTCTTGATGTTCTTGGCTAGCTTCTGTTCTTCTACCATTCATTAATTATGATGGACATTCCTTAAGCTTTAGGAATTCTTCTCCTTTCTTTGTGATGGTATAAATTTCTGTGACTTCAATTATTTTCTCCATGGGAATGATTCTTACATTCATGTCCTTCTTAGTGTCTATATCCTGCTGATTCTTGAAACTTAACATTTGTAAACTAGGTTAATCATTTTTGCTGTTAAACGTGTCCCTCCTCCTGACTTTCCAGATTCTTCCAAAGTCATCACTATTTTGCATTACTATATTTCAATCTCAAACTCATCTCTGATGTCTCCTATGTCTTCAATCCCATATCTCCAATAAGCCATTATATCCTGTTGAATTTTCTTTGAAATTGCTCTCACTTCTTTTTTCACATGCCTTTCACATGGCTGCCTCCCTAATCAAGACCTTTATTTAGCTCTTGTCTGTTCTATTGCAATAATTTTCCAGCATCTAGCCTCTTCTGCCTTCTAATATATCTTTCACACCACTGCCAGAGTGATCTTCTCAAACAACTCTGATTATATCTGATTATGTCTTTTCTTTATTCAAAATATCTTTAATGACAGCTTCATGCTTAGTTAAGAAAGTCCGTATCATTTGCTTGACAGTCAAGAACCAGATATAACAATTTTTCTTTTCATTTTTATCTCCCATGGTTCTATGCATATACCCTGAATGTCTCATTTCCCCACACACTTTCCAGTCTTTCATCTCCACACTTAAAAAAAATATTCTCCATCCTGCTGAAGTTGCCCTAGATCACTCCTCTGTCTTCTTCATCTCTAGTTCTACTTATTAAAGTGCTTTCCATTCAATGCCATGTTCAGATGCCATCTGCTCCATGAAGACTTTCCTGATGACTGCAGCCAGGAATGATCTCTCTATCTCTAAACTCCCACAGTCTTCTATCTGGGCCACATGAGAATTACTGCCTTCTGCTTGTTACCTGACCACATGTCTTCTATGAGATGGTAGCTCCTTAAGCATGAATGCATGTCTAATTATTCTTCATATTCCTCACAATATTTTGCTAAGGGCAGATGCTGAGTCAGTATCTGTTGACTGTGGGAAGCCCCCAGCTTTGATACTGTGCTTCTTTTGTCCAGAATATTGCATTAACATCTCTGCTATGAGAACTTCAGCAGGAATAAAGAAGCAGCTAAAAATCTGCCATTTAAATAATAGGTGGCAGCTCTGTGATGTGTCTGCCATTTATCTGTCTTTCTTTTGGATGGTAAAAGAGTATAGGCAATAAATCAAGGATTGAAGAGAAGAGAGTTAAATCCCGATTTTGGCTTCATCACTAGTCTTTCTGCAATATGCACACATCCTTTCCTTTCTTCACTTTCTTCTTCAAGGAAATTGGCATCACTGGGCTACCTCAAAGGAGCCATGGTGATAACTACCAATTACATTGACAATTTTAAGTGTTAAGACCATGTGGCTGTCATTTTGGCACATTGTGCTTTCTTCCTTCTGAATTCTCATGACTTTTCCTGGATGCCTCACTAACTTACACATACTATAGTGTATTGGATGGTGGTCCTGAAAACATATGTACACATCCTAATCCCTGGAACCTGTGAATATTACCCTATGTGGTAAAAGAGCAAATATTACCTTATATTGCAAAAGATGTGATTAAGTTAAGAATCTTGAGAGGAGGGGTTTATCCTGAATTATCTGAATAGGCACTAAATGCCATCACATATATCTTTATAAGACAGACACACAGAAGAGAAGGCAATGCAAAGAAAGAGATTGAGATTGGAATGCTGCAGCTACAAACCAAGTAACACTGGGGTTGCCAGCCACCCTTAGAAACTAGGAAGGAGGCATGGAAAGAAATCTACCCTAGAACCCTTGGAGAGAGTGTGGTCTTCTCAGCATCTTGGTTTTGAACTTCTGAGCTCCAGAATTGTGAGAGAATACATTTCTGTTTTCAGCCACCACATTTGTGGTAGTTTGTGCAGCAGCTCCAGGAAACAAATATACCTATTCCATCCTGTGATACATCTTATGCTGATATTTAATATTTGCATCCATGTTTTGACTTTCTTACAAGCTACTTAACAACCACTATGCTTAAAACTTTCCCTTTCGACAGGTATTGATTGAGATTCTACTATGTGCCAGGTACAATTTTAGGTCCCAAGGTTACAAAACCGAAAAAGATCTCATTCCTGCTCTCAAAAAAGTCATAATCTTTAGGGGGTAAGGTAGTCTAAGTGAAGCAGGGGCAGGTAAGGAAGCTTCCTGGATGAGGTGACATTAAACTGAGTTCCAAAGGTTGAATTGGGATTAACTAACTAGGCTAGGGGAGTTAGGAGATAGAACAATTTTAGGCAATGAAGACAGCATGAACAAGGTCACAGAACCCAGACCTCATGGTGTGTATCTTGTGTGGACAGGGATTGGTGGGAACTGCAGCTGGAAAGTTAGGGAATGGCCAGATCACTGAGGCTTTATGTTCTTAGAAGAAGGGGAGAAACCAAGTTTTAATCTCAGTTAAACTATTCATAGCAAGTGGAAAGTTTTAACCATATAGTTAGTACACAGTAGATGTTCCCTGAATGACTCTGTATTAAAATAGATGCAATTTATAATAAAATTTGGCAGCATTGGTATAAAAAAACCAATGTTTTCTTACTGAATAGTGTCTAAATCTGTTGGTAATCTGTAAGAGTGCAATAAGGACAATTATGGGATAAATAAAATTCACAGACATGTTTTTAAATACCGAACAGTATAATGGATATTTTACAACTTGCTACCTTTCAGATTGCTTATATGAGGTCCATAAAGCAAGTTTGTTCAGTGCCATGCGTATTAATGAAAAGCCGTTTGGAGAGCAGAGGACCCGTACAGTGGTGCTGCTGTGATGTGAAGGCGTCTCCCCAAGAACACATCTTACCTACAGATGACACTCCTGTGCAAGAAGATGGAGAGGCAGAACTTCAGATGGTGGCAGTGAAACCTAAAGCCACGGGGGGCTTTGGATGTGAGCCTATCAGAGTCTCAAAATGGAGATGTGTCAGAAGAAACAGTGGGACGTGGAAAGGTTAAAAAAATCCCTAAAACGTGTTATGATTGTGGGCTTGTCAGAAGCCCCAAATGGAGACATGTCTAAAGAAATAGTAGAAAATGTAAAAGTTAAAGAAAACTAGAAATCTACCATATTAACCAGTGCAGAAGCAGCAATGCAGTCTCTAGATTCAAAATCAAAAAAGAAAAGAAGAACAAGAGAAAAATAGTGACTAATGCTGGGCATGATACAAAAAAAGCAAAAACTGAAAACGAAGGGGAATCCGAAGAAGACGGTATCGAGGCTCCTGAAGAAACAGAAAACTGGGGGGAAGCCAGACAATGAGAGAGATGAGGATACTTCATTTCTTCTCTAATTTTGTCAGTGAAAACACTTTGAAGGCAATAAAAGAAATGGGCTTTACCAACATGACTGAAATTTAGCATAAAAATGATGGGCCACTTATGGAAGGCAGGATCTTCCACTAGCTACACAAACCAGCAGTGGCAAAAACCCTGGCATTTCTCATCCCTGCATTTGAACTCATTGTTAAGTTAAAGTTCATGTCCAGAAATGGAACAGGAGTTTTTATTCTCTCACTAATTGAACAGCTTGTCCTGCAGACTCTTGGTGTTCTTAAGGAGCCAATGACTCACCATGTGCACATGCATGGGTTGATAATGGGTGGCAGTAACAGATCTGCTGAAGCACAGAAGCTTGCAAATGGGATCAGCACTGTTGTGGTCACACCAGGCCATCTCCTGGACTGTATGTGGAATTCTACAGGATTTAAGTATGAAAACCTATAGCGTCTGGTTATGGATGAGGCTAATGATATCTTGGATGTTGGGTTTGAAGAGAAATTAAAGCAAATTATTAAACTTCTTTGAAAATGGAGACTATGCCCTTTTCTGCCACACAAACTAAAAAACTTGAAGACCTGGCAAGGATTTCTCCAAAAAAAAAAAAAAAGGAACAAATGTATGCTAGTGTTGATGGTGATAAAGCTACTCCAACAGTGGATGGTCTCAAGCAGGGATATGTTGTTTGTCCCTCTGAAAAAAGATTCCTTTTGCTCTTTATATTCCTTAAGAATTGAAAGAAGAAACTGGTGGTCTTCTTTTCATCCTGTAGGTCCGTAAAACACCACTAGGAGTTGGGGAAGTACATTGACTTGCCTACCTCAGCCATTCATTTCCAGAAGCAAAATTATGTGTAGAATTACATTTTTTCCAGTTCTGTAATGCAGATTCAGGGATATTGTGTACAGATGAGGCAGGGAGAGGGCTAGATATTCCTGGCTGGATTGTTCAGTATTATCCTCCAGATGACCCTAAGGAATATGTTCATCGTTGGGGAACAATAGCCAGGGGCCTAAATGAAAGAGGGCATGCCTTGCTCAGTTTTTGCCCAGAAGAATTGGGTTTTGTTTGTTACCTGAAGCAACCCAAGTTTCCATTAAGTGAATTTGACTTTTCCTGGCCTAAAATTTCTGACATTCTGTCTTCGTTTGTAAAATTAATGAAAAAGAACTACTTCTTTCATAAGTCAGTCCAGGAAGCATATGAGTCATACATACGAGTAAATGATTCTCATTCTCTGAGACAGATTTTTAATGTTAATAACTTAAATTTGCCTCAAGTTGCTCTGTCATTCGGTTTCAAGGTGCCTCCTTCTGTTGACGTGAATGTGAACAGCAATGAAGGCAAGCATAAAAAGAGAGGAGGCAAGAGTAGATTCAGCTACCAGAAAACCAAGAAAGTTAAGTCCATAATCTTTAAAAACATTGGCAAGAAATCATCTGACAGCAGGCAGTTCTCTCACTGAAGACACACCTTTCTTTCATCTTGAATAACTGTCCCGAGGTGGAATTTTCCCCTTTGCTCTAACAAAGGCATTTTTGTAGGCTTTAGAATTTGAATGGATATAACAACAGTGTAGATTGACTTGGGTTTCGAGCACTGAGCATTGTTATTTCCAGCAAGTCTCTTTTGTATTTTTGGGATTTAAAACAGATTTTAACTTTTCTTGGTTGCTCGAGCGCAAAGCAAGGAGTCTTCTTCATCTTTCTTGTGATGATATGATATTTTAATTTTAAATACCCCCCAAATTTATGTAATTGTTTTAATATAATTTTGTACCTTAAAAAAAAAGCCTCTTAGAATCAAGATGAAAACTTCAAATTTTCTGTAGTTTTTCTTTTTCTATTTTTTCCTTTTTTGTTTTTTTTAGAGATGGTTTCGTTCTGTCACCCAGGCTACAGTGCAGTGGAATGATCATAGCTCACTACAGCCCGGACCTCGCAGGCTCAAGTGATCCTCCCACCTCAGCCAACCAGGTAGCTAGGACTACGGGCATGTACCACCTTGCCCGGCTAATTTTTTACATTTTAATTTTTTGCAGAGATGGAGTTTCACTGTGTTTTCCAGGCTAGTCTTGAACTCATTGATTATCATCCCAAAGTGTGAGGATTACAGGCATGAGCCACGGCACTCAGCCCGGCTTCTCTTTGTTATGAAAAATGAGAGCTTATTCTTGAGAGGACAACAGGTTTCATTGTTTATCTGGTCTGTCTACTGTAATGAAAGCTGGAGATGTTATCTAGGCAATGAGACACAATACTGCTGTCACTAGCATTGGTGAGCTGTCCCCACATGGTATGATTATGATTTTCATGTCGTTAGCACTGAAGTCCGCAGAAACAGGATAAAGTGGGAAAGCAAGTATCAGGTGAGGACTCTGTCCTTGCAAAGAATATCCAGTTGATAGATATGAATGCAATTAAGTACTTCCTGACACTGGATCATATCATTAGGACTCTGTTCACCTGATCTATGGTATAAGCTGAAATCAACTATGCTGTGAAAACTTTTTCAAATTTTGTCATTTTAGTAAATTAGAAAATATTCTCTATATGTAAAAATCTCCAGGTGGGCATTTTAAAGTGAAGTGAGCAAGTTCCTAAGAAATATTTCCTGTGTATCTGTTGTTTTATGTTTTGCTAGAAACAAAGGAGATGTACTTTCAGCCCACAAAGGGCTGAAAGTTTTGTTGGAAGAGAAAATGATAAAGACACTTGACAAAAGTATATACTATTTTTTCTTCAGAGACAGGGCCTTGCTCTGTCGCCCAGGCTGGAGCACAGTGCTATGATCATTGTTCACTGCAGCCTTGAACTCCTAGGCTCATGCCATCCTCCCACCTCAGCTCCCCAAAGCACTGAGATTACGGGTGAAAACCACTGGGCCCAGCCCCCAAATATATAATTTTTGGAAGCATGTTGTGACACTTGGAAGTCCCTAAGTGGAAAGTCATATTGAGCAACCAATTAAAAGGTGAAAGAGTTGAGACTTGCATCTGACTCAGCCTTAGAGCACCAGATTTGAATTGGTATGGCAGGAAAAATGGTTTGAGTGGAGAAGCAGTGTGGGATTAAAAATAAATGAGCATGTTTAGGGACTGAAAGGAGACCCACTTGACTGGAGCAGTGGATTCATGTTTCAGAGCACTGGGATGTTTTGGATACATAAGTTGGATCCAGATCGCTAAAGGTTTAGCTTTAGATTTTGATTGCTGCCATAGCAAATAATCACAAATGTAGTAGTTTAAGATGACACAAATCTATTATCTTATAGTTCTCTGGGCCTGAAGTCTAGTGGGCTCAACTGGTTTCCCTGCTTGGAATTCATAAGACGAACGTGAAAGTGTTGGTGCAGTTGTGCTCTGGAGAAGAATCTGCATTTATGCTCATTTAGGTTGTTGGCAGAATTCACTTCTATGTAGTTATAGAACTGAGGTCTCTGTTTTCTTGCTGGCTGTTGGATGGTGGTTGTTTTTAGCTTTTGGAGGCCACCTGCCTTCTTTGCTCATGGATCCCTTGCTCCATCTTCAAAGCTGGCAAGGGCAATTTGAGTCTTTCTCACACTTTAAATCACTCCAGTGTCTCACTCATCTGCTCTATCACCCTTATTCTTCTGCCTTTCTCTTCCGCTGTTAAGGGCCCTTGTGATTAAATTGGTCCCAACTAGAGAATACAGGATAATCTCCTAATCTCCCTGTCTTAAGGTTCAGACCTTACTTCTATCTGCAAAGTTCCTTTTGCCATGTCACATAACATATTCATGGGTTCCAGGGACTAAGGGCCAAGCTGAGGAGTTTGAATATGAGAGAGAAGATAATAGAGAAGCACTGTAGATTATTGAACAGAGGAAAGGTATATAGGTACACCGGACAGGTTGATGATATGACATACCTTCAAACCAGTATTATTTAACTATTCATGTAACATTTATATAGAGGAGAGACTGAGCAACACATAGGGAAGAGATGAGAAGGAGAACTACTGGTGGCTGTTTCTGACCTCTCTTTATTAGACCCAAGCAAATTGACTCAATCTTGAAAACTCCACTCAGTAGAAGAAGATTCCTATAGTGAATTGTACTTACCCTCCTTCAGGGCAGTTTAGCCAACACCCTTGTGGGAGGGTGGCTCATCCTCCCCCTGACTTATGTGGTTTATCAAAGTATTCCCTCTATAAATATTTGCAGAGGAATTCTAAAATAAATATCCTTTATCTCACTATCTTTTCAGTGAAGCTTCAGCCCCCTTTTATAGATGGGCGTCTTAGGCCACCATCCCAGTGTGCCCCCAGCCCTAAGCTGGTTCTGAGGATATTCATCATCTTATTCATTCATGAGCATTTGCTATGTGTAAGTAATGATCCAGGTGCTGGGGTTACTGCAGTGAACAAAGTCCCTTTGCTCCTGGAACTTACCTTCAAGTGGGAGAAGAAAGTCAGGAATCAAACAAATATACATCAGATGATGCAAATGTGAAGAAACTAAGTAGTTTAGGAGGATAGAGAGTGGTGGGTGAAGATGGAAAGTAACATTGGAAGAGACACTTAAAAGAAGTGAGGGGTTAAGCCACGTGGCCGTCTGGTGTAAGAGTGTTTAAGGCAGAGGAAATAGCAAATGTGATGACTGTGAGAAAGGGGTATGCTTGGGACATTCATGGAAAATAAATGAGTCTAAAAGACTACATGTTGGGTACACTGCTTAGGTGATGGGTGCACCAAAATCTCAGAAATGACCACTAGAGAACTTATTCATGTAACCAAACACCACCTTTTCCCCAAAAACCTATTGAAATAAAAATTAAAAAAAAATAAATTTGTCTAAATGGCTGGAGCAGAGTGAGTGAGGGGGGAGGAGTGTTTGGAAAGGAGGTCAGAGAGGTGGCAGGCAGTGCTGTAGTAAAGTCATCTGTCATTGGTCCACATTAAGCAACATTGTAAAATTGGGCCTGCATGTTCTCACACACTGTTTACTCCAAAACTTTAGTCTGATTACCATACAGAAGGATTTATTCGTCTCAAGAAATTTGGATCAAAGAACAAAATAGCATATTTCAAGTTCTGGGTATAGACTGCTGTGAAAAATTAACTTATATGCATTTATTGACTATTGTTTATGACATAAACAAAGCTGCTCTTCTTCTATAATAAGAGTTGGTAATATTGTACCTTTATTTTCCACCCTCAATATTATTATACAATAAAAGAGCTGAATATATAATATACAGCCGAGAGGGTAATGAGCAGGATTCAATCACACATTTAAATGAATTTTTAAGAAATCTGAACCATGTCCAAGTTCTTCCATCTAAGCATCACTTAAGAATCTGTTTGTTCAGTTGAGTTTCATCTCTGCAGCTGCCAAGGCACTTCAGTTCTGCCAGCTTGACTCTCTGATTGCAAAATAAAGGGTGGTCATTTAACAGTGGATGTGAAGAATAAGAATGTTCTGTGAAAAGAACAACATTATGAGAAACCCTGATAATGGAAAACTGGAGGCTTCCCTCTTGTGCCCCCCTCAGCCTGAAGGCAGTTAAATGGGAGGGTATTCTCACCTTCCCCGAATCTCAGCAGCCTTTGGCGGGGTATGCGTGCTTTTGGAAGATGGATGCACTTCACTGAAGCTTACATTCATAAATATTTTTGTAGTATAATAGGTTGTCAAAACAAATCTGTGTTTTCCATTTGTGTGTGCGTGAGTGTGTCAGTATGCCTCTTCATCTTTTTGTCCATCTAGAGGTAGAGCACAAATAGTTTACTTTCCTCATTGTGGATTTTTCATTACAGTATAGAGTTTTGCAGAAGTGAGTCATGAGGAATAGGTAAATAAATGACCATATAATCGGTGGGAACAGTTTCCGTATCTTTGTTTTAGCAGTTCCATGTCTTTGCTGGAAATCTGTGGTTCTTTTTAAGCATTTTTTGATGGAAAATCCTATCTGAAGCTTGGCAGTAACTATATCATTGAGCTGGGGAGGGAAGGCAAGGTGGTCTTGTTGACAACACAGTTGTGCCTGTGGAAATGCAGCACTGTGTTCAGAGGACAGGCACCAAGTTTCATAAAACTTTATCATTTCTTAGCTGTGTGACCTCAAGTGATCTGCTTAACTTCTTTGAGACTCCATGTTTTATTTTGTAAAATGAGGAAAACAATGCTTACATCCTGGAGTGGTTGTGAGAATTACATGAGGTAATATAAGTAGAGTGCTGAGTGTAGTGCCTGCACCTGCTAAATGCTCTATAAATGGTAGCCATTTTTACTATCAATTTTCTTTGGCTTATTTCGTTCTGATGGCACAGCACGTAGACTTGGCATAAAGCAGTAGTCTTTCTGGTGCGTGGAAATGTAGTTCCTTAGAGGCTAGCACATCAAACCCTGCAACTCAGTGTATATCCTCCTTCAAATTTTTCACAGTATTTTTCTCTCTTCAAGGAAACCTGGACAAAACATTTTGCTGCTTGCTGCCTGAATTGACCAGCAATTCTAGTTTCCAAGGAGATTGTAAATGGATGTATTTGTGTATGCTGATTTGCCTCAACTTTAGAAGAATTCCTCAGGGTATTCTTCAAAAGAAACAGAACATAATGGAAATGCTTTTATTTTTTCATAAGCCATGGAAAATTGTGTGTGTATGTGTGTGAATCCTTAGTGATCTAAAAGTTACTTAGAAGTGGTCAGGCAAATGGAAAGATTTGCTAATGAAAGATTTATCTCCCCATGACTGCAATTTTATATGTCCTTTCAGATTAATTTATCTGGGTCTTTTTCTATTTAGAAAAGCATTTAGTGCAATTTGGAATTGTAATTAGGATATTCTATACCATCTGCAGTGCTCGATGTAATTCTCTAGCTTCACTATGGTTACATCATAAAGGAGGCTGGAGCTGAAGTCTGCTTTTTTACTCTAGAAAACCCAACAGCACTCACACAATGTCTATCCTTGATAGGTATTCAATACTGGTTAATTGATAATAAAGTTTTACTCCTGGTACAGGTTCCAGTAGGGCTTGTGGTGAAAAATTGCACATTAGTATCTTAAAAATTATGGACTGATGGACAGAGGATGCCACTTTCAAAGGCTCTCGGTTCTAATTCTAGATAGCCCATATGGCATTGACCCAGGCCTCTCTTAGTCTCTCTGTTTTCATTCAGTCGTCAGATGGGATAATAAAACTGGTATAGCTTCTAGTATTTTAAGGTGAGTTATTGCTGTTATTTTTTTGCATATCTAAATGTTGAAAATTTTAATGTGGAGGTCATATCATTCTTTTCACGGAACAGTCTTATTTTTCACATCCACTATTAAATAGCCACCCTTTATTTTGCAATCAGAAAGTTGAACTGGCAGAATTTAAGTGCCTTAGGTCCAGGCTTGTTTGACTGATTGATTCATTCATTCATCACTCATCATGTATTCGTGCAGCATTGAGTGGCACAGTGTGGTGTAAAGGTCACAAGCTTTAGAGTCAAGACTTGGGTTTGCATCCAAGCTGTCTTACTAGTTTTGTGATGTTGGTAAAATTACTTCACCTTCATGAGCTTCCATACTGACATCTGTGAACATAGGTGGTTGCAATGATTACAGAAGAATGAAGAGGTGAAATGCCTGCACAGTGCATATTCCTTGTAGATAGGAGGTGCTCTACTTCCCTCCTACTTTGCACACTGGCATCCCATGGAACAGACTGACAGTCCTTACTCTTTAGAGGGTTTACAATCTAAATGAGGAATATGTAAAAAGGAATAATTATAACATTAAGATTTGGTAACAGCCATCCTGGTCTTATTAAAAAATGAGTCTGTGGATAGTTTGAGTGAAAACAGCGAGTAAAAACCAGGGTTCAAAAAGAGATTCTAAATGAAACATGATTGGCAGCCAACCTTAACTTCTGACACTGGAGCTGCCTTTGCCAATGCTTTCTTCATCAATGGCTAAGTTGTAGTGAGATCACAAAAGCGAAATCTCTCATACCTGCTTGCTGATCAAGGGGACTATGTTTAGCTATATGTGAGTTGTACTAGGTTAAGTATTAGTAAAGAGTTTCTTTTCTCAACTTCTCCTAAATAGATTAAGTGGCACATTAATGTGCTTTTAATTCCATTATCTTTAATATTTTTCATTCGAAATGTATGTAATGGGTTGGGAGTGCTGGGGGATGTACCCAGCCCCCACAAGCAGATTTGTTACCACCCCATCTGCCATCCCAAATGCTAAATCCCAGGAACACCACTGCTTTGCAGTATGTTCTATTTTACAAGACTTTGAGGAAAGAGAAACACAGAAAGACAGTGACAATCACTGCAGGGTTAGAGAGACAGAGAGCATAAGGTTAGAGCTAAAACTTCTAAAAAGCAAATGGAGTGTTGGAAAAAAGGAACAGAGGGAAGAATTGAATACATTTACCAGGGAATTAATGAATAGGCTAAAGGTATTTATGCAGGCAGAGAGCATATGGAAAAGGGGGAAATGAATCATGGAAGAAGGCAGCAAGTCTTATCACACGAGTTTTTTCATCTTGAGAAGTGTGTGTGTGTCTATACACAAGCTAACGTGTGTGTGTGTGATTGGAAGGAGAAACAGTTACTAAGAGTCCAGTCCATACCACAGGAGAGAGGAAAAAAGTATCTACCATGAGGTTGTCATGATGGTTAGTGTGTTCTAAAGTGTTACATCTGAGCTATATCTTGTAGAGGACTTCTGTAGCAACTATAAAGAAAAAGCCATAGAGCAAGGGGAAGGGCTGTGGAGAGCTGAGATCTGTATGAATATGGTAAGCTTCTCCACTTGCTGGCACTTTTATTGCCCCCTCCTCCTTCTTGGTTTCAAGACTTGGCTGTCATGCCCAGTGATTGGTGTTGCCAAGGCCCAAATAGCTTCTGGTATTGGTGTCTCCTGTAAGAATGACTGTAGAGAAATGGGAGGCTTGGAGAGATTGGGGGATTTTGAAAGACTATAGGTTTGAAAACTTCTGCAACTTGGGGCTGTAGAAATAGGGAGGGGAAGACAAACTTGTTCCTAAGTGTTTCTGATGAAGAATATCTTGGCTGGACGTGGTGTCTCAAGCCTGTAATCCTAACCCTTTGGGAGGCCGAGGAGGGTGAACAGCTTCAGCTCAGGTATTTGAGACCAGTCTGGGCAGCATAGCAAAACCGCATCTACAAAAAGTATAAAAATTAGCTGGGTGTGGTGGTGCATGCATATAGTGTCAGCAACTCTGGAGGCTGAGGCAGGAGGATCGCTTGAGCTCAGGAGGTTAAGCTTTCAGTGAGCCAAGATTGCACCACTGTACTCCAGCCTGGGCGACAGAGACAGACCCTGCCCCCCCCCCCCCCCCCCCCCACAGAATATCTTGCCTCATTAAATATAATTGTAACATTTGGGACAGGGTTCAGGAGATTATGTGGTACAAGTGAGCGTGGGAAGCAATTAAGCACATGGGAGGAGCCTGAGAATAATGCAGGAAAAAAAATGCAAATAGGACTCAGAGCAGTTGAAAAAAATGGCTGAACCTGGATGATATAAGAAAAGGCTCTAAGAAGATGGGTGTATCTGAGGCCAGAGGAGGGCCAGCAGTGGAACTGCCCTGCCAGTCTACAGTGGAGCCACCTGAAGTGAGAGCTGAGCAGCCAGCACAAGGCCAGGAGTCATGGCAGTGACATCTGTACTAAACCCATGGGCTAGGCTTGGGTTGTGCCTGCAGGGACAGGGCCTGGAATTGAATTCTCCCCCAGGGTGACCTCTACACAGATGCCTGAGTGAGGCCTGTGTACTGGTACTATGCTCCCTGCTCAAAGCTCGTATGTGGAAATTATAATCCAGCAGATTATTTTTGAAATCTTGAAAAATCTCCTGACCATAATAAGTTCATAGCTAAAAACCTCCAGATAGACAGGAAAGCACAATTTCAAAAAAGAACTTACATCTAAGGAAGTAAAAAAAGGTAATTTTATAAAATCAAAAATGTAAATATATTTAATAACCTCAAAGAGATAAAGAGGTGAAAGCATCTATACATAGACATATAGATAGCTATATAGATATATAAAAATATGATGTTATAAATCAAGAATGGGTTATTATGGAAAAGAACCAGTTAGAAATAATGGCAATAAAAAATAAGGTTGTTGATGTAACAAGACTCGACATAGTGAACTAGACATAACTGAAGAATCAATTAGTGAATCATAAAATCGTGTTGAAATATTAATTTTATCTGATATTGAGTATTTTGTGCCCAACATTATCCTAAGCATTTAATATGTATAATTTCATTTAATCTTTGCAAGAATGATATAAAGTAGGTTCTCTTTTCATTCCCAATTTATTGATTAGGAAATTAAGGCCAAGAGGATAAGTAATTTGCCCAAAGTCACACAACTAGTCTTGAATCTAAAAAGAGCCCTTGCGTTTAACCATTGCACTATAACACTAACTCCCGAGATTTCTCAAGATGCAGCACAAATAATTAGATAGAAACTAAAGGAGGAAAAGTTAAGAGGGGATAAATTCCAGAGATAATGAATAAAAATCTGTATTTTAACAAATCCACGGGTGATTTATAAGCATTTTAAAGATCGAGAGCTTTGTTCATTCCCAAGTCTGTTTTCTTAAGATAGTAATGAACAAAGCTCTTCTCTCATCCTCTGTTGGATGCTTCTCTGAACAGTGACTTGGATTCTGGGAGAATTCAACAAGGGAAGCTCACCATTCAGCATTACCTAGGGCGATTTGGCAGCATAGACCTTCTGAATGCCAGTTCCAAATGATTGCTAGTGGTCATCTGAAGCTATGTTGAGAAGGATTCTGAGGCTACATCTGGCCGTAACAGGAAAGAGTACTGTAATTAGCAATATGTGTCATGGGAAAGGGAAGGGGTATCATGGAGGAGGGTTAGCAGTATGTGGCCATATATTTGGCCTGGAGAGAATCCCATCTGCTAACCATCTTTGGAGGCCAATGAAGGACAGGATTAGGAGAGTAAGGAGCAGATAGTGAGGACCAATTCTTTTATAGAGACCTCAAATGCTGGGTTACCAAATTTTCTGAAGACTACCTTTGTTTTGAGGTGACATAAGTAAATTATTTTTGTATAAACATGGGCTTGAGACCTTCTCAAACTGATCCATATATTTCAAATTCTAGTACTCAAGAGAACCCAATAGGACCAGCTGATTGGGGAATGTCTACACCAGCTTATGTGAACATGGTTTCTAATACCCTAAAATCTCTGTTGACAAAATAGGATTTCTGAGAATTTGTCACCATTCATATTAGTGTGTAGAATTGAATACTCCTATCTGTCAGGACTTTCGTATTCCAGCTCCTCATTTCTATCCTACTCATCTCAAGCTGACCTAGGTTAAAGGGCTGAAGCAGCTTTCAGCAGACGACGCTCGTGGCCCACCACGCTTGTCAGGCCATAGGATGTTGCACCATTAAAGATTTTACTCAGGCAGTGTTTTTTTTTGTTTTTGTTTTTGTTGTTGTTTGTTTGTTTTTCTACAGTGTTTCAATTTCCTAAGATATTTTAGGATCTTTAATATTTTTCAAGAAGGCAAAGTCTTTCTAGAAGCAAATAGTTTATTAACAAAGAATAAAAAGGTCTAATAGTGCTAGATAAGGGGCTTTAAGAATGGAATTGAGAAGTCGGGGATCTATAATAGAATGATAATATGACTGCCTTTGGATGAATTGCTGCGTTGGAAAAATCAGGAAATTTGATATCTGACAGGTCTAGGTAGAATTTTGACTATTCTAAAATGTACAAATTTAAGAAAGTCTCTGTTTCCTCAGTTGTAAAATGGGTAAAATCATACCTCCCACGCGGTGCCATGTGTATAAATGTGTGACACATTAATAACATCTAAACAAAAAATGAGAGTTTCCCTTTCTTCTGTTATCTGGTTTCATTGCACATGACATGTTGTTATCAACCTCAATTTTAAGAGTTCAGAGGAACATGATGCCAATATTTTAGTGTTCAAACTTCCAATTAGGAAAGTAACATGTTATCTAAAACAAATCTCTCATATTTTAATTTATTCTGCAAATTATGAAAATAGCAAATTCTTATGCTGATCAAGCTGCCCCTGAAGACATGGATGTAGGGACTAAGAACCTTGAAGCTCACGAAGCGAGTGGAGCTGAGTTGGTGCACTTTCTTTTGCCAGCAGGATAAGCTGCACTCGCCTGCCAGGCTGCGACAGGGAGATGAAGTACCCTGATCACTCTTGTCTTGATTCTGAGTCCAGCCAACACTGCCTTTGAAAGTGATGAGGATATGCATTCATTGCCATAGACTCAAGGAGAAATGTCCCGTAAAAATAATTCTTGCACTTGCAGACATTCTAAAGTCTCTATGGTAAGATCTTTTCCAGTCTATTTGCACTGTGAGGAGGAGACTGAAGAGGAAACTGAGGCACACTCAGCTGTCAGACATGGAGCTAAGAATACATATAGCCTCCTGATTCTAAGTCATGCTAACCAGTTTGCCTCTTGATTGCCTCCAAGGTAAAAGTACAAAGGATTTATGGAGAAAATAATCTCTTTATGTGGTGCTCCTAAGGTATCTAGCATAGTCTTGGCATCTAGAAAGTGCCATGATGTCTGACTATTGTTGCAGAAAGTGACTTTTTTTTTTTTTTTTTTAACTACAGTAGCCATGACAATCTAGGGATGTTTGGGATTCAGATAGACTGTTTTCCCTTCTTTCTTGAGCTCAATCTGGTCAGTAGGAAAGGAAATTTGACCATGATGCATCTTTAAGGAAATCTTTCATAAAAAGACATGCCATAAAGACTTAAGCACATGGCAGAAATTATTACAGAGTCATCTTCAGAAAGTTTGACAGTTAAGGATGAAGGATGTGGGAACTGGAGGACTCAGGATAATTGGATCAGGATGTGATGTTCTGAGAATCATTTGTGGTTTTGGTGGCAGTAAATGTGCTAGTAAGACAAAACCAGTCAAAACTAACTGCAGTGGGCCTATTATTTGCAGGAAACATGTTCCCATAAGAAGCCCTTGATGAACAAGTAGCTTAATGATAACATAAAAACCCAGAGACTTTAGCCTGAGGTCAAAGATACTTACTAATCGCCAGTTCTTGGTCTTAACATTAAAGGAAAGAAAATATCTGAAAATCAAAAAAGGAATTCACTAGATTAGTGAAGGAGGCCAATTAACTCACTTTGCAACCAAAACTAAACAAAACCAAACAAGAACAAAAACACCATGCCCAGAAAGTTGAGAAAAAAGAAAATTAACGTAAGTGTATCAGGCTTTGTGAAACTTTGGAGCATCCTAGGAAGGAAATGATATGGACTATCACCAGCTAATTACTAGACAGAATCTGCTGCCAGCGTCGGGGAAACAGAACCAAGGAGGAATCAATCTCCCCTTCGTGAAGTGCTAATTTCAAAGCCCAATTAGGTTTCCACAGCCCTGATTTCTTGGCTATGGACAAAGTGTGTGGCGTTCTCACCCTTTTCCATGCTGCTGCCAAGCTTGTCCTGTACTGTGTCCTTAGGTGCCCACTGATGATATCCTGAACCTGAGTCACCTGAGGTCATCTCTGCTCAGACAGAGCTCCAGCCAAATTGTCTCAGATTCAGATTCAATTTTCAGTACTTACTTCCAAGAAAGACTCAGTCCCTGGTTCAGATACTGGCAATCCTTGGCCTTTTCTCAACCATCTCCACCCACCTATGTGCTGAGGGCCTTTCTTAGAAGAGGGGTTTGGTCAGCATTTCAGCTAAGCTAAGCAGCTGTCTCTGGAGGATATCAGGACAGACCCTCAGAGTCTCTGTGTCCGTGTGACCACCCTCCTCTCCAACATATGTACTTCGCTGCCACACTGCCAAGTGACAAGATCAAATAGCCTTTCTCCATAAATGGGACATAAGGACAGAAGTGGCATTTAAGGCACAGGAAAGGATGGGAAATTTTTCTTTTCCTTAAGCGTCTCATGACTCTAAGGGATTATATAGGTGTAGGAGTCAGAAAACATGGACTCTAATTCTGGCTCTGCTAGCCACTTAACTTGAGAGCCTCATGTTAGGTGCAAAAAAGAGGCAGTTGCATTATGGAAAGCAGTATGGCAATTCCTCAAACAGCTAAAAGCAGAACTAACATTCCACCCAGCAATCCCATTACTAGGTATAGCCGGAAAAACATAAGTCATTCTACCTTAAAGACACATGCATGCAAATGTTCATTGCAGCACTGTTTGCTATAGCAACAACATAAACCTAAATGCCTGTCAATGACAGATTGGATAAAGAAACTATGGTACATATACACCATGGAATACTATGCAGCCATAAAAAAGAACAAGATCTTGCCTTTTGTGGGAACATGGATGGAACAGGAGGCTATTATCCTTAGCATATTAATGCGGGAATGGAAAGCCAAATACTGCACGTTTTCATTTACAAGCTAAATGATGAGACCTTTTGAACACAAAAAAGGGAATAAGAGACACTGGGGTCTACTTGAGGGTAGAGGGTGGGAGGAAGGAGAGGAGCATAAAAAAATAATTATTGGGTACTGAGCTTAATACCTGGGTGATGAAACTATCTGTACAACAAACGCCTGTGACATAAGTTTGCCTGTGTAATATAGGTATGTTATCTACATAACAAACCTTCACATGTACCCCTGAACCTAAAATAAAAGTTTTTAAAAAGAGGGGGTTGTGTTAGATAATCTGTAGAAGGATCTGTTTCAGCCCTAACTGTCTTTCATAATCTGTGAAAACGGCTTGCAGTCAAGGAGATTTCAGGCATTCATTGCATTCTCTTCCTGTCATTTGCCTTTCTTGACTTTCATGTTCTTTCCCTCCATTGAATCCATATGCACTTTGTACCACCTTTAGGGCATTTACTATGTTCTGCCTTATAGCCATTTGAATTCTTGACTTCTCACCTCCTACAGGTGATAAGTTTGGGAGTATCAGGGATGGCAATTTATATACCTTGGTTTTGCATCAAATACCAAGTGAAGTGCCTGGCACATAAATATTTGGGAAGTCAGATTGTCAGTGTCTAGCATGGGAACCATGATAAGTCAACAGTCTCTGCCTTATGGCAGGTGCCTGGTGTCTGGGAACAATTCTCAACTTGCTGTTAAGTTGTCATATCCCAATCAATATTGTGGCCATGGTTTGTCTGATGAGTGGTAGTTGGAACCTTTTATTTCAGGTTGTTTGGGGTCAACTTGTATGTTTTGTGCTCTTTGGTAGCTTCTTTAGATTATGGCCCTTGGGCTTTTTAATTCTCATTTCTCTTGGATGTTTTGTACTCAGTGCTGTGGTGCTAAAGATGCTGTACATCAACTGTTGTAACCTCAGTTGTCCTGAAATCATCAGGCTTTGGTAGGAAAGATTTGAGACTTAATTGAACAGTGACTATGAAGGAGTCAAGTGTTATATTGTAAAGCAGCCACTTGATTAACGGATGCAAAATGCCTTTTCCCTTCCTTTATTGTTTTTCTTCCTGCTTTGCCTGAAAGTTGAGAGATCAAAGAAACTTATAGTAGTTATAGTCATCTATAAATTATTTGGTTCTCAGTTTCTCAGTGAATTTGTAGACTACTTTGAACCTCTGTACTACCAAAGAGATTGAATAGAAAGGGATTCTGTGATGCTAATATTCGGATATGCCAATGAGAAAATAGCTACATTACCATTTTTCACTGTTGTCTGAAGTGCCGCTTTTAAAATTAATCTCCACAGCATCACTTGGATAATTTGTGATGTCGGCAGACAGCAAGTCTTCAGGGTTCAATGGTGCTCAGTTCTGAGAGTGACACTAACGAACAGGAAGTCATGGTTGCAGGAGACATTTGTCTTGAGTTTTGACTGCCTAGTTCTTGAGCACCCTCCCTAGGCTTGTAGGAATTTTCCTCATACAAAGCAATGTTTCTCATGACCAAAGAAGGTGAAAATACCAAATACTCACTTTCTTTCAGCTGGAGGATGGGCACGTGACTGGGTTCTACCAATTGGGTGCACTCACCTCTTTTTTGGAAACTGATGAAACAAAAAACCTCAGAACACTTGAATTTTTATCTTAGGGAGGTTGATGGTCACAGCAGCAACCTAGAGGTTTCTGAAGTGGTTGTGACAACAGTTTATCTGCGGTGTCCAGCAATGTGGCTGTTGGGAGGGCTGTGTCCAGGATGCTGTTTGTTTTCACAGGACCAACCAGTTCTCTGGTGGATCTGGGGCCTTGTTCTGGGCTGCAGAGCCTCTAAGCCTGGTTCTCCAGCCCTTCTGTAGATTCTGTGAGCTATGTAATATATTTTAATAAATCCTGTTTCTGCTTTAATTAGCCAGAGTTGGTTCCTGTTGCTTGCATCTAAAAACTGTGATTGATACACTGGTCTATGCTCCCAAGAAATTTCTAATCTCGGGGTGGAGGTGACTAACATAAACATCTGGAATATATAAGATAGTATGTCAGATTATATCCAGTAGATTGTGCTTCATACTAAAACAACTACAGGAATAGAGAATAGGAAGAGAAAGCACAGTGTAGTGATTCAGACTCCAGACTAAATCCAGGGATTACCCACTCAGATGCCTTGAAGGGCCATGCAGATAGAAGTAAAAGAATGCAGCAGTTGGGCTTTGGGGAAAATTAAACAAGACAATAGTTATAAAGCTCAGTGAACTGTTTATAATAAATGAACAAAACCGGTACCATGGTAATAGCAACAACAATAATGAAGGCTAAACCAATAAAAATCGCTAGTCTTTACCTATTGCCTACTGTGAGCCAGACCTTGTTCTAGAGCTTTATTCTTAGGGTACATAAATTATGTATTCAGCTTTCCTGGGAATGTCCTGCTGTATCCTGTTTAGTTTAGCTTTTATCCTGGATTTTCCTTCCCCTTCCCCTTCCCCTTTCCCTTTCCCTTTCCCTTTCCTTTGACAGAGTCTCGTTCTGTTGCCCAGGCTGGAGTACAGTGGCATGATCTCTGCTCACTGCAACCTCTGTCTCCCGGGCTCAAGTGATTCTCCTGCCTCAGGCTCCCTAGTAGCTGGGATTACAGGTGTGCACCACCATGCCCGGCTAATTTTTGTATTTTCAGAAGAGACGGGGTTTCACCATGTTAGCCGGGCTTGTCTCGAACTCCTAACTTCAAATGATCCACACACCTGGGCCTCCCAAAGTGCTGGGGTTACAGGTGTGAGCCGCTGCACCTGGCCTCCACGGTGCGGTTCCTGATGGCCACTCAGTGGACCAACTAGATGTGCCAAGGTCTGTGAGACATAGCCTGCAAGAAAAGGGCCAAATAAAGCTAAGCAACTGATTAAAGAATGTGAATATGTCCCAACATGAATATTCTGCTTATGTATATTTTTTAATATTCAGAAAGCCAAAAAATTTAGGCTTAATATATACTGATATGTATTGTTTTTGGGAAAAAATTATTTCTGAAATAGTGTTTGAATAGAACTATTTTATAGATCCATCGAAAAGTTTAAAATATTTTCTGGAGTCAGTAAATAAGTTTAATTGAACTGTGCATCATTATTTCAAAAGTAATATGAATTTTCCTCATTTTTAGTACCTCTTTTCACTCTCAGAAATACAATGTTTTGGACAATAAAGTATAAGATCATCTTATATGTTTGTATTTACTTGCTTAATCCTCTCAACAACCTTCTGAGGTAAATTTTTTTAAAAAATTCTATTCACAATTGAGAAAACTGAGGGTCAGCAAATTATAGGAATCTGTTGCTTAAAATACTTAGCTAATCTGCAGCAAGCTGAGATTTTAAATTTGGCAATCTGGCTCACAACCATTACTCAAAAGTAGACCTCATGGGAGAAGTAAGATTTTAATACAAAGACCTGCTCTCCTCTTCCACCGAGCCTCTTCCTAGAGTGGAACCTGGGGCAATTTACTTCCCCTCTTTGAGCCTCTTATCTTTATCTATAAAATGGGGGTGCTACTCTCTATGTCACAGAGTTGCTGGGAGGAATCAATGAATTAATGTGTAAGAAAAGTGCTTTTGTAGGCTTAAAATGCTGTACATATTTAAGATAATCACATGTGGCCTTTTCCATACATCTAAGGCAGCATTTCGTGGGATGATGCCATAAACCAGAAGTCAGGGTGCATGCTGGGCAATAGGCAATGACTCTCAGTTTCTCCAAGTTCTATCTCCAATTGAATAAAGTCAAAGATAACACTTCAGATGTGTATAGAGAAACACACTATGATGTTATATATCAAGAATCCTCACACTGGTGGCATGAAGCACATGCATGTGTGGTTGAATTCTTCTGCGTTTACGTAGAGTCATAGGGCCAAGGGATCAGAAGGATTTAAAATCTGTTCTATTCTTTTAGAAGTGGCTGCCAGCAAAGAGAAACCATTTCTGCCTTGTGTCTCTGATTTCTGCCTAAAATCTAAGTGGAAAGTGGGGAAAAAAACTGGGTCATTGTGGCTAACTGATGGATTTTTTTAATAATCCCATGAAGGGAACTAGGTAATTTCCCATCCTCAGGGCCATTGTTCAGGCTCTAATCTCTATCCTCTCAACAATGGCAGGAGTTAGAATTGCCTCAAATCTGAACTCCTCTGACCCACTTGCTTTGCTGCTACCACACAGATTTTTCTATAGTGCAAATCTGATCACCCCACTTCCCTGCTTACAATCATTCAGTGACTTCCTTTGTCCTTAGGATAAAGTTTAACGCTCTTTGCGTGGTGGGGTGGACATCCTCTATTTTTCCCTGCCCCACTATCACTCCATGTGGGATGGATTTGACTGAATTACCTGGAACTAACTATGGGCACGTGACCCAGGCCTGGCTAATTAGAGTATTAGAGATACATTTAGGGATGGGCATAAGATCCAGTTCAGGCCACTGCAAAGTTAAGCCTGAGTTGAAGGAAGACTCCTGATCCATTATTTTTCCCTGCCCCACTCTTCACTCCACATCGGATGGATTTGACTGAATTGCCTGGAACTAACTGTGGGCACATGACCCAGGCTTGGCTAACTAGAGTATTAGAGATTCATTCAGGAATGGGCACAAGATCCAATTCAGGCCACTGCAAGTTAGGCCTGAGTTGAAGAAAGATTCCTGATGATCAGCCAAGTACTGTAACCAGCCATGCTGGAAAACTCATTTACGTCCTAAACTCTCTAGTATCTGAGTCACTGCATTCCACATTTTGTTATTTAAGCTATTTGTATTGTGTTTCTGTGACTTGAAACCAAAAAGTTCTTGCCTAACACACCAGTATACAACGTTCTTCATGCTCTGGCCCAGGTTACCTCCTCTGACTCATCTCCTTGCACTTTGGATATACAGTGTTGAATTGCCCAATGCAGTGTGCTATTTTATGCCTCTGAGCTTTCTGCCTAGAATGCCTTTCACTATCCTACTCTGCTTTTTCATCCTCCTATCTTATTCTGTTCATCATTCAAAATGCCACTCAACAATGGTATCTTCTCAAAAGCTTCCATTGAAACCCCAGTCTAGGTTGCTCCTACCTTGTGTTTGCTCTTATCACTCCACCCTGTAGCCATGGGGGGTCCCATGTCTTATGTCTTATGTCTCAGGGAAAGGGATCCCATGTGTTACAAAGTTCAATATGTGTTTGTTTAATGAATAGAGGCAATTCACATTTGGCTGAAATTTTCTCTAGTCTAGATAATTTTTGGCATACTAAGGTAATTTATCTGATTGACAATTTTTGGGTGGGGGGGGTTCTATGCACTTTCTAGCCAGATTCTATTCAGACTAAATTAATATTTGGACCAAATGACCCTTCATGCTTTAATATCCTAAAATTACTTCCTCCCCAGGACATAGGAAATCTTCTGCTTTGTGAGTCTGGGTGTGGGCTTCTCCATCAGCCTGAGACAGGCCTAGGCTAGGCTGGACTTAGAGTGGGTTGCTGGCAGAAAGATCTCAGAATGAACCCTGACAAGTTGGCTTGGGAGTGATTGAGTTTGACGAGCTCAGGAAGATGATGCCATAACTAACACAGTACAGTAGTCCCCCTTAATTTGTGGGGGGTACGTTCCAAGACTCCCAGTTGGATACCTGAAACCATGGATACAGTGGTACTGAACTCTATGTACTATATATTTTTCTTATATATACATAGCTATGATAAAGTTTAACTTATAAATTAGGAACAGTAAGAGATTAACAACAATAATAATGAAGTTTACCAATATACTACAATAAAAATTATGCGAATGTGGTCCCTCCCTCTCTCATTCTCAAAATATCTTATTGTATGTCATATTTTCAAATTGTGGTTGACTGAAACCACGAAAAAGGGCAACTGTGGATAAGGAAGACTACTGTCCTAGAGAGTTAGTTACTCACCTTCCACTCACTTCTCAATCCCCTCCAGTCTGGCTCCTGCCTCTTCCCCAGAAACAACTTCTGCCGACATCATCAATAATTAATTGTCACCAATCCATAGACATATTTGATTCCACAAGGCTGAGTCCTGGCTTTCTTCTGTTGATATTCTACATTCTCTTCCTATAGGGCCTAATCCACACCCTTGACTTCAATTATCTCCACCATGTATGTCACTCACAAATTTTTATGTCTAACCCAACATTTTATCTAAGCATCGGACTTGTAGGTACAATTGTTACTCACTATCTTTAATTAGGTGACATGTCAAATTCAACAGGTCTAAAGCCAAATTCCAGACTTGTCCAAAACTTAGTCCTCAGTGTACATTCTCAGTTTCAATGAGGGACATCACCTTGCATCCATTTACTCAAACCAGAAACCGAGGTGTCATCTCTGATATCTTGTTCTGCCTTTTATTCGACCCGTTTTCAACACCAATTGATTTTATGGAGATATCTTTTGATTTTTCTCATCTTTTTATATTTACTACTACTACTACTACATCAAAGTGTTTTCTCCTACTAAAATAACCTCCTGAATGATTTCTCAACTTATACTCTTTTCCTTCTCCAATCCTGTATTAGAGTGATCTTTTCAAAACGTAAATTTGTTTCGTTACACACTGCCTAAAAACCTTTAATGATAACCCATTGTATCCCATTGCTCTTGGGTAGAGGTATAATACCTTAACTTGGCCTTCAAGGCCTTGGCCTCTACATGTATTTCCTGGCCTCTACATGTATTTCCTGTCTCATCTTGTGTCTGTATTTTTTGGTTTCTCTTTGTTGGGTCACTGTGACTTCGTTCAACTCTTCTTGTTTTTCATCTTCCCTTCCAGCATAGGCATTTTTACATACTCACTTTACCCTCCTCTTGATCTGGTTAAATCCTACTCATCCTTAGATCTTAGATCAGTGGTAATTCCTTCAGGGGAGCCTTCCCTAACATCCCAAATTAGGTCTCTTGTGTACTCCTATAGCACTGAAGATCTTTCCTTCATAGCACTAACCACAGTTCTAACTTAACTCTTATTTATATATTATTAGATGATAGTCTTTCATTTAGACTACACTGTTAGTCTGATGAGGACAGGGCCATTTAATTTTGCTAACTTTTTTTGTCAGTTAGATAATGCTACATAATAAATGACTCAAAAATTTAGTGACTTGAAACATTAACCATTGCATGATAAGATTTGCTCAGTATCATTAGTTGTTAGGAATGTGCAAATGAAAACCACAATGAAGTACCACCTCATACCCAATAACATAGCTATAATTTAAAAAAAAAAAAAAACAAGTGAAGATGTGGAGAAATTGGAACCCTCATACATTGCTCATGGGAATGTGACATGGTCCAGCTGCTGTGGAAAGAGTTTGACATTTCTTTAAAAAGTTAAACATAAAATTATCATATGACACCATAATTTCACTTCTAGGTTTACACCCAAAGGAACTGAAAACAGGTATTCAAACAAGTACATGTATACGTTATAGCTGCATTATTCACAAAAAGCAAAAGATAGAAACAGCCCAAATGTCCTTCAATGGATGAATTGGATAAGCAAATTATGGAAGACAGGCATACCTTAGATATATTGTGGCTTCAGTTCCAGACCACAACAATAAAGCATATCACACAATTTTTTTGTTTCCCCGTGGATATAAAAATTACGTTTATTTAACTTTAAGGTTCAGGGGTACATGTGTAGATTTGTTAGACAGGTAAATTGTGTATCATGGGAGTTTGGTATATAGATTATTTCATCACCCAGGCAACAAGCATATTACCTAATAGGTAGTTTTTCAGTCTTCACCCTCCTCCTCCCCTCTACCTTCTAATAGGCCCTGGTTTCTATTGTTCCCTTCTTTGTGTCCATATGTAATCATTGTCTAGCTCCTACTTATAAGTAAGAACATGTGGTATTTGGTTTTCTGTTCCTGCATTAGTTTGCTTAGGATAATGATCTCCAGCTCCATCCATGTTCCTGCAAAGAACATGATCTCATTGTTTTTTTAATGGCTGCATAATATTCTGTAGTGTATATGTACCACATTTTCTTTATCTAGTCTACTGTTAATGGGCATTTAGGCTGGGCATGGTGGCTCATGCCTATAATCCCAGCACTTTGGGATGCTGAGGCGGGCAGATCACGAGGTCAGGAGTTTGAGACCAGCCTGGCCAACATGGTGAAACCCCTTCTCTACTAAAAATACAAAAATCAGCTAGGTGTGGCTGAGGCAGGAGAATCGCTTGAAACCAGAGGCAGAGGTTGCAGTGAGCTGAGATTGCGCCACTGCACTCCAGCCTGGGCGAAAGAGCAAAACTCCATCTCAAAAAAAAAAAGCGGGGGGGGCTTTTAGGTTGATTTCATGTCTTTGCTATTGTGAATAGTGCAGTGATAAACACATGTGTGCATGTGTCTTTATGGTAGAATGATTTATATTCCTTTGAGTATATATACTCAATAATGGGATTGCAGGGTTGAATGGTAGCTCTGTTTTAAGCTCTTTGAGAAATCTTCAAACTGCTTTCCACAATGGCTGAACTAATTTACATTCCCATATGTAGTACATAAGTGTTCCCTTTTCTCCACAACCTTTGCCAGCATCTTTTATTTTTTTACCTTTTAATAATAGCCATTCCAACTTGTATGAGACAATATCTCATTGTCATTTTGATTTATGTTTCTCTAATAATTAGTGATGTTGAGCATTTTTTTCATGTGCTTGTTGGCTGTGTGTGTGTCTTCTTTTGAAAAGTGTCTGTTCTTGTCCTTTGCCTACTTTCTTTTTTTTTTTTTTTTACTTGTTGAATTAAGTTCCTTTTAGATGCTGGCTATTAGACCTTTGTCAGATACATAGTTTGCAAATATTTTCTCCCATTCTGTAGGCTGTCTGTTTACTATGTTGATAGTTCCTTTTGCTGTGCAGAAGCTCTTTAGTTTAATTAGGTCCCATTTGTCAAATTTGATTTTTGTTATAATTGCTTTTGGTGTCTTTGCCATGAAATCTTTGCCAAAGCCTATGTCCAGAATGGTATTTCCTAGGCAATCTTCTAGAGTTTTTTATAGTTTTAGGTTTTACATTTAAGCCTTTTATCCATCTAGACTTTATTTTTGTATATAGCGTATGGAAAGGGTCCAGTTTCAATCTTCTGCATATGGCTAGCCAGTTATCCCAGCACCATTTATTGAACAGAGAATCCTTTCCCCATTGCTTGTTTTTGTTGATTTCATGAAAGATCAGATGGTTGTAGGTGTGTAGCTTTATTTGTGGGCTCTTCATTCTGTTCCATTGGTCTATGTGTTTTCTTTTGTACCAGTACCATGCTGTTTTGGTACTGTGGCACTGTATAGTCTGAAGTTGTGGTGATACCTCCAGTTTTGTACTTTTTGCTTAGAATTGCTTTGGCTATTTGGGTTCTTTTTTGATTCCATATGAATTTTAAAATAGTTTTTCTTTTAATTCTGTGAAGGATGCCATCGGTAGTTTAATAGGAATAACACTGGATCTGTAAATTGCTTTCGGCAGTATGGCTGTTTTGACAACATTGATTCTTTCTATCCATGTGCATGAAATGTTTTTCCATTTGTTTGTGTCATCTCTGATTTCTTTCAGCAGTGTTTTGTGATTCTCATTGTAGAGACCGTTCACCTTCCTGGTTAGCTCTATTCCTAGTTATTTTATTCTTTTTGTGGCTATTGTGAGTGGGATTGCATTCTTGATTTGGCTGTCAGCTTGGATGTTGGTGTATAGAAATGCTACTGATTTTTGTATATTGATTTTGTATCTTGAAACTTTGCTGAAGTTGTTATCTGATCAAGGAGCTTTTGGGCAGAGACTATGGGATTTTCGTTTGCAAACACAGATAGTTTGACTCCCTCTCTTCCTATTTGGATGCATTTTATTTCTTTCTCTCGCTTGGTTGCTCTGGCCAGGACTTCCAGTACTGTGTTGAATAGGAGTGGTGAGAGTGGGCATCCGTGTCTTGTTCTGGTTCTTAAGAGGAATGCTTCTAGCTTTTGCCCAGTTGGTATGATGCTGGCTGTGGGTTTGTCATAGATGGCTCTTTTTATTTTGAGGTATGTTTCTTCAGTGCCTACTTTGTTGGGGGTTTTTAACGTGAAGAGGTGTTAAATTTCATTGAAAGCTTTTTCTGCATTTATGGAGATGATCATGTGGTTTTTGTCTTTAGCTCTGTTTATGTGATGAATCACATTTATTGATTTGTGTATGTAAAACCAACCTTACATCCCAGGGATAAAACCTACTTGATTGTGGTGGATTAGCTTTTTGATGTCCTGCTGGATTCAGTTTGCTAGTATTTTATTGAGGATTTTTGCATCTATGTTTATCAAGGATATTGGCCTGAAGTTTTCTTTTTTTGTTGTGCCTCTGCCAGGTTTTGGTATCAGAATGATGCTGGCCTCATAGAATGAGTTAGGGAGGAGTCACCCCACCTCATTTTTTTTTTGATAGTTTCAGTAGGAATGGTACCAACTCTTCTTTACACAGCTGGTAAAATTTGGCTGTGAATCCAACTGGTCCTGGGCTTTTTCTGGTTGGTAGGCTTTTTATTACTGATTCAATTTTGGAGCTTGTCATTGGTCTGTTCAGGGTTTCAATTTCTTACTGGCTCGATCCTGGAAGGTTTAAAAGTTATATTTAAATTATTCTGTAGTCTATTAAGTGTAGAAGAGAGTTATGCCTGAAAAATATACATACCTTAATTAAAAAGTACTTCATTGCTAGAAAATGCTAACAGTTATCTGAGCCTTCAGTAACTCATAATCTTTTTGCTGGTGGAGGGTCTTACTTCTATGATGGTGGCTGCTAGTTGATCAGGGTGGTGGTTGCTGAAGGTTGGGGTAGCTGTGGCAATATCTTGAAAAGTAAGACAACAATGAAGTTTGCTGCATCAATAGACTCTTTTTTTCACAAAAGATTTTTCTGTTGCATGTGATGTTGTTTGATAGCATTTTGCCCACAGCAGAACTTCTTTCAAAATTGCAGTCGGTCCTCTAAAACCCTGCCACTGCTTTATCAACTAAGTTTATATAATATTCTAAATCCTTTGTTGTCATTTTAACAATATTCACAGCATCTTCATCTGGAGTAGATTCCATCTCAAAACACCACTTTATTTGCTCATCCTTATGAAGCAACTCTTCATCTGCCCAGGTTTTATCATGAGAGTGCAGCAATTCAGTCACATATTCAGGCTACTCTTCCAATTCTAGTTCTCTTTGCTATTTCTACACATCTGCAGGGACTTCCTTCACTTAAGTCTTGAACCTCTCAAATTTATCCGTGAGGGCTGGAATCAACTTCCAACTCCTGTTAATGTTGACATCCTGACCTCCTGTTATGAATCAGAAATGTTCTTAATGACATCTAGAATGGTGAATCCTTCCCAGAGGTTTTCAATTTACCAGATTCATCAGAAGAATCACTATTTATGGTAGCTAAAGCCTTATGAAAAGTATTTTTTTTTTGAAACAGGGTCTCACTCTGTAGCTCAGGTTGGAGTGCAAAGGCATGATCATAGCTCACTGTAGCTTTGAACTCCTGGGCTCAAGTTATCCTCCTGCCTCTCACCCGCCGGAGTAGCTGGGACTGTAGGCATGCACCACCACACCCAGCTATTTTTTTCTATTTTTTAAGAAATAGAGATTGGGTCTCCCTAGGTTGCCCAGGTTGGTCCTAGACTCCTGGCCTCAAGCAATACTCCCACCTTGGCTTCCCAAAGTCTTGAGATTACAGATGTGAGCCACTTGCCTGGCCAACACAATGTATTTCTTAATAAGTCTTGAAAGTTAAAATTACTTCTTGATCCATGGGCTCCAGAAAAGATGTTACGTTAGCAGGTCTCAAAGGAACGTTAATTTCCTTGTACCTCCTCATTGGAGCTTTTAGGTGACCAGGAGCATTGTCAATGAGCAGTAATCTTTTAAAAGGAATCTTGTTTTCTGAGCAATAGGTCTAAACACTAGGCTTAAAATATTCAGTAAGACCTGCTGTAAACAGATGTGCTGTCATCCAGGTTTTGTTGTTCCATTTATAAAGCACAGAGTAGACTTAGCGTAATTCTTAAGGTCCCTAGGATTTTCAGAATGGTAAATGCACATTGACTTCAAATTTAAGTCACCAGCTGCATTAGGGCCTAGTAAGAGTCAGCCTGTCCCTTGAAGCATTGACTTCTGTAGCTCTGAAAGTCCTAGATGACATCTTCTTTGAATATAAGGCTATTTTATCTATGTTGAAAATCTGTTGTTTAGTGTAGCCACCTTCATCAATGTTCTTAGCTTTATCTTCTGAATAACTTGCTGCAGCCACTCCATCAACAATTGCTGCTTCAGCTTGCATTTTTATGTTATGGAGATGGCTTCTTTTCTTAAACCTCATTAACCAACCTCTGCTAGCTTCAAACTTTTCTTCTGCAACTTCCTCACCTCTCTCAGAGAGTCTTTGATATGGTTTGGCTTTGTGTCCTCACCCAAATCTCATCTTGAATTGTAATCCCCATGTGTCACGGGAAGGACCAGTAATCCCTACATATTGAGGGAAGGAGGTGATTGGATCATGGGGCGGTTTCCCCCATGCTGTTCTCATAATAGTGAGTGTACTCTAATAATAATAGTGAGTGAGATCTGATGGTTTTATAAGGAGCTTCCCCCTTTGCTCACTTCTCTTTCTTCTGCCACCTTGTGAAGAAGGTGCCTGCTTCCCCTTCTGCCATGATTGTAAGTTTCCTGAGGCCTCTCCAGCCATGCGGAACTGTGAGTCAATTAAACCTCTTTCCTTTATAAATTACGCAGTCTTGGATAGTTCTTTATAGCACTGTGAGAATGGACTAACACAGTCTTCCTAGAATCAAAGAGGTTTAGAGCCTTCCTCTGAATTAGGCTTTGATTTAAGGAATATGTCTGGTTTGATCTTCTATCCAGACCACTCAAACTTTCTCCGTATCAGCAATAAGGTTGTTTTGCTTTCATGTTGTTCATGTGTTCACTGGAGTAGCACTTTTTGTTTCCTTCAAGAACTTTTCCTTTGCATTCACAACATGGCTAACTAACTGGCACACTGTGCCTAAGCTTAGGCCTGTCTTGTCTTTTTACATGCCTTCTTCCTAAGTTTGATCTTCTCTAGCTTTAGGTTTAAAGTAAGAAATGTGCAACTCCTCTTTTCACTTAAGCACTTAGAGACCACCATAGAGATATTAATTGGCCTTGTTTCAGTATTGTTGTGTCTCAGGGAATAGGGAGGCCTGAGGAGAGGGAGAGAAATAAAGGCATGGCTGGTCAGCGGAGCAGTCAGAACACACACAACGTTTATTGATTAAGTCTGCCATCTTTTATGGGCATGGTGTGTGGCACCCAAAACAATTATAATATTAACATCAAAGATCCCTGATCACAGATCACCAAAACAGGTATGAAAATAATAAAAGAGTTTGGGCTGGGCACCGTGGCTTATGCCTGTAATTCCAACACTTTGAAAGACTGAGGTGGGAGGATTGCTTGAGGCCAGGAGTTCAAGACCAGTCAGGGCAATATAGCGAGACCTCCTTTCTACCAAAAAAAAAAAAAAATTATCTGGACATGGTGGTGTGCACCTGTGGTCGTAGCTACTTGGGAGGCTGAGATGGGAGGATTGCTTGAGCGCAGGGGATCAGAGCTGCAATGAGTGGTGATCATGCCACTGCACTCCAGCCTGAGTGACAGAGTGAGACTCTGTCTCTAAAAAAAAAAAAAAAAAGAGAGAGAGAGAAAGAAAAAAAAGTTTGAAATATTGTGAGAATTACCAAAATGTGACACAGAGACACAAAGTGGGCACACACTGTTGGAAAAAACAGTGCCAATAGACTTCTTGATGTGGAGTTGCCACAAACCTTCAATTTGAAAAAAAAATGCAGCATCTGCAAAGTGTAATAATGTGAAGCACAAGAAAATAAACTGTGCCTGTATATAGACACATTATTAAACCACAAAGAGGAATGAAGTATGCCTATATATATATATATATATATACACATTATTAAACCACAAAGAGGAATGAAGTATGCCTGCGTATATACACATTGTTAAGCCACAAAGAGGAATGAAGGACTCATATATGCTACAATATGGATGAACCTCAGAAACGTTATGCTAATGAAAGAAGCCAGATACAAAAGGTCGTCTATTTTATTTTTCCATTTGTATGAAATATCTAAAATAGATAAATCTATAGAGACAGAACACAGATTGGTGGTTGCCAGAGGCTAAAGGGATTGGGAAATGGAGAGAAATTTGCTTAGTGGAGTGTTTCTTTTTGGCATAAAATATTTTGGAGCTCAATAGAGATGATGCTCACACAACATTGTGAGTGTACTAAATGCCACTGAAATGTTCACTTTAAAATGGTTAATTTTACATCAGCAAATTTCCTTTTCTTTTCTTTTTTTCTTTTTTTGAGATAGGGTCTCTCTCTGTTGCCCAGAATGAAGTGCAGTGGCATGATCTTGGTTCACTGGAATTTCTGCCTCCCCAGCTCAAGTGATCCTCCCACCTTAGCCTCCAGAGTAGCTGGGACTACCGGTGCGTGCCACCACAACTGGCTAATTTTTGTATTTTGTTGTAGAGACTGGGTTTCACCATGTTGCCCAGGCTGGTCTCTAATTCCTGGGCTCAAGTGATCTACCTGGCTCGGCCTTTCAAAATGGTGGGATTATAGGCACAAGGCACTGTGCCTGGCCTCAGTAAGTTTCTTAAATAAACCTTAGCCATTTGTTATTCTATAAGAACCTGCACAGTTGGCTAGACTCAGTTCTGTTGATCTGGGTGAGGTTCAGTGATCTCAAATGGGCTCATCATGCATTTGCAGTTAGCTGTGGCATTGATTGGGGTTTGGAAGATCTGGGATGACTTTGACTTGGATGACTTGCTCTATTCCACATACTGTCTCATTCTCCATAGGGGACACTGGCTTATTTTCAAGGCAGAGGCAGAGGTTACAATAGCAAGGCCTCTTGAGATGTAAGTTCAGAATTGGCATCCTTATTCCCCTCCATTTAGTTGGTCAAAGCAAATTGCAAGACCAGCTTAGATTCAAGGGATGAGAAAATAAGCTTTATTCCTTAATGGGGAAGCTAAAATGTTACTTTACAAAAGAGGTAGATACAGGAAAGGGTGGGGGGAATTTGCAACTTATCTATCATAGTTTTTTTTAATCCCTAGTGCATGGTGTGCACTCGGTATTTGTTCAATTAATGAGTATCATTGAATTTAGGCCAGAAGGGGATCTAGGGTCCCAATTCAACATTTGAAATGATAAGTTCCCATGAGCTGGAAAGAAAAAACAAAAACAAGAACAGAATTCTTGCAGGTATTGATATACCTTCTCAGATTAGCCCAACTTTTCCAATCATAAATCAGAAGCTCTTTCACTATCTTGTAAGGAGGATGGAATACCCCATCATCATCCTCTCCGGCTCAGCTCTCTCCTTCTCCTCCCTGTTTTGGTTAGGATTTTGAGGACTTCCTGGTGTTAAATTCTAGCTAAAATAAGTTTGGTAGCTATGCTAGTGGTGTAGCTCTCTTAAAAAAACAAATAAACTGGATCTCTAAAAAAAGTCTGATTTATGGTGTTTGCTGATTTCTATGGTGTAAATAGTCCCACGACAGCCAATTTCTAGCTACTAGCTTAAAGTGACTGAATGCAGAGCTGGGAAAAGATGTACATTTTTGACTCTTGAGAGTCAACAAGAGCCAACTCCAGCTTACCACTGGATGGCTCGGTGGAGCCCAGCTCAGCAGCACCTTGGCTGCCTTACCCCCTGCTCTTCCAGGACCATCAGAGCCAACAATCTGCTCTGATTTGTTCTTCTGACATTTGAATTTTTTCTTTCATTTACTCAATGATAATTATTGAGCAACTCTCATATACAATTATGTTAGGCCATGGAGATAAAATGATGAACAATAAGAACATGGTCTCCACTCTTATGGAACTTGCATTCTCCCTAACTGTATCAGTACTTCCAGATCCTCCTGAGGGAGTCCTATATCTCTAAAGTTGTTTTCACTGATGCTCTCTCATTGATGGCATCTCCTTGTGGTTTTGATTTACATTTCTCTAATGACTGGTGATGATGACCTTTTTTTCATGTTTGTTGGCTGCATAAATGTCTTCTTTTGAAAAGTGTCATTCGTATCCTTCAACCAGTTTTTTATGGGGTTGTTTGTTTTCTTGTAAATTTGTTTAAGTTCTTTGTAGATTCTGGATATTAGCCCTTAGATATTAGAAGGTGTTAGTGTGGTGGGATTTCAACCCAGAGGAAGAATATCCCTATTTTTAAAAAGTATTCATTTCATAGGGTGAGGATGTGGTCACTCACAGAATTGGTATTTACCACAGTCTTTTTGGACTGCTGCTTTCTGGATTGCAACCTAATATTCAATTATAGACCAGCTATATAATTCAATTTGATGGCATTGCTTCATCACAATCTGAAAAATTAGGATTTGTTGAAGCACCACACAGAACGCAAAGAAATCAGAAGGCATTTAACAGCTTTACTGCGTCGCATAATATTCAATGTAGTGTAATCAATACATAGCACTCTGTAGAAATAAACCATTCAGATTCTCACACATCTGAAGGAAGAGGAGATCATTCTCAGGAGTGCTTTCTTTTCACTGACTGAATGATAATGACACCCTGGGGGAATCAAATATTCATTTAAAGACAAATACTAAGGCATATATTATCTTTTCTTTTCAGCTGTATATAATGCTTTTTTGGTATACTATTAACCATGGACATATGTTTTCTATTTCACTTTGTTCCCAACACAGTGTGGTTTTTTTCCCTTTTCCACAGGGGGTGGGAAGTGGGGGTAGCAGTGGGGAGTGGGCAGGTGGGGTGAATCAGCATATAAAATATAACTATATATACATATGTTTCATATTCTGTTATATTTTATATGTTGATCATATAAAATGTCTTTTATAGATATATATTTCAGATGACTGACTGAAGTTCCTAATGCAAATTATGCTTTAGCGAACAAAAAAAATTTGTGATTTATTTACTGTGTCCAGGACCCAAATATAAAGCTTAATACAATCAGTCATCTACGGCACTCACAGCTTTAATATTAATTGCATTTGGAAAAGCAGCATAATAGCAATCTTTGTGTGGGACAAGCAGCTGGAAGGCATATTTTCAGAATACAAAGCAGCTGGTTACCCCTGGTAAGTGTAAGGAGATTGACTTGGGAAACAGTAACTCATTCCAGAAAAAGAATGCACTCTGCTCAGCAGTCAAGGTCATAGAGCCTGGAGTTGTCCTGGAAAATAGACTTACTGCTGGGGCAATTTGGTCTAACAAACTGTTATTTCCCCATGCAAAATACATTGCCCTCCTGCCAAGTCTCATGAGCATGTAAAGAAAAATTACCACTTGTACCAATTGCTTTGGGAACCAATGTTATTGTGGGCTGTGAGTGATGGGTTGCAGTGAAGTTCTGTGGAGGGCCCCTCAGGGACACAGAATAGAAAGATCTGTGTTCTGCTAAATTTCATGAGGACTTGTGTGAGTCTTAAAACCAAGTCAGTGGCCATCCTTACCATTGGAAGGAGGCTTACCGAGCAGTGATCACATGTTTCTATTTGATTCAGAACTGCATGTTGGGAGACTTGGCTGGGGAGAGCTTACGTGGGACTCTTAATGTCAAAATTAATTTCTCTTTGCTCCATGTTCCTACAGCACATTATTCCACCTCTAGTGGAGCATACTCTCCATTCAACCTGAACTGAGCATCTCTAGAGAGTGGAGACTATCCTGGTTTATCTTAATATTCTCTCTGTTCTTGATAGGTATAGAGTGAACATTTGTTCAGCTGAAGTGAGAGGAAATTTAATTATTTCACAGGCTTTGCAGTCCCCAGCTGATCACACATTTTCTGTTTAATTAATGGGGCCTTTAGTGGATCTGCCTTGGCTACCTCTGGTACACTTGTGCCTCTTGGGTCTTGCCTCTCTCTCCTTCTGTGGGAATAATCCTATCTGTCTTATCTATTTGACAAGATTTTTGGTAAAATCAAATGACAGCATATATAGAATTCTGAAAATTTCGGAAAGGACTTTGAATACTTGTACTCTTAAATTCCCTCAAGCAGGGAGCTCCTGTATCATCTCTCCCCAGTAGTCATTTGGCTTCTGCTTGAGAGCTGCCAGTGATTCTAGTGGGCAAAATGGTTCAAAGCTATAAAGTGAGATCTGCTAACAACATCCCTTTCTTTGTTTCTCAATAATTAGACAGGATTGTCTCTCATATGTCCTCATTCTACCTAGTGACAGAAAAATGAGTCCAGGTTTCTTAGTCAATTTAAGCTCAGCCATTTCAGCCAAATTCATCTGCATGGCAGACTTTAGTGCCATGCATGCTTATAAAGTATTGGGCTTCTGGGAGGTGCCTGGTCCTGAAGAAATGCACTACACTGGCACTACTGTGAGACACAGTCCTGCCTGATTCCTGGGCACAGCACCTTTTCACATTGGTACCCACTAGGATGCTCAAGTTCTATTTATCTCAGATCATCAGCCTAGACCAGCAATTCTTAAACTTTTTGGTCTCAAGACTTGTTTACACTCTTAAAAATTATTGAAACCTCAATAATTTGTTTTTATGTGTTATATCTATCAATATTTATCATGTTGGAAGTTAAAACAGAGAATTTTGAAATATTTATTACTTTAAATACAAAAACTATTATGTGCTAACATAAATCACATATTGTTTATGAAAATATATTTTGCAAAATAAAAATTAATGTTGAGTAGATTTAAAAATTTCTCCCAGTGTCTTTCTATTAAGCCAATATTTGGCTTAATAGAAAATAGATTATCATATCTCTTTCTGCATTCAAACTGTTGTGATATGCTGTTTCGGTTGAAGCATGTAAAGATAGTCTGGCCTCATACAGATGTGCAGTTGGAAAATAGAAAAATATTTAATAGCATTTTCAGATACTCTCCATATTCTCCTCAATACTATCCCAAAACTCAACAAGTGGTATTTTTTTTTTTTTATTACACTTTAAGTTCTGGGATACATGTGCAGAACGTGCAGGTTTGTTACATAGGTATACACGTGCCATGGTGGTTTGCTGTACCCATCAACCCATCATCTACATTAGGTATTTCTCCTAATGCTATGCTTCCCCTAGCTCCCCATCCCCCAACAGGGCCTGGTACATGATGTTCCCCTCCCTGTGCCCATGTGTTCTCATAGTTCAACTCCCACTTATGAGTGAGAACATGAGGTGTTTGGTTTTCTGTTCTTGTGTTAGTTTGCTGAGAATGATGGTTTCCAGCATCATCCATGTCCTTGCAAAGGACATGAACTCATCCTTTTTTATAGGTGCATAGTATTCCATAGTGTATATGTGCCACATTTTCTTTATCCAGTCTATCATTGATGGCATTTGGGTTGGTTCCAAGTCTTTGCTATTGCTAAGAGTGCTGCAATAAACATACGTGTGCATGTGCCTTTATACTAGAATGATTTATAATCCTTTGAGTATATACCCAGTGGTGGGATTGCTGGGTCAAATGGTATTTCTAGCTCTAGATCCTTGAGGAATCACCACACTGTCTTCCACAATGGTTGAACTAATTTACACTCCCACCAACAGTGTAAAAGCATCCCTATTTCTCCACATCCTCTCCAGCATCTGTTGTTTCCTGGCTTTTTAATGATCGCCAATCTAACTGGCATGAGATGGTATCTCATTGTGGTTTTGATTTGCATTTCTCTAATGACCAGTGATGATGAGCTTTTTTTCATGTTTGTTGGCTGCATAAATGACTTCTTTTGAAAAGTGTCTGTTCATATCCTTTGACCAGTTTTTGATGGGGTCGTTTGTTTTTTTTTCTTGTAAATTTAAGTTCTTTGTAGATTCTGGATATTAGCCCTTTGTCAGATGGATAGATTGCAAAAATTTTTTCCCGTTCTGTAGGTTGCCTGTTCACACTGATGATGGTTTCTTTTGCTGTGCAGCTCTTTAATTTAATTAGATCTTATTTGTCAAGTTTGGTTTTTGTTGCCATTGCTTTTGGTGTTTTAGTCATGAAGTCTTTGCCCATGCCTGTGTCCTGAATGGCATCGCCTAGGTTTTCTTTTAGGGTTTTTATGGTTTTGGGTGTTAAGTTTTAAGTCTTTAATCCATCTTGAGTTAATTTCTGTAGAAGGTGTAAGGAAGGGATCCAGTTTCAGCTTTCTGCATATGACTAGTGAGTTTTCCCAGCACCATTTATTAAATAGGGAATCCTTCCCCCATTTCTTGTTTTTGTCAGTTTTGTCAAAGATCAGATGGTTGTAGATGTGTGGTATTATTTCTGAGGCCTCTGTTCTGTTCCATTGGTCTATATATCTGTTTTGGTACCAGTACCATGCTGTTTTGGTTACTGTAGCTTTGTAGTATAGTTCGAAGTCAGATAGCATGATGCCTCCAGCTTTGTTCCTTTTGCTTAGGAATGTCTTGGCCATGTGAGCTCTATTTTGGTTCCATATGAAATTTAAAGTAGTTTTTCCAATTCTGTGAAGAAAGTCAATGGTAGCTTGATGGGAATAGCATTGAACCTATAAATTACTTTGGGCAGTATCACCATTTTCACAATATTGATTCTTCCTATCTATGAGCATGGAATGTTTTTCCACTTGTTTGTGTCCCTCTCTTATTTCCTTAAGCAGTGGTTTGTAGTTCTCCTTGAAGAGGTCCTTCACATCTCTTGTAAGTTGGATTCCTAGGTATTTTATTCTCTTTGTAGCAGTTGTGAATGGGAGTTCACTCATGATTTGGCTCTCTGTTTGTCTGTTATTGGTGTATAGGGATGCTTGTGATTTTTGCACATTTATTTTGTATCCTGAGACTTTGCTGAAGTTGCTTATCAGCTGAAGGAGATTTTGGGCTGAGACTATGGGGTTTTCTAAATATATAATCTTGTCATCTGCAAACAGAGTCAATTTGACTTCTTTTCCTAATTGAATACCCTTTATTTCTTTCTCTTGCCTGATTGCCCTGGCCAGAACTTCCAATACTATGTTGAATAGGAGTGGTGAGAGAAGGCATTCTTGTCTTGTGCCTGTTTTCAAAGGGAATGCTTCCAGCTTTTGCCCATTCAGTATGATACTGGCTATGGGTTTGTCATAAATAGCTCTTATTATTTTGAGATACGTACCATCAATACCCAGTTTATTGAGAGTTTTTAACATGAAGGGCTGTTGAATTTTGTCAAATGCCTTTTTCTGCATCTATTGAGATAATCATGTGGTTTTCGTTGTTGGTTCTATTTATGTGATGGATTACGTTTATTGATTTGTGTATATTGGACCAGCCTTGCATCCCAGGGATGAAGCCAACTTGATCGTGGTAGATAAGCTTTTTGATGTGCTGCTGGATTTGGTTTGCCAGTATTTTATTGAGGATTTTTGCATCGATGTCCATCAGGGATATTGGCCTGAAATTTTTTTTTTGTTGTGTCTCTGCCAGGCTTTGATATCAGGATGATGCTGGCCTTATAAAATGAGTTAGGGAGGATTCCCTCTCTTTCTATTGTTTGGAATAGTTTCAGAAGGAATGGTACCAGCTCCTCTTTTTACCTCTGGTAGAATTTGGCTGTGAGTCCCTCTGGTCTGGGACTTTTTTTGATTGGTAGGCTATTAATTGCTTCTTCAATTTCAGAACTTGTTATTGTTCTATTCGGGGATTCAACTTCTTCATGGTTTAGTCTTGGGAGGGTGTATGTATCCAGGAATGTATCCATTTCTTCTAGATTTTCTGGTTTATTTGTATAGAGGTGTTTATAGTATTCTCTGATGATAGTTTGTATTTCTGTGGGATCAGCAGTGACATCCCCTTTATCATTTTTTTATTGCAGCTATTTGATTCTTCTCTCTTTTCGTCCTTATTAGTCTTGCTAGTGGTCTATCAATTTTGTTGGTCTTTTCAAAAAACCAGCTCCTGGATTCACTGATTTTTTTGAAGGGTTTTTTATGTCTCTGTCTCCTTCTTTCTGCTCTGATCTTAGTTATTTCTTGTCTTCTGCTAGCTTTTGAATGTGTTTGCTCTTGCTTCTGTTTCTTTTAATTGTGATGTTAGGGTGTCAATTTTAGATCTTTCTTACTTTCTCTTGTGGGCATTTAGTGCTATAAATTTCCCTCTACACACTGCTTTAAATGTGTCCCAGAGATTCTGGTATGTTGTGTCTTTGTTCTCACTGGTTTCAAAGAACATCTTTATTTCTGACTTCATTTTGTTATGTACCCAGTAGTCATTCAGGAGCAGGTTGTTCAGTTTCCATGTAGTTGTGTGGTTTTGAGTGAGTTTCTTAATCGTGAGTTCTAAGTTGATTGCACTGTGGTCTGAGAGACTGTTCGTTTTGATTTCCATTCTTTTGCATTTGCTGAGGAAGTGTTTTACTTCCAATTTTGTGGTCAGTTTTAGAATAAGTGTAATGTGGTGCTGAGAAAAATGTATATTCTGTTGATTTGGAGTGGAGAGTTTTGTAGATGTCTATTAGGTCCACTTGGTCTAGAGCTGAGTTCAAGTCCTGGATATCCTTGTTAACCTTCTGTCTCGTTGATCTGTCTAATATTGACAATGGGGTGTTAAAGTCTCCCACTATTGTGTGGGAGTCTAAGTTTCTTTGTAGGTCTCTAAGAACTTGCTTTATGAATCTGGGTGTTCCTGTACTGGGTGCTCCTGTATATATTTAGGATAGTTAGCTCATCTTGTTGCATTGATCCCCTTACCGTTATGTAGTGCCCTTCTTTGTGTCTTTTGATCTTTGTTGGTTTAAAGTCTGTTTCATCAGAGACTAGGATTGCATCCCCTGCTTTTTTTGCTTTCCATTTGCTTGGTAAATATTCCTCCATCCCTTTATTTTGAGCCTATGTGTGTCTTTGCACATGAGATGGGTCTCCTGAATATAGCACACCAATGGGTCTTGACTCTATCCAATTTGCCAGTCTGCATCTGTTAATTGGGGCATTTAGCCCATTTACATTTAAGGTTAATATGTTATATGTGAATTCGATCCTGCCGTTATGATGCTAGTTGGTTATTTTGCCTGTTAAGTGATGCAGTTTCTTCATAGCATTGATGGTCTCTACAATTTGGTATGTTTTTGCAGTGGCTGGTACCAGTTGTTCCTTTCCATGTTTAGTGCTTCCTTTGGGAGCTCTTGTAAGGCAGGCCTGGTGGTGACAATATGTCTCAGCATTTGCTTGTCTGTAAAGGATTTTATTTCTCCTTCACTTATGAAGCTTAGTTTGGCTGGATATGAAATTCTGGGTTGAAAATTCTTTCCTTTAAGAATGTTGAATATTGCCCTCCACTCTCTTCTGTCTTGTAGGGTTTCTGCTGAGAGATCCGCTGTTAGTTTTATGGGCTTCCCTTTGTGGGTAACCCGACCTTTCTCTCTGGTTACCCTTAACATTTTTTCCTTCATTTCAACCTTGGTGAATCTGACGATTGTATCTCTTGGGGTTGCTCTTCTCTAAGAATAACTTTGTGGTGGTCTCTGTATTTCCTGAATTTGAATGTTGGCCTGCCTTGCTAGGTTAGGGAGGTTCCGCTGGATAATATCCTGAAGAGTATTTTCCAACTTGGTTCCATTCTCCCCATCACTTTCAGGTACACCAACCAATCAAACATAGATTTGGTCTTTTTACATAGTCCCATATTTTTTGGAGTCTTTGTTTATTTCTTTTCACTCTTTTCTCTAATCTTGTCTTCTCACTTTATTTCGTTGAGTTGATCTTCAATCTCTGATATCCCTTCTTCCGCTTGATCGGTTCAGCTATTGATACTTGTTTATGCTTCATGATGTTTTCGTGCTGTGTTTTTCAGCTCCATGAGGTCATTTATGTTCTTCTCTAAACTGGTTATTCTAGTTAGCAATTCGTCTAACCTTTTCTCCAGGTTCTAAGCTTCCTTGCATTGGGTTAGAACATGCTCCTTTAGCTCAGAGGAGTTTGTTATTACCCACCTTCTGAAGCCTACTTCTGTCAATTCATCAAACTCTTTCTCCATCCAGTTTTGTTCCCTTGCTGGTGAGGAGTTGTGATCCTTTGGAGGAGAAGAACTGTTCTGGTGTTTGGAATTTTCAGCCTTTTTATGCTGTTTTCTCCCCATCTTCATGGCTTTATCTACCTTTGGTCTTTGAAGTTGGTGACCTTCGGATAGGGTCTCTGAGTAAACTTCCTTTTTGTTGATGTTGATACTATTCCTTTCTGTTTGTTAGTTTTCCTTCTAATAGGCCTCTCTGCTACAGGTCTGCTGGAGTTTGCTGGAGGTCCACTCCAGACCCTGTTTGCCTGGGTATCACCAGTGGAGGCTGCAGAACAGCAAAGATTGCTGCCTGTTCCTTCCTCTGGAAGCTTCGTCCCAGAAGGGCACCTGCCAGATGCCAGCCGGAGCTCTCCTGTATGAGGTGTCTGTCGACCCCTGCTGGGAGGTGTCTCCCCATCAGGAGGCACAGGGGTCAAGGACCAACTTGAGGAGGCAGTCTGTCCCTTGTCAGAACTCAAATGCTGTTCTGGGAGATCCACTGCTCTCTTCAGAGCTTCCAGGCAGGGATGTTTTAAGTCTGCTGAAACAGCACCCACAACCGCCCCTTCCCCCAGGTGCTCTGTCCCTGGGAGATGGGGGTTTTATCTATAAGTCCCTGACTGGGGTTGCTGCCTTTTTTTCAGAGATGACCTGCCCCTAGAGGAGGGAATCTAGAAAGGCAGTCTGCCGCAGAGGCATTGCTGAGCTGTGTTGGGCTCCACCCAGTTTGAACTTCTTGGTGGTTTTGTTTACACTGTCGGGGTAAAACCGACTTCAAGCCTCAGCAATGGTGGACCCCCGCCCCCGCCCCACCCCACCAAACACGAGTGTCCCAGGTCGAGCTCAGACTGCTGCGCTAGCAGCCAGAATTTCAAGCCAGTGGATCTTAGCTTGTTAGGCTCCTTAAGGGTGAGACCTGTGAGCCAGACCACTTGGCTCCCTGGCTTCAGCCCCTTTTCCAGGGGAGTGAACAGTTCTGTCTCATTGGCGTTCCAGGTGCCACTGGGGTATGAAAAAAAAACTCCTGTGGCTAGCTCAGTGTCTGCCCAAATAGCCACCCAGTTTAGTGCTGGAAACCCAGGGCCCTGGTGGCATAGGCATCAGAGGGAATATCCTGATCTGTGGGTTGCAAAGACCATGGGAAAAGCACAGTATCTTGCCCAGAGTGCACGTACAGTCCCTAATGGTGTTCCTTGGCTAGGAGAGGGAGTTCCCAGACCCCTTGTGCTTCCAGGGTGAGGCAACGCCACACCCTGCTTTGGCTTGCCCTCCTTGGGCTGCACCCACTGTCCAACCAGTCCCAGTGAGATGAACCAGGTACCTCGGTTGGAAATGCAGAAATCACCTGCCTTCTGTGTTGATCTTGCTGGGAGCTGCAGACTGGAGATGTTCCTATTCAGCCATCTTGCCAGCAATCCCCGGTAGTTTCTTAAAGGTTAGTTGCAATGTGGAAGCTGAAACCATAGCAATAAATGTTTTCTATTCTGTCACATTAAAATCCATTGGTTTATCCTGTACTTAGGATAGATCTTTTACTTATACATAATTTCATAACATCATGCCCTGGTCTTTTGGAAAATTGGTTTACTCAGTCATGTAGATCTTCTAAGTGCTGACACATTTCATTATATAACATCCAAACTCATAGTCATTAACATCATCAATTCATTAATATCATCTATTTCATGAGAAAGATCATTAAGTACCAAGATGCTATCAAGCTCACAGTGGTGGACACAAGTTTTCAAAAATTTTTTGCTTGAAAGCAAAAACTGAGTTATGGGCAACAAATTCTGTCAATTGTTTTCTTTGATATGCTAGACTCAGTTGATTCATTTTCAAGAAAATACTCAAAAATACTCAAGTCTGCCAATACTGAAATCTGAATAGTCATAATCTTTCAGTCTTTTATGGGAATAAAAATGCCGTTCTGTGAAAAAAAGCACCTAGTTCAGACTGCAACTCAGTTGCACTCCTACTTTACCTTTTTTTTTTTTTTTTTTGAGACAAGGTCTTGCTCTGTCACTTGGACTGGAGTGCAGTGGTGCAAAAATAGTTCACTGCAGCCTCAAGCTCCTGAGCTCAAGCATTCCTCCTGCTTTACCTTCCCGGTTAGCTAGAACTATAGGCATGCACTACCACGCCTGGCTATTTTGTTTGTTTGTTTTTAGAAATGGGGTCTTGCTACATTGCCCAGGCTGGTCTCAAACTACTGGCCTCAAGTGATCTTCCCACCTTGGCCTCCCGAAGTGTTGGGATTACAGCTGTGAGCCACTGGGCCCAGTCCTCTGCATTTCCTCTACACAACCATTGCACTTCGAAATGCAGCAGAAGTGCTTAACGCATACTATCTGTTTTAGTCTGTTTTCATGCTGCTGACAAAGACATAGAGACTGGGAAGAAGAAGAGGTTTAATTGGACTTACAGTTCCAAATGGCTAGGGAGGCATCAGAATCATGGCAGGAGGTGAAAGGCACTTCTTACAATGGCAGTGGCAAGAGAATAATGAGGAAGAAGCAAAAGTGGAAACCCCTGATAAACCCATCAGATCTCATGAGACTTAATTCATATCACCAGACTAGCACAGGAAAGACCGGCCCCCACGATTCAATTACTTCCCCCTGGGTCCTTCCCACAATATGTGGGAAGTCTGAGAGATACAATTCAAGTTGAGATTTGGGTGGGGACACAGCCAAACCATATCACTATCCTTTTCCTCCCATGGGATATTAAAAATACTCATGCTCAAGAGATTTAATAAAATTTTGATTTGTACTGTGTTATCAAAGACATTCTTAAGTGAAACTGGTTTTTTAATTAAACGTGCATGTGTGGTGACAAAGGATACGACGACAGCTAGTACAGTTTGGTGCCACTGTCTTGACTCATGCTAAGGTACCAGCAGTTTAACTCACTGTTCCTTTTGCATCATCAGTGCAAATATCAGCACCATGAAAAAGGCAAGCAGCATCTTAGTATTAATATGAGAATAATTTCAACCCCATGGATGTCCCAAGAGGATCTCAGCGACCCTTGAGAGTCTGTGAACCACACTGATTACTGCTAGCCTAGACACACAGAGCCCTCTTCATTCTAACTGGGAGGTTCCCAGTCTTTCCAGCCCTCTCATGTTCAAACGCTTGGCCTTGGGGAAGGACATTGGTTTGTTTGCCATGTTTTTAGGGGGGCGTGATGAATTTGCAAGGCTCCCTCAGGTGCCTCATGCCCAGCATCATGGTGCAATCCTGTTATTCCTTCTGTTATGCTGTGGTGCAGGCGTCCTGAGAAGGTTCTCATCATAAGGGAGTCCTGTCAGCTCTCAGGCCCCCAGCTTTGCATATGAGTGGGTTTGTTTTCATTAATATCAGAGCTTGATGGGCATTTATCCTTTCAGGCACACTCATCAACATTCTAATATTGAACCCAAATCTGCCTCCCATTATAGTCACGCATTGACATAAATCCCATCTTTTGGACTTACAAAGAGCAATTCAAATCCCTTTACAAAAATAGTCCTTTTGATTTTTTCAAAAAGGCTATCAAAACCTCCCTGTCACTTCTATTCTCAAAAAATAAATGATGTAACAGGAATGAGAGGGACATGGGTTTAAGTTTTCCACAGTCACTTAAAGTGTGACCTTGGGCAAGTCACTTCATTTCTTTCATTTCCGGTTCATTATCTGTAAAGCAGGGATAATAATTCTTAACTCATAAGGCACTATGGGGATTTCAGTGTTTTAAGGCGAGGTCCCCAACCCCAGGGCTGCAGACTGGTACCAGTCTGTGGCCTCTTAGGAACTGAGCAGCACAGCAGGAGGTGAGCCGCATTACCGCCTGAGCTCTGCCTCCTGTCAAATCAGTGGAAGCATTAGATTCTCATAGGAGCGCAAACCCTATTGTGGACTGGCATGCGAGGGATCTAGGTTGCATGCTCCTTATGAGAATCTAAATAATGCCTGGTGATCTGAGGTGGAACAGTTTCATCCCGAAACCATCTCCCCTCCCCTGCCCCCAAGTCCATGGAAAAATTGTCCTCCAAAAAACCAGTCCCTGGTGCTAAAAAGATTGAGGACCGCTGTTTTAAGGGATCAAATTTAATGCTGAGTGCATAGTAGACACACAACAAATGTTATTTCTCTTTGCTTTTTGAAAAATGTCCTACTCATAATTTATCTTAAAATACAAATGTATTTTGAGAATTTAATAATAAGGTATTAGTACTAGTGGTAATGGCACCATATCAGTAATTTTATTAAGAATAGTTGCCCTTATCCCATGTTGGTCTTCCAAATCTATAAATTTGATCCTAGGGTCTACCAGTTGACTGTCAGTTTGGGGCTTTTTTCCTTCTTTTTGGATGAAAGAATAAGGTGTAGAAATAAATGTTCAGGAATCTGAGATGAAAAACTTAAAACTATTCATACATTAGGAGTCTCCATAAGCAAAAGCAAGATGGATGCCTCATATTTCACAGAGGGAATTAAATAAAAGTATGACAATAAATAAATAAATTTCTTATTTTATCAGCAAAAAGAAGAAAATGGCTCCAATGGCTTGGCTTTCATTTTTCTAACAAGCAATGAACCAGTGACACAGAAGCTAAGATTACAAGAGTATAGAAGAATGATCGAATTATGAAGCTCTCATAAACTTGAAGTTCATAAGAACGAAGTTGAGAGATGTGGAAATGTACCATTAAAAGATATCATGGAGTATTTGGAGATGTAAAGATTATTAATCTCTCCAGGGCCAGGCTAGCCAGTAATGGGGTAGCGATTAGGGAAGGACTCTTACAGCTTTATTAATTTTGGGACACCTCATCTATCTGTAATCATGTTTCACAGGAATAAGCTATTTCATAAAAATAAAAAAATTTCAGATAATTAAATTATACGCCTCCTGAAACTAAGACTATTTTTATTTTAAATTAGTGGTTTATAACCCAGGGTTTATGAATCAGTTCTAGGGAGTTTCTGAACTGCCTACAATTACATGGAAGATTTTGTGGGGTTTTTCGCGCATGTAAGTTTCTGAAGAGAGAATCCATTATATTTAGAAGTTTTTCAAAATGAAATATAGTCCATAAACACCAAGAACTACTGTTTTAATCAATTCTTGAAGTAATTTTTTCCAATTGATTATTAACTTCCCTATCTTATTTGCTACTAGTTGGGAAACTGACACATTCAGGGAAATTGATTTTAAATTCTTATGATTTAGAATTCTTGTGTTGTCTTTTTGTGTTTTTTTGTCTCCTCTCTCACAGGTACAGTTATTTTCCCCTTGTTATCAGTAAGTTTGCTTCTAGCAATTTCTCCCTGCCTACTATAAAGTGGCTGCAAAATTACGTAACAAAACTTGTTAGAATAATGGTAAATAGACTCTTTGCCAAAGTGTCTCCTATGAATAAAGTGTGCAGGTGTTCGCGTGCAGACCATAGGGTATCTCTTTTGGCAAGTCAGGGACCAGTCTTGCTTACTTCTCATTCTTCACTGTGGTCTTCATGACCAAGCTGACCACATATCTATGATTTCCTGAGACTTGAGAGGTAAATGTGTTGTTTTACACAATGTAGACTAGGATGTAAATTTCACCCTGTATTATTAGTCTTTGTATTAGTCAACTATTGCCACAGTAATGCTGCATTCCAAACCACCCAAAACTAAGTTGTGCAAGCATTTATTCCTCTGCTTATCAGCTGGAGCTTCGCTAGTCTAAATGTGTTTAGTTGGGCTTCACTCAAAACTGTGGATTGGCTGCAGAACTACCATAGCACTTCTTGGGTCAGTAGCTATTTGAGGCAAAGATGGGGTAAAAGAGAGGTGAGCAGAGACATATGACACTGCTTAAGGCCTAGGCTTGGGACTGGGACACTTGCTTCCACCCACCTTACACCGGCCATAGCAAACCACATGGTTAAACTCAACAATGGGGAAGGGAAGAATATTCCTCCAAAAAGAGCAAGTGAATATTAGCTGAATAATTACTTAATTGACCACAAGCTGCTGCTTTTTATAAGTAATTTTAGATTTTTTTAAATGGAAAAATAACTACAGATCACCTTGGCATGATTTTTTAAAGGCAGATTGCACATTCTGTTAAGATCTTAAAACTTCCAAAAGAAAGAACTTTTTATTGTCATTCATCCTAAGAGTATAAGTAATGGACCAAAAAACAAGGCAAAAAAAACAAAACAAAACAAACCAACCTCACCCAGCTTAAAATACGAAGGAAAAAAATTGCTAATATTCCCTTAGCCATAGTATTTCAAACCCAATTCTGAATCACAGTTTATAGAAATTGTCATTTGAGTGGCTTTCTTGAGCTCCCACGATACAGTAATCCCACAAGGGGGCAGTTTGTTGTTTCTGATAATATAGTGTCTATCTGAATTCTCTTTCTTTTTCCTTTATTACAAAGTCTCTGGATAAGCAGAGAAATTTTGCCTTCATAACTTATTTATGGCTGGGAAGAAGAGTACAACCTTAGAGAGAATCACTGAAGAGAGGCATTGCCAGTTCTCACTGACTCAGGGACAGCTCTCATTCATGCTTGCAAGGATCAATGAGAATAGCTTTCCTTAATTTAGAACAGGGAGATGCTGACCTTTATATGTACTTCCTGGCTTTTTCTTTCTTGATGTAAGATTCTCCCTTAAAACGGGAATGACACAGCCTATGTCTCTAAGACTTAATGAACAACATGCCACAGGCAGGACGTGGGGCAATCTTGATGGGAAAGAGCATGGGACTTTGTCTCAGTTGGCCACGGTTTGAATTCTGATGGCTACTAATGAGCTGTCTGCCCTTGGGAAAGTGACCTGACTTCTCTGAGCCAAGTCACTTTATCACTAAAGAGAGTATACTCATGTCTATCTCACAGCACTGTGTGTTTCACACAAATTAGCCCTCAGAATTAGCTACCTACAAAATGGAAAGTATTCATCAGTGTACATGAGTAGGAGAAACTAAGAGAACTCTGGTTCTAGACAGTTTTCAGTCCATGGAAGAACCACCAAAATAAAGTGAAGAGCACCCTTTGATTTTAATCTTGGATGGCATCTGTACAAAATTAAATAGAAGAGAAGCAGAGAGGAGTGAGTTTCCAAACACTCAGATGTTATAAGAATTGTTCACAGTCATTGATTTTACACCTTGAAATCCTACAAGTTTCAAAAAGGCTAATTCAGACAATATGCTATTCCTTCCTCTGATGTTAGATGGATGGGAGTGGTACAGGGTGGAGAAATAAAAAAACAGAGATAGACAAATTTCCACTGTTTTCAAGTTTTCTTTTCTTTTTTCTTTTTGTTTTGAGACGGAGTCTCGCTCTGTCACCCAGGCTGCAGTGCAGTGGCACAATCTCGGCTCACTGCAACCTCCACCTCCCAGGTTCAAAAGATTCTATGCCTCAGCCACCCGAGTAGCTGGCGTTACAGACGCATGCCACCACGCCTGGCTAATTTTTGTGTTTTTAGTAGAGACAGGGTTTCACCATGTTGGCCAGGCTGGTCTTGAACCCCTGGCTTCAAGTCATCTGCCTGTCTCACCCTCCCAAAGTGCTGGAATTACAAGCATGAGCCACCACCCCTGGCTGTTTTCAAGTTTCTAAATATTAACTTTTTATGGAGAGACTGTTTAACTCTGTCATGAAAACTATTTCACCTCTGTACAATGTAGAAGTAACCTGTAAACAAAACACTAATGGTATTCTTGTTTAACATTTAAAATAAGTTTTCTCTAAAATGGATAATCCTATAACAATAGTATCAATGACTATTTCTAAGCCTTCTCGTGCAAAGTCCTCTGCAAAATACTTCATATGAATTATCTAATAGATCTGCATGAGGACAAATATTGAACTTCTATTAAAATTAAAGACATTGAAAACCAAAGTATTTAGAATGCTGATAAGGCAAAATGGTTTACTTTGTGCAGTTACCCTAGATAGAAAAAAATACCACAAAATAGCCAAATAAAATAAATGCAAATGGAAAGACACACACAGCTCACTACAGAGAGCACTGGTTATCAGCATCTTTCACTTAGTTCCATGAAGATATTTTTATTGACTGTCACGCATGGCTTAATGACAGGGATGGGTTCTAAGAGATGTGTTGTTTGGCAATTTCGTCATTGTGTGAACATCATAGAGTGTACTTAACACAAGCATAGATGGTGTAGTCTGTTACACACCTAGGCTATATGGCACAACCTATTGCTCCTAGGCCACAAACCAGTCCAGCACGTTACTGTACTGAATACTGTAGGCAATTGTTACAAACTTTGTGTATTAAGTATTTGTGTATCTAAACATACCTAAACCTAGAAAATGTACAGTAAAAATATCGTGTAAAAGATAAAAAGTGGTATACTTGTATAAGGCATGTACCATAAATGAAGCTTGCAGGACTGGAAGTTGCTGTGGGTGAGTGAGTAGTGAGTGAATGTGAAGGCCTAGGACATTACTGTCTGCTACTGTAGACTTTATACGTGCTGAATAGTATATGTAGGGATACTAGATTTATAATGAAATATTTTTCTTTTTTCAATAATAAATTAACCTTGGCTTACTATAACTCTTTTCCTTTATAAACTGTTTAATTTTTTAAACTTTTTGAATTTTTGTAATAATGCTTAGCTGGAAACACAAGCACATTCTACAGTTATATAAAAATTCCTTTCTCTCTCTCTTTTCTTTTTTTTTTTTTTTAAGATGGAGTCTCGCTCTGTCGCCCAGGCTGGAGTGCAGTGTCGCAATCTCGGCTCACTGCAAGCTCTGCCTCCCGGGTTCATGCCATTCTGCTGTCTCAGCTTCCCAAGTAGCTGTGACTACAGATGCCTGCCACAATGCCCAGCTAATTTTTTTTTTTTTGTATTTTTAGTAGAGACAGGGTTTTACCATGTTAGCCAGGATGGTCTCGATCTCCTGACCTCGTTATCTGCCTGCCTTGGCCTCCCAAAGTGCTGGGATTATAGGCAAAAATTCCTTTCTTTATATCTTTCTAAACTTTTTTTCTATTTTAAGAATATTTTATTTTTTACGTTTTAAACTTTTGTGTTAAAAACTAAGACATAAACATACATTAGTCTAGGTCTATACAAGGTCAGGATCATCAATATCACTGTCTTCCACCTCCATATCTTGGCCCATTGGAAGGTCTTCAGGGGCAATAACAAGCATCTCCTATGATAAAATGCCTTTTTCTGGAATACTTCCTGAAAGGACTAAAAGGCTATTTTACAGTTAACTTGTTTGATGAGTAGAAGGAGAACACTCTATTATATTGATAAATGGTGACTCACACCGGTAATCCCAGCACTTGGGGAAACAGGAGAGAGGATCACTTGAGCCCAGAAGTTCAAGACCAGCCTGGGCAACGTAGCAAGACTTGTCTCTACAAAAAAAAAAAAAAAAAGGCCAGTCATGGTGGTGTGCCCGTAGTCTTAGCTACTTGGGAGGCTGAGGCGGGTATATAGCTTAAGCCTAGGATTTCGAGGTTGCAGTGAGCTATGATTATGCCACTGCACTCCAGCCTGGGTGACAAAGCAAGACCCTGTCTCTAATAAAAATAATAAAAATTTTAAAAAGTTAAAAAATAATGATAGAGTATAGTATATCAAATACATAAACCAATGATATAGTTGTATCAAGTATTATGTTTGTATAATTATATGTGCACTTTTATATGACTGGTGGCAAAGTAGGTTTGTTTACACCAGCACCACCGCAAATGAATAATGCATTGTGCTATGAAGTTATGATGGCTACAATGCCACTAGGTGATAGGAATTTTTCAGCTCCATTGTAATTCTTTGAGACCATCTTTGTATTAAATATATGTGATCTGTCGTTGACTGAAATGTCACTATGCAGCATATGACTGTATTTTGAAAACAGATATCTTGAGTTATCGCAGAAAACTTTAATAACACTGAAATGTATAGAAAATAGGCTGGGGATTAAATTACACTATTATTTTACATCCTCTGCAACGGAGGATGTTTCTCCTTTGTGTCAAGAAACGTCTGCAGTATTTGCAACAGTAAATTTGTAGGTTGACTGTGTATCTGAAAACTGTCACTAGGGGGCAGCCTATCACTGAAATGTGGATGATACTTCCTGCATCATCTGATTTCAATAAGAAACTGGCCCGGGGAGTCACACGTTCTCGGCAAAGCTTCTAAAGGAAAATTGATGCATCTATAAAATGTTGAATCAGCACAGTCACTCGGTGGTGAGTAAAGGAAGGAAAAAGTCTTGCATAACGTTAAAAGCCCAGCATAAATCAATGGTTAGGCATACAAATGTTGTGTGCTTTGATCACAAAACCTTTATGTGTGTGTGCTGAGCAGGAGAATATGGGCTACTGTCTTTTAAAAGAGTCATAGTTTAACTTTTATTATACACTCTCTCTCTCTCGCTCACTCTCTCTTTCTCTCTCTCTCTCTCTCTTTCTCGCTCGCTCTCTCTTTCTCTCTTGCTCTCTCTCTCTCTCTCTCTTTCTCTCTGAATTAAAAGCCACTGTGCAGGTAAACATTTTACAATTGGGACAGAAATTGAAACAAGTAGAAATTGATTAATTCCTTTAGCTCTTAAATCCTAGGTTTAAGCTGAGTGGAACGCTGTGGCCGGGCAGTTCCTCCCCTGCTTGGTGACTTTTGCTTGACCCTATATTTTCATCTATTGTTTTTCCTCTTTGCTACTCTTTCTCTTGCATTTTGTATTCCTCAAGTGATCTCACCTAACAAAATCAACAGCCCCAGCTCTGAGGAGAGTCGTTGCTGTGTTTTTTTAACCGGGCTCTGAATGGTCTCAGAACATTACACAGAGGCAATATTTGAAATGTGATCCTGCCCAGTTCTCCTTTGAGCAGCAGAGCTGTCGGGTGCTATTGTATCTATGATCATTAAAGGCCTCTGAGAGCCCTAACGTCCCTGAGCGACTGGTGTGACCTTGTGTAGTCTGGAAACTGGAACAGAGCTAAGGGTGGCCTGACACACTGTCACCCAGGGCACGTGTGCAGCATAAGGTGGCCATGGGGATGCATGTAGAAACTTAGGAGCCATCCCCAAAAGCCCTTGATGCAAATGGAGCTTTAAAATGAAGAAAGAAATCTATTAGACTGGAGGTAGGAATCCACAGAAACTTAGGCCTATAGAATTAGCAATCTAGTAAGGTAGAGGCTAGAACTTGTGGCAGTAGTAGGCATGGCTGGGTGTGGGCTCTCTAACCAGACTAGAGTTTGAATCCTAGCTCTGTCTCCTGCTACCTGGATGACATTGGATAAGTTACTTAATGTCTCTGTGCTTTAGGTTTCTCCTCTATAAAATGAGTGCTTGAAATACTGCCTGGCACATAATGAATTCAATGAAGGTTAGCTATTATTATTAATGATACAGACATGAGAGAAGGAAACTAATGAAAATCTTAGTTTCCTCATCTGTGAAATGGGCGTAATAGTAGAATCCACTTTATAGATTATAGAAATATGGGAAGAATTATAGAGGCATCATAAGAATTATAGAGATGTTGGCCGGGCACGGTGGTTCACGCCTGTAATCCCAGCACTTTGGGAGGCCAAGGCGGGTGGATCACCTGAGGTCAGGAGTTCAAGACAAGCCTATGGAGAAACCCCATCTCTACTAAAAAATACAAAAATTTGCTGGGCGTGGTGGTGCACACCTGTAATCCCAGCTACTCGGGAGGCTGAGGCAGGAGAATCGCTTGACTCTAGGAGGCGGATGTTGCAGTGAGCTGAGATTGTGCCATTGCACTCCAGCCTGGGTAACAAGAGTGAAACTCCATCTAAAAAAAAAAAAAAATTATAGAGATGTTAAGAAGAATTACTTGAGCTGTTATATAGGAAGTACTTAGACTAGTACCCGCCTATGGTAAGTGCTCAGTAAATGTTAACTATTATTGTTATTGTTATTAGAAACCTGAATGGAGATAATGCTACTTTCCACTGTAAAGGACTAAAAAGAGTTGTGAGGAATGAATGTTTTCAGTGCCTCATAAACACCCAGGATGCTCCGTAAATGTCTGTTTGTTTAATTACTTAGCTTGAGAATTCTGTTGCTGGGGTTGCTTAGTATCCATGAAACCTAATTTCAGCAACGGGAGCCTAGAGTTTAATAGCATTAGTCCCACAAAGCAGCGGGTCAACTGTTCTATGTCCTGGAACCTCTTAGATAATCTGAAGATATCTGTGGATTCTTACCTCAGAGAAAACATACACCTGTTCACCATTTTGCGTACACATTCGGAAGTCTTTAAGCACATCTTGAAGCCCATCCAGGGATTCTGTAGAAATCCATGGGTCTGGAGCTAAGAATTTTTATAATAGAAGAATGTAACTAAAAGGATTGGTTCTTTTTTTTTTTTTTGAGACAAGGTCTTACTCTGTCACCAAAGCTGGAGGTAGTGGCGTGATCTTGGCTTACTGCAACCTCTGCCTTCTGGGCTCAAGTGATCCTCCCACCTCAGCCTCCAGAGTAGCTGGGACTACAGGTGCACACCACCACGTCTGGCTAATTTTTGTGCTTTTATTTATAGTACAGACAGGATTTCACCATGTTGGCCAGGTTGGTCTTGTGATCTGCCTGGTCAAGTGATCTGCCTACCTTGGCCTCCCAAAGTGGTGGGATTACAGGCGTGAGCCTCTGCACCCGGCTGAAGGGATGGTTCTTTACGGATTTTGTTATCAAGAATAGGGTTAGGAGGATGCCCCAAAGTCAACAAAGCCCTTAAACCAGTGGTTCTCAAACTACTGGTGGTGGAAATTCAATAATGACCTGAGATACTCATTAAAATTAAGATCCTTGGGCTGTTTCACCAGATATTTTAGGTTAGTAGGTCTTCAGAATGGCATAGCCCAGAAAATCAAATTTTAGCGTGCATCCTATTAATTTTTATGTAGGAGACCCTTGAAGCACACTTTGAAAACTGTTACCTTAGCTTTGGAAAAACTTAAATCAGGTCTTATAGCCATTGGGTTCTTAGTAATGTAGAATGACAAAAGAAAAATCGACAGAAGTCATGTCCCTCTTAAAGCCCACTATACCATTCATCTAAACAAAGTACCCAACAAACATGAAGAAGAGGAGTAAAACTGCAGCTCTCTGGAAGGGCCTGGTAGGACTGGGGAATAATTTTCTCAATGATAATTTTTTCCTGAGAGACATAAATTATACTACCAAAAGATTAGATGACAGGAGGCATTTTGATCCCAATCGCAATCATATTACAAATGTAGTTGTCTACCTTCACTCCAAAGGAGTCAACATGTACTGTGTTATTTCGTATTTGGGTGCATGTACTCATGTATTCCCACAGTCCCTATCAGCTAGTTATGATTGCTTTTCTCAGCCAGATGGCAAACTTGAGGGCAGGAACCGTATTTGGTTATTTATTTCTATTCTTGGTGTAGGGCTTAGTAGATGTTGTTTCATAGACTCAATAACTGTTTAATTAACTTAAAATATAGGATGGAGAAAGGCAATAATATAAACCCTGTGGTTGTAAATCAACATGCTTCTAGCCTCGGCAGTGTTGAAGGGCTTTTTGGTAAAGCGAACAACTTGAACTCATTTTGATCACATCCCTTATCAGAGATGTCCTCTCCCAGACACACAATGTGGAGGATGAAATAAACCCCTTGAGGCTTCATTCTCGTTTGGCCATTCTACATAGTGTTGGGAAACATTCTCCTTACATGGACATGGCTTTTGTGGGCTCACTTTCTCTGGAGTTCTCCTGACTTCTTAAATGTTCCCAAGGTCAGGGAGGTGCTGCTGCTTTCCCTCTTGTTACACAAATAACATTGTGAATGGTGAACTCCAGATAGATCAAGGACTAAGGAAATAGTGTCTTCTGACCCCCCTGAAGCAGGTGTGGGACAATGGCTTCCAGGGTTGCTACAGAAACCCAGACAGTGCCTGCTGACTCAAAACGATAGCCTCCAGAAAAATGAGGTTTTCAGGGGCTCAGAGTTGTGAACAGCTATTTACCTCAATAAACCAGAGTATGTGGCTCTGAAAACAATGGATATTGTAGATATCGTTTATATCTAAATGGTTATTTTAATACAAGAAGGCCATTTGTAAAGAATTCCCAAGCATGTAGTACTGGGCCATGTTTGCAATTCCCATCAGCCTCATTACTTCTGAGCTTCAAATTAAATTATTTGCTCCTACCTGAATGCAGTTGTCTAAGGGCTTTTAAAAAAAATCTTTCTATTCTTGGTGGCTATTTTTTAAATGGGCTTTAAAAAGTCTGGAGTCTTAGGAATGTTGCATAGAAATGTAGGCAAACAGAAAGGCAGAGTAACAGAAGGCAGTGTTTTAGGCAAATATATGGTAACATAAGGAAAGCTTAAAAATGAACATTGGTGCTACCTGGCAGTGCACATCCTGTGTTTCATTAAACCCCAAACATCTGAAAAACATTTTCTGGAATTCATTGCCTTTAACTCCCAGAAGAATCTGCCTTTCTCTAAGTGACAGACAACATTATTCCCATGCCTGTGGAATCTGCTATGAGCATTCAGCAACAAGAAGGGGAGGGATGAGATGGTGCCAGTAATGAGGAAACTCAAGCCATTTTTGAAAACTGAGCAGAGATCAGATGAGCTTTTACTGGCAAGAATTGAGGAATCTTTTTGAAAATATGGCTCTGCATCATAATAATCTCAAGGGAATCCAAAGTGTTTTTAAACAAAAGAACACAAGTAAAATCTTGCAAAGATAACACAAACCTCTCTAGATATTCACCGGTATTTTTTGACACTAATGAACCATTGAAGATGCTTGAAGCAGGCTAATTGAATGGAATGGAAGGATGCCACAGTTGCACAGCTCTTTTTTGAGGTCAGCTGTAGGAGTGAGGAGAGGTGAGGCTCCAGCTAGGTGCCCTTGGTGATGTCTAATTGCCAGTGTTCAAAACTATCACCAGGAGGAACTGCCTATTGTCCCATCAAAGCTCTGATCCTGAAATGGGCAAAAATCAATGGGTTTATAACTGAAATTTCTAGCTATTGCTCTTTTCAACCCTTACAATCTCCCCTCTGTATTATAGTTTTAGTGGACAGACTGCTCAGTGGAAGACAATACCTAAGAAATAAAAGCACCCAGCCGCATTCATTTATTCACATACTTTTCCAGTTGTGGGCCGGTGACCATTCTATCAGTCAGGCTCCTTCTAGGAAACAGGTACAATCAGTTGGGAACAGGATTCCCCAAGTCTGGGGAGAGCTGGAGCCCTGGAAAAGGCCCCTATGGAATGCCACTATTGTCAGAACTCCAAGTGGGGAGGGCAGGGGGGAAATAGATCAGTTTCTCCCCATGCCCTCTGATGTTGGCCAATGAATCCTGTGGGACAAACCCGCCTGGAAACCAGAGGGCAAGGCAGCCCCGTGATGTACTAAATTCAAATTAGCCTCCTGGCGCAGAGAGCAAAGCGGAGCAGAAAATGGATGAGGGGTGGCAAGCAAAAACAAACAAATGCAGTCAAGCTTCTGGGACAGACCAGACAGTGCAGCATAGTGTCTATGTGCTATTTTTAAAAAAGCAATTTATAACAAATCAGATATGTGTCCCCTCCCTTCTCTATAAACCATCATAGTACCCTTTCACTAAAAATTCTGCTGAAGAATGTTAAATCATGTGGGGTAGTATTTTATTTATTCTAGTTGCTTTACTTCTCTTCTCCCATCCATGAGTAGGGCACAACATATATGAATATATTTTCAGACTCCTCTGTCTACTTTTAGATGTCCTTTAATATTAATTCACTGGCAGCAAAGACTGCAAGGTTGTACAATTTGGGCTTTTGCTAGGCAATTAGCATGTTCTCCGTAACCAAAGTTAATGATGCTGGTAAGATCTTGCAACCCAAATTACTCACTCATCCCCTATGTTAGTATCTCAAAGAGGTTTACAATATTGGACTTTGTGTAGGATACAGGAACTGGGATTTCAAGGCTGTTGTGGAAGTAGAAAGCTGGCTGGCTAGAAGAGAAATGAGAGATTCACTCATCTCTTCAACAAACATTTGTGAACCCCTACTTAATGCTGGGCGGTTTACTAAGTCCAAGGAACACAAAAATAGAAAAACTTGTGAAGCAGACCAGTACTCCAAGGAATTGCAACTTAACATGATATGTGCTTTAATAGAGAAGTGAATATAGCTCTGTGATGCCATGAAGCAGAGTGTCTGGGAAGTGAAAGGATTTGCAGAAGAGATGACAAGTGAATTGGATCATGAAGAAAGAGTAGGGATCTGCTAACAGTAAGGCCTGGATAGAAGCATCTTTTGGGGCAGTGTGGGTGTGATTGTTTGAAGTAGGTGCTAGGAGAGAAGGTCAGAGACAAAACAATTAGGATCAGTTGGAAAAGCCTTCATTATCTCCCATATTTTGGAGTTTCTTGAACATTTAATTTAAACATAATACATGGCACTTTTTTTCCCCACATGGAACATTTTTGATGTTAACTTTTAATCTCTCCTCATTCAGGAAATAATCACCTTCATCTTCTTTGGTCATTACAGTTCATCTTCTTCCCTGCTCCATACAAGTTTCCAAAACAATTTAGTATTAATTTTTTTTTTTTTTTTTTGAGATGGAGTCTTGCTCTGTCGCCAAGGCTGAAGCGCAGTGGCGTAATCTCCGCCCACTGCAACCTCCGCCTCCCGGGTTGAAGCAATTCTCCCACCTCAGTCTCCCGAGTAGCTGGGACTACAGGCGCGTGCCACCATGCCTGGCTAATTTTTTTTTTTTTTGAGATGGAGTCTCGCTCTCTCCCCCAGGCTGGAGTGCGGTGGTGCGATCTCAGCTCACTGCAAGCTCCACCTCCTGGGTTCACGCCATTCTCCTGCCTCAGCCTTCTGAGTAGCTGGGACTACAGGCACGTGCCACCATGCCCGGCTAATTTTTTGTATTTTTAGTAGAGACGGGTGTTGCGGGAAGTCAGGGACCCCGAATGGAGGAACCGGCTGGAGCCGTAGCAGAGGGACGTGAATTGTGAAGATTTCATGGACATTTATTAGTTCCCAAATAATACTTTTATAATTTCTTATGCCTGTCTTTACTTTAATCTCTTAATCCTGTTATCTTTGTAAGCTGAGGATGTACGTCACCTCAGGACCACTATGATAATTGTGTTAACTGTACAAATTGATTGTAAAACATGTGTGTTTGAACAATATGAAATCAGTGCACCTTGAAAAAGAACAGAGTAACAGCAATTTTTAGGGAACAAGGGAAGACAACCATAAGGTCTGAGTGCCTGTGGGGTTGGGCAAAAAGAGCCATATTTTTCTTCTTGCAGAGAGCCTATAAATGGATGTGCAAGTAGGAGAGATATTGCTAAATTCTTTTCCTAGCAAGGAATATTAATATTAATAACCTGGGAAAGGAGTGCATTCCTGGGGGGAGATCTATAAACGGCCACTCTGGGAATGTCTGTCCTATGTGGTTGAGATAAGGACTGAGATATGCCCTGGTCTCCTGCAGTACCCTCAGGCTTACTAGGAATGGGAAACTCCATACTGGTAAATTTTTGATCAGACTGGTTCTCTGCTCTTGAACCCTGTTTACTGTTGTTTAAGATCTTTATCAAGATAATACGTGCACCGCTGAACATAGACCCTTATCAGGAGTTCTGCCTTTTGCCCTTTGTCCTGTTTCCTCCAAAGCATATGATCTTTGTTCTGCTTTTTGCCTTTTGAAGCATGTGATCTTTGTGACCTACTCCCTGTTCGTACACCCCCTCCCCTTTTGAAATCCTTAATAAAAACCTGCTGGTTTTGAGGCGCAGGTAGGCATCACGGTCCTACTAATATGTGATGTCACCCCCTGCGGCCCAGCTGTAAAATTTCCTCTCTTTGTACTCTTTCTCTTTATTTCTCAGCTGGCCAACACTTATGGAAAATAGAAAGAACCTACGTTGAAATATTGGGGGCGGGTTCCCCCGATAGATGAGGTTTCACCATGTTAGTCAGGATCGTCTCGATCTCCTGACCTCGTGATCTGCCCACCTTGGCCTCCAAAAATGCTGGGATTACAGGCATGAGCCACTGTGCCTGGCCTCCTATTAATTTTACAGAGAGTTAGTAACTGCTCAATGTTTAGACTTGAGTCTAAACTTAGATTTAGATAAGGCCTATGCATTATTTTTCCATTGCTTAAGCTATTACTGTCACCAACTTACTATGGCACATATTCAGGCAAAGCTGGAATGTAAAGTTTGCTTTCCTTTAGAATATTCTTTGCAAATTGTAAGCTGATGTTGGAAAACCAGGCAAGGTTTGCTTCTAGGTCTCTGACTTGCTTCTCTCTTTAGGGAAGAGGGAAGTTATAAAAGCAACTGTTAATTTTGATGGAAAAGAGAACAGCTTTCAGATTGGTAACTGAAAGGAGGAGGCAATATTTCTTCTTCTTTGTAGAAGTAGTTTCCCCTTTACTTTGGCAAGCTTTCCTGATGTGCATGGCTGGAACTTTTTCTTAGATTATTTCATGCTCCTACAATAGGTTCTGACAAGAATCATTTAATTTAAACTGGATTCAATTTTTATTTACAACAAGCAAATACAAAAAGAGCCTGAATGAACCACCTAATTATTTTCCTTATTTATTCACTTTACAATAGTGATAAGCTAGCCATTCACAGGGTAAAAAAGTTACCAAGTGTAGCTGGGAAAGGTAGTCAAACTTAGTTGACTCTAGGTTTTTATGATGAATGGACAGGTTAAAGTGTCCCTTAAGTCATCATTAGTGAGAGTCACAAAATGGAAATTATAACATATTTCAGGCAAAAATAAAGTGAAAACTTATTGAAAAAGTGTAAAACAATATTTCTTTAACATAATAAAACCAAGCAACTGTATTCTCTAAAGATTTTCAGGCTAGGGAGACATTTATTGGATTTTTTGGTAAAAGATCATCTCATCTAGGCAAGAGTTTAAGCAGCTTTTATCACATGATGAGAGTGGGCATAGCTTAGCTTTTCCACACCAGACCATTTCCCAACAATAAATTCATTGATCAGGTACCAGGATAACAGGATTAACCAGACTCTCCAGCTTGCCTCAGTTACTCATGTATTAATATATAGGACAGAAACTCCCAAGAATGCTACTATTTCTCAGATGAAGTCTCAATAGTGCTGCTTTAAGGAGATGATGAAGATGAATACATAATAATCATTCACATTTACATGCCATGTTAGAGTTTTTATTTACTTCTTTGTATTATATAGAAAATTACCAACCATGACTGAGAAGGTGGTCAATCTGGGTTGCCTATATTATGAAGTTTCTATTATGAATGAATTTGAAAAGATTTGAGGCCTATAATATTTAAACATTTAAAAACACAATAGATGTGAATACATTGTTTTATTTCATTGTAATCTTCAAGTGATTCCACGAATAAGAAGAGTAATTATTTTTATTCTCATTTTATAGATGAGGAAAATGAATTCCATAGGGCATAGGTGAGTTGGCAAAGGCTGTATAAGTGAATGAGGCAATAGGAAACTGAATTTTCCTTTGTTGACCCCAAGGCCTTAAGTTCTTCTTTTGTAAACCTTTGATTGAAGGTGACATTCCCGATCCACCAGGAAATGGGCATGAATGCTGAGCTGTTCCTGCAGAGGTCATGTGTTTGCTAGGGTCTAGTCATACACTCTCCCAGCTCTCCTGGTAACCATTTGCCTGTAATGGTGAGGGGACTGAGTATGTTAGATTGTGGTCTAAGGTAAAGAAACAGAGAAAGGCTGATGCTCAAACAAGGGAGTAAGCACATGAGCAAAAATCATGCTGGAGAAAGTTGTGATCCAGTTTAACAATTCAACACTTCACAAGCATGTGCTGTGTGCCAGGACCACTGCCAGGACCTATTAATAGAGATGAAAGCCACAATTTCTGCTCTGGAGAAACTCACAGTTTGGAGGGGTAGATAATTAGAAGACAGCGTGACAAATGCAGTATGCAAAGGGTGTTATGGGAGCCCACAGTTAGAAATCTATACTCCAGCTGGAGCTAGGGAATAAGACTGGGAGAGGGAACTAGGAAATGCTTTCCAAAGAGTCAGTCTGAGAAGAATCTTAAAGGAGTAGAAGTTAGCCTGGCAAAGGAGGAAAGGGAAAGAATGGACAATTCATGTACAAAGGTGTGGGGGCAAGTGAGAGCACAGAAGATTCAAGCAGGTACCAGTCGTATTAGTCTGTTTTCACACTGCTGATGAAGACATACCTAAGACTAGGTAATTTGTAAAGAAAAAGAGGTTTAATGGACTCACAGTTCCTTGTGGCTGGGAAGGCCTCACAATCATGATGGAAGGTGAAAGTCACCTCTTACCTGGAGGCAGACAAGAGAAAATGAGAACCAAGTGAAAGAGGTTTCCCCTTATCCAACCATCAGATCTCATGAAACTTATTCACTATCACAAGAACAGTGTGGGGGAAACCGTTCCCATGATTCAGTTATCTCCCACCAGGTCCCTACCACAACACGTAGGAATAATGGGAGCTACAATTCAAGATGAAATTTGGGTGGGCACACAGCCAAACCCTATCACCAATGCATCCCTGGTGGGCTTGGGATATAGAAGGAGATGAGGTTGGAAAGAGACAGAGCCAGATTAAAAGTGGTAAATGTCAGATTAAGTTAGTAGTTTGTACTTTATTCAGCAGACAAGGGAGAGCAACTCCAAGTGTTTTTTTATATGGGTAAAATTTACATACCATAAAATGAATCATTTAAAAGTGTACATACGATTCAGTGGCTTTTTGTACATTCACATGTTGTGCAACTACCATCTCTATCTAGTTCCAAAATATTTAATAACCTGAAAGGAAACCCATTAAAGAGTCACTCCCATTCTCATTTTTCCTCAGCCCCTGGCAACTGCTAATCTATCTGTCTCCAAGGATTTACTATTCTGGATATTTCATATAGATGGAATCATGCAATCTGTGACCTTATGTATCTGCTTCTTTCACTTAGTATAATGTTTTTGAGGCTCATCCATGTTGTACCATATATCAGTACTTCATTCATTTTATGGCTAAGTAATATGCCACCGTATGTACCACATTTTGTTTATCCATTCAAGAGGTCATGGACATTTAGGTAGTTTCTACCTTTTCACTACTATGAATAGTGCTGCTATGAACATTTGTATACAAAATCTTGTTTGAATACCTGCTTTCAATTCTTTGGGTATATAATTAGGAGTAGAGTTGGGTCATGTGGTAGTTCAATGCTTAACTTTTTGAGGAACTGCCAAACTGTTTTCCACAAACAGTTTGTGATCGTAAATTCCCATCAGCAATGTACAAGCATTATCCATAGCCCTGTCAATGTGTGTCATTTTCCATTTTAAGAAATTATAGCCATCCCAGGGAGTGTGAAGTGCTATCTTATTCTGGTTTTGGTTTTACATATCTCTAATGATTAGTGATGCTGAATAACTTTTTATATACTTGTTGGCCATTTTTATGCTTTCTTTGAAGAAATATCTATTCAAATTATTTACCTATTCTTAAATTCAATTGTCTCTTTGTTGTTGAGTTGTAGAAGTTCTTTCTTAGCCTCTTATCACGTGTGGGATTTGTAAATGTTTCCTCCCATTTTGTGGGTTATATTTTCACTCTCTTGATAGTGTCCTTTGATGCACAAATGTTGTTAGTGTTAATAAAGTCCAGCTTATCTACTTTTGTTGTTGCTTATGCTTTTGGTGTCATATCTAAGATCCATTGCCAAATCCATGTTTATTTAGATTTATCCCTATATTTTCTTCTAAAAATTTTATAGTTTTACCTCATACATTTAGGTCTTTAACCCATTTTCAGTTAATTTTTATATATGGTGTGAGGCAAGAGTCCAACTTCATTGTTTTGCATGTGGATATCTAGTTCTCTAGTCTCATATATTTAAGAGATTATTATTTCTCTATTGAATGTCTTGTCATCCTTTCTGAAATCAATTGTCTAAATATGTATGAGTTTATTCTTCATTCTTAATTCTATTCCATTGATTGATATGCTCTTTTGATTACTGAAGTTTTGTAGTAGTTTTGAAATTGGGAAGTGTGAGTCCTCCAACTTTGTTTTTCTTTTTGAAGATTATTTTGGCTATTGGAATTCCATTGGAATTTTAGGACCTTTTCCATACCTGAAAAAAAAAAGACCGCTGGGACTTTGATAGGGATTGCATTGAATCTATAGATTACTTTGGGGAGACATTGTTTTCCTGGCTTTCTTTAGTTCTTTGTTATCTTTTTGGTGTTATCTTTTATAAACATATTTAAGACAGTTGGCTTATAGTCTTTGTTTAGTAAGTCCAATGTCTATGCCTTCTTCCTCAAGAACAGTTTCTATTAATGTCTTTTTTCCTGTGAATAAACCATACTTTTTTGTCTCTTTGTATGTCTAGTAATTTTTTTTTTTTTTTTAAACTCAACATTTTGAGTATTACAGTGTGGCAGCTCTGAAAATCGGATTCTCCCTATTCCCTGGGTTTTGGTGTTGCTGCCTGTTTGGGGTTATTGCTGTTTGCTTGTTCAGTGACTTTTCTAAATTATCTGTACTAGTCTGTTCTTGCGCTGCTATGAAAAAGTACCTAGTTTTACTTCATACATTTATATGCATAATTTATAAAGAAAAGAGGTTTAATTGGCTCACAGTTGCACAGGCTGTACAGGAAGCATAGTGGCTTCTGCTTCCAGGAGGCCCCAGGAAACTTACAATCATGGCAGAAGGCAAAGGGGAAGCAGGTATGTCTTACATGGCCAGAGAAGGAGCAAGAGAGAGAGAGAGAGAGAGGGGAGGTGCACACTGCACACTTTTAAACAACCAGATCTCATGATAACTCACTCACTCAATATCACAAAAACAGCACCAAGGGGATGGTGCTAAGCCATTCATGAAGGACCACCGCCATGATCCATTCACCTCCCACCAGGCCCCACCTTTAACACTGGGGATCACAATTCAACATAAGATTTGGTGGGGACACAGAACCAAAGTATATCACTATTTTTGTAAATTCTGTATTCTTTGTAATGTTTGGCTACTGAAATCTGTTCTATTAACTTAGTGGCCATCTAGTGTTTTGACAGAGTTTCCCTAAATACCTGGAGCCAACAAAAGAAAATAAAATACTTTCCCAATCTTTGCAGATTGGCTGTCTGTGAGAGCATGATATCAGTGCTTAGCTAGACCACTGTGTGTGTGTGTGTGTGTGTGTGTGTGTGTGTGTGTGTGTACAGATAGAGTTTCACTATGTTGCCCACGCCAAACTCAAACTCCTAGGTTCAAGCAATTCTCCCACCTCAGCCTCTCAAGTAGCTGGGACCGTATGCATACATTGTCACACCAGCTTAGGCCATTCTTTCAACTCTGTCTTAGCCTTCAGTTCCTGCTTGTTCAGAATCTGAAGGTTGGTGAGAGGTGAAAGCTTAGGGTCTTCTCAAGACTTTTCTGAACATTCAGCCAGTTCTAGGTATGTGTGTAGTCCTTTCAATTCCCCTATATATAGGAAATGTTAAAAAGTCTTTATCTTCTCCCAGATCTCTTTTCTCTATGCATTTCTTCCAAGTTTTTTAGTCTGTCTGTTGCTCGTCCTGACTCCTTGCTCCAGGCTCCTGTGGTGACTACTTTCGTTTTTGGAAACATTGCCCAAGAAGCCTCCTCAGCCCTGGGGATGCTCTGCATCAAGCAAAACAAAGGCAAACCTTGTACCTTCAGAGAGTCATCAAAGAGGTTGAAACAGACAACCACAATTCTTTGACAATAATATCCAAGTTGCCCCCTTTGGCAGTAGCAACCTGTACCTGGAGTATGTGCTACCATCTTCATGGCCACTGCTGACTGGGGAGGAGGGGATGGTGGATGAGCAATCCAAAATGCTGTAGTGCTCTCTTACCACAGTGCAGCAACTTTTTTCATCAAGTTTGCGCTGGCGGTTGTAAACTTTTAACTAAATTCCAGAGTTCTGCGAAGGTTGATTCTGACAGGTTTTACTAGCTTATTGGTTTCATTTTTTAAATTAAAAAATGTTTTAAATGTGTTTTTATACATGTATATATGTAAAATTAGATTTTCCATTTTAATCATTTTAAAGTGTAAAATTCAGTGGTTTAATTACATTCATATTGTCGAGCAAATATTACTACTCTCTATTAGTTGCTTTTATAAAGGGATGGAGCCCTAAAATTCCCTATCTGCCATTTTTTGGCAATGTCACTTTCTACTTTAGGTCTTCAAGGAAATAAATAGTGTGGAGTGATGTGTGTTAGAAAAATTAGAGGGGCCAGGCGTGGTGGCTCACGCCTGTAATCCCAGCACTTTGGGAGGCCGAGGCAGGTGGATCGCCTGAGGTCAGGAGTTCAAGACCAGCCTGACCCACATGGAAAAACCCTGTCTCTACTAAAAATACAAAATAAGCTGGGCATGGTGGCGCATGCCTGTAATCCCAGCTACTCAGGAGGCTGAGGCAGGAGAATCTCTTGAACCTGGGAGGTGGAGGTTGTGGTGAGCCGACATCACGCCATTGCACTCCAGCCTGGGCAACAAGAGCGAAACTCTGTCTCAAAAAAAAAAAAAAAAAAAAAAAGAATAGAGGATTAGTAACTAAATATTCATTAAAATATAGAGTGCATTGGACCTGTCGGTACTATTTTTTTTTAACTTTCTGTGAATCTATAAGTATTTCAAAATAAAATGTTGAAAACATATAATAATATATTTCAGGTTCATATATATATGCATTCAGCTATTTGAAGGGGGAAAAGCCTAATCTCAAAATAGCAGATGAAACCAGTGACAAAAGAATACGGGAATAGTATATAGTTTCCAAAGAAAATCCTGGAGTCATGCATGCCAAAAGAGTAGTCAGGAGATAATCACACTGAATACTGAACAAACCTGGAAGAATGTTTGGCTTGACTGGAAATTTTTTTAAAAGATTGAGTTGGAATGGGTTTTAAAAGATGCTCCTGCAAGACTGAGTTGATTATATTTTCACCTTTAAGGCAAATTTGGCATCAAGCACACACACAAACTTAGCAAGAACTAAGAAAGAAGATGCTAGAACTCTAAAATAAATATAGGCTACAAGAGAGGGATCAAATAGCACTCTAGGGATTGTAAAGGAGAAAAGCAATTATTCTTTACTCTCTTAAGCTTAGTGACTATGGCACTGCAAATTAAACTGGCAAAAGACAGATTAATAGAAAAAAAGGCATACACGTTTTATTTAATGTTAATATTTTATTTTTGTGTGTACACAGAAGTCTTACAGAAAAGAAAGTAAAAATCCCAAGAAGCAGTTAGGCCTGACAGCTTATATACCATTTTAACAAAGAGGAACAAATTTGTGAAGAAGTGACAAGACAAAGAAAAAGGATTTGGCATTTCTATGACATTGTTTCTCAATAGCAACTGAAAACACAAAAGGCACCAAGATCATTATTGCTTTGTTTCCATCTTTAAAAGCACATGCAAGTACTTTAATTATGGAACTTAGTTTGCAGGTCAGAACCTGACCTGGAAGAGACTAAGAAATGTGATTTTTAGCTTTGCAGCCCCTGGAGATGGAAACACACATGAGAAGAAACACACTTGAGAAGGGATGGATAGTAAGGGCCAATTGACCCTATTCAGGCCTGCTGTAGTTGAGACATGTCTTCTGTTTTCATTTGTTCTTTTGATTAGCAGTTTTATTACCCCAAGGTCAGAATTAGAAAGGCAAAAACCTTACAGATCATTCCATGCTGACCCTTTAATTTTGCAGATGAGGAAACTGAGACCTAGAATATTTAAGTGACCTGCTCCAGATCCCACAGATAATTAATGGCAAATCTTACTTCCTTGTCTAGAGTCTTTTCATTTAACTAATTTGTGTATGTCCTCCTGTGTTTCAGAGATAATCTAAAGTGGCTTACAGATATAAAAAACAATACAGGAGAATAAAATTAGAGAAAAAGTACAAAACATGAGACACACAGGAGGGACAGGAACATCACACCAAGGAGCCAGGACTTCAGCACATAAAAGTGGATAATTTAGACCCCTGAAGAGAAAGCAAAGACTCATTCTGGGATTAAATCTAATTTTGAGGTGTTTGGTTAATGAATTTAACCTCAATTTTTGTATGTTAAAAAGAGTTTCATTATATTTTAGCACAATAATAATAATTCCTTAGTTTAAAAAAAACTTAATAGTGATTTTTAAAAGCTAGTGTTTTTGTTTGTTTGTTTGTTTTTTTAACACAGAGAAACCAAAAGGCTAAAGGGACCCCACAGAAAGGTTAGGTGGCTGAGGCAGTAGTGATTTGTTCCATGGCGGTGGTAACATTACCCTTAAAGGGTTGGAAGAGGAGATGCCAATATCTGGAATTAACATAGGTCAGCATTTCACAGTCAAGGACTATCTGTGCGCATGTCAGAACTGCCAGCTGAAGGCTGTGGAGATGATTTGGGAGGAAGTGACATGCCAAACAGCAGTTTGATTTCATGATTAATTTAAAACTGTCAAATAAAGTTGCCTGTCAACAGCCAAATAACAAAAATAGAAGGAACACCAAGTGTAAATTACTAGCTTTGTGTTTCTCTACAATGTATTTTGGAAAATTAATATATTACAGTGAAAATTACAATGTATTTTATATTTTGGAAGTTAATAACTTCTTTTCTTCTTACCACCTAGCTCCCTTCCTCCACATTAATTTTTTTTCTCTAGAATGCAATTTGATGTTGTCTCCAACCTGTTCTAATTGCAATTAAACCCTGGGGAAGTTATCTTTTCAAATGCCAGAAAATAAGTTAGTGCCCAAGGGAATGGCAAAGCTGAAAATGTGATGTGAGTAATCACCAGACCAGCTTTTTCTCCTCCAGAACAAAAGAAGTTCTGGGAAGATGGTATCACTTGTATCAAATCTCACATAGGAAGCCCTGGTGTTTATTTTCCCAAAAAAAAATTGTTCTGCATTCTTTGGGTCATCTGACAAACTGCTTTCTGGTGTATTGATTTGCTGCCACACTAAAAAAGTAATAATAGCCAGCTTTGTTTAGAAAGCTGCGAAAAGTAGTGCTCACTTGAGAAACCACATAAGACTTTAGAAAAGGGATTAAGCTCTTGAAATAAAGAAAAATAATAATAATGCATTTGGGAGGACCTTTAATGACCCAAGAAGAAGGCCAAATAATAAGAATTGGAGAGAAACTTACATATAATTAGTCCCAGACCAGTCTCATTTTGCACAGGTTGGTATTGCAGGCAAGATGCTATGAATCCTTAGCTATACTGGAGTAGTGGTCCATGAACCAGATAAGATGGTCAGACATGACCACTTGGGTGAGAATGGTAAGTTCATGAAAGCTAATGGCATAAAGAAAGAAGTAGTTTTGCCATCAGAGAGGCATGATTCTGAATTCCAGCTCTGTTACGTACTCACTGAGCTTGCCTGAGCAAGTAACTTCAACTCCCTGAGTATCAGTTTCCTCATCTATAAATCTGAAATAATTCCCCTCCCCATGCTCTTACAAACATAATGCAATGTTTCAAAAGTGACTGGTACATGATAGTTGATAAATAGTGATTATTGTTAACAAGGAGACTTTTTGAGGCATGTGACTAATTATGAAAGAAGAATAGGATGTGGGTTGAAATTCTTTTTTTTTTTTCGGTCAGTTGAGCAATTTCTGGATTACAGAGAAACTCTTAACTCAAGATGGATTAAAGACCATAAAAACCCTAGAAGAAAACCTGGGCAATACCATTCAGGACATAGGCATGGGCAAAGACTTCATGACTAAAACACCAAAAGCAATGGCAACAAAAGCCAAAATTGACCATTGGGATCTAATTAAACTAAAGAGCTTCTGCACAGCAAAAGAAACTATCATCAGAATGAACAGGCAACCTACAGAATGGGAGAAAATTTTTGCCATCTATCCATCTGACAAACGGCTAATATCCAGATCTACAAAGAACTTAAACAAATTTACAAGAAAAAAACCCCATCAAAAAGTGGGTGAAGGATATGAACAGACACTTCTCAAAAGAAGACATTTATGTGGCCAACAAACATAGGAAAAAAAGCTCATCATCACTGGTCATTAGAGAAATGCAAATCAAAACCACAATGAGATACCATCTTATGCCAGTTAGAATGGCAATCATTAAAAAGTCAAAAAACATCAGATGCTGGAGAGGATGTGGAAAAATGGGAATGCCTTTACACTGTTGGTGGGAGTGTAAATTAGTTCAACCATTGTGGAAGACAGTGTGGCGATTCCTCAAGGATCTAGAACCAGAAATACCATTTGACCCAGCAATCCCATTGCTGGATATATACCCAAAGGATTATAAATCATTCTACTATAAAGACGCATGCTCATGTATGTGTATTGTAGCACTATTCACAATTGCAAAGACTTGGAACGAACCCAAATGCTCACCAATGATAGACTGGATAAAGAAAATGTGGCACATACACACCATGGAATACTACGCAGCCATAAAAAAGATGAGTTTATGTCCTTTGCAGGGACATGGATGAAGCTGGAAACCATCATTCTCAGCAAATTAACACAGGAACAGAAACCAAACACCACATGTTCTCACTCGTAAGTGGGAGTTGAACAATGAGAACACATGGACACAGGGAGGGGAACAACACTCACTGGGACCTGTTAGGGGGTGGGGGGCTGGGGGAGGGAGAGCATTAGGAGAAATACCTAATGTAGATGACAGGTTGATGGGTGCAGCAAACCACCATGGCATGTGTATACCTATGTAACAAACCTGTACGTTCTGCGCATGTATCCCAGAACTTAAAGTATTTAAAAAAAAAAAGAAAAGAAAAGCACATGGTAAGTTGCTAGAGTCACTGGAGGGAAGTCAATTATTTATTTGAGGAAAATAGTGTCCGATTTGTCAGGAGAAAACAATTTGACATTTTTGGGAAATGTGAGAAAAGTCAGGTCAAAATATAAAAATGCGGAAATTATTGAATGGATGAGATGGGGTGCTTGGTGGTATATGGGGGAGTGTGAAATAAGTTGTCCTTACATAATTGGAGATAGGTGGGTAAGATGTTATATCTATGCTGGATTTCAGGGATTTGTATCATTCTTTGTGAGGGAAATTACCATTCAAAATGACATTAAACATTTTTGTAAGCAAGTATTCTTTCTGAATAAAGCACAAAGGAAAAAAAAGGATATTGACAATCAGTTTACCAAGGAAACTGGGGAAGCTGAAAAGTTAGGCCAGGTAAGAAATTAAAAACTTCCATCATCTACTTGCCAGTTACCAGGCTGCCTAATTCAGGAGGAAATGCATCAGTGAGGTTTTAGAAATGACTAATTCTAACAAAGGGGAATAACCCCTCATGGCATAAAGTGTGTCATGAACAAGAACTGGTTTGGTGAGGAATACATGTGTGATCCTTTAGGTAATCACAGCACAGTTAAGTCCAACATTTTAGCAAGGTGGGGTAGAGCAAAAGACACCAATTTAAATACAACTCAAGAACAGATCAGAAATCTTGGCTGAAATGGATTTTAAAATAACTTCTAAAAAAGCCTAGAGGCTAACTAAAAACATTAATGCAAACACATGAAAATTGTTGGCCAAAAGTAAATCAAAATGTCCAGGTATTAGGGGTGAACTAAAGATTAAGTAACTAAATAAATAATTTTAGAAGCACATTACAAAGTTTTCTGAAATCAGTAATAACAAGATTATTTTTAAATATATCAAATCATAAGCTGTGTAGATACAGAAAAGTTACATTGTGGATAAAAAAGAAATAATGTAGATCCAATGAATTCACTTATTCTTTTTTCCTGATAAGAAAAGTGATCAGCATATAAAAAAGAATTCAGAAAAGACAGATTTTTCTCCCTTTTTCTGACTTTTTATTACCTGAAAAATTTGAAAACACTTCAAATTTGTAATGAAACCCGGTTTTAAGGAAAACTGCTTGAAAAAAGTCCCATAGCTTTTTTATTTTTTATTTCAAAGGAAGATGTTAGAGAAAGATGTTAAGGCTGAACTCCATTTCCAAATTAATATTGGAAGCAGATAGTTGTGAGCTATGAAGGAAAAAGGGCACAGCAAGATCACTTGCAGTGGCTGATACCCACCCAAGATCTTCTAATGGACTCCAAACAGGGCTATTGTTCAAGACATAACAGCTGTGCATTGGGCCACTGTGGCAGTGGCTGCCATGTGACTCCAAATGCTCTGGAAGTAGTGGTTAGAACCCACTGGTAAGCCTATAAAGTCTGTGATGAAAGGTGAGATTCCAAATAACCAACAGGTGAAATATTTTTGGGGGTTCTGGCAACAATGCTAGTACAGAGAAAACTGTGTCTGATTAATCTGCTAGATATTTCTAGAAACAGTTTTATTAAAATTTTTTTCAATCCTGAAAGCAATGTATCCTCATTGGGAAGAAAAGGAAATACAGAAAAGTATAAAGAAGACAAGAAAAATCAGTTATCATCATCCCACTAATCAGCAATACCCATAATAATGTCTTGAAGTGTATGCTTACAGTTTTCTCCCATACATACGTTTTTTGTCTTTTGTAAATTTTGTGTAAAAATAGGATAGTACTATTTTGTACTATGCACCTTTCACATAAAAACATACAAAATGCAAATCTTTCTATATCAAAAAATATATATTTTTTTCTAATAGTGGTATTGCTTGGATATTACGTAGTTTATGTCACTGATCTTCTGTCTTTTAAATATGTAAATTATTTCAAGTTGCATAATTTAAATAAATTATTTACTTTTAAAATCAGTTACATATTTGGCACTCAATATATTCTTTATTTGTATTAATCCATACATATTTCTGAATCACATTATACCCTCAGAGTATAATATTATGCTCTGTGCAGCATCTAGCATATCAGACAATGATAGTATCTTTATCCATACTCTGGAAGGGATTTTAGAGCCCTGGCATGCAATATTTCACTATTGAAAACAATGCCAAGCCAAACATCCTCGCTTGCTTATTTCTTAGGATGAATTTCTAGAAGTTGAATTCCAACGCAAAAGGGGATGCACATTTTTAAGGCTTTTGCTACATACTGCCAAACTGGCCTCTTGAAAGGTAAGCCAGTTCAGCACCATACGCCATTTCCCCATACTCTTCTCAACACTGTATATATCACCATTCTGTTTAATCTTTATGAAGCTGATGGGTTAAAAAATGCATCTCATTCTAATTTGCAGCCCTTCAATTACTAATGAGGTTGACTATTTTCTTACAGCAATTTGTCTATCTTTTTCTTAGGAATTGTTAATACATATTCTTTTTGTGAAATTTCTAGGGGAGTATTATGTGGTGCAAACAATGGAAGGATCCACTGATTTAATTTATTTTTATAAGAATGTTAAGTTTCTGGGAGGCAAGGCCTTGTCAGCAATGAGTTGGTCTCCTGGACTCACTGCTGATTTGTGTTAATGATAGGGCCTTAACTTGTAGCTAAAGACTGATTTGACATCTTTTTTTTTTTTTTTTTTTGAGACGGAGTCTTTCTCTGTCCCCCAGGCTGGAGTGCACTGGCGCGATCTCGGCTCACTGCAAGCTCCACCTCTCGGGTTCACGCCATTCTCCTGCCCCAGCCTCCCGAGTAGCTGGGATTACAGGCGCCCGCCACCACGCCCAGCTAATTTTTTGTATTTTTAGTAGAGACGGGGTTTCACCGTGTTAGCCAGGATGGTCTCGATCTCCTGACCTCGTGATCCGCCCGCCTCGGCCTCCCAAAGTGCTGGGATTACAGGCTTGAGCCACCGCGCCCGGCGACATCTTAAAATTTGATCAGAAAAGGAAGGGGTGTCATGGGCTTAATAATACACTATTGGGAGCAGAATACAGGAACGTCTCCTGAGACTGTGTGAAGAGATAGAAAATGGTAGCTAAGACTAAAATGTTACTGGTAAAGTATTATAGTGGTGGTAGGAAACACTTCAAATACTTACTTTCAAAAACATTTCACTTCTACTCAAAGTCTTTAAAAGCCAACTATTCAATGTTTTCCAGATCACTGTTTTTTAAAAAATTAACATACAGTAAAATAGACTTTTTCATGGTGTTAATTCTGTGAATTTTAACACGTGTAGATTTAACCACCACCACAGTTAGGATGTGGAACACTTACATCTCCCCCCAAAACTTCTTTGTGCTACCCTTTCATACCAACACCTGTCCTCTTGGCAACCACTGGTCTGTTTTCTGTCACTTTAGTTTTGTCTTTTTAAGAGTGTCATATAATTTTACATTCCCATCAGCAATATATGAGTTATCCAGTTTTCCATATCCTCACCAGCACTTGGTATTGTCAATATTTTTTATGTTAGCCATTGGGATAGGTGTATGGTGGTATGTCATCATGGTTTTAATGTGAGTTTCCCCAGTAGCTAGTGATGTTGAGCATCTTTAATTTGCCACCCATATCCCTCCTCTGGATAAGTCTCTGTTCAAGTCTTTTGCCTTTTGTTAAATTGGGATATTTCCTTACTGTTGAGTTTTGAGAATTCTTTATACATTCTGGATATAAGTCCTTTGTAGGATATGCAATTTGCAAATATTTTCTCTCAGTTCTTCTATTATTATTATTGTTATTTTTAGACAGAGTCTCACTCTTGTTGCCCAGGCTGGAGTGCAATGGCACAATCTCAGCTCACTGCAACCTCTGCCTCCTGGGTTCAAGTGATTCTCCTGCCCCAGCCTCCTGAGTAGCTGGGATTACAGGTGCCCGCCACCACGCCTGGCTAATTTTTGTACTTTTAGTAGAGATGGGGTTTTGCCATGTTGGCCAAGCTGGTCTCCAACTCCTGACCTCAAATGATCCGCCTGCCTCAGCCTCCCAAAGTGCTAGGATTACAGGCATGAGCCACCATGCCCGGCCTTTCTATTTTCTTAACAGTGCTCTTCATATAGTAAAAGTGTCAGATTCTGGTGAAGTCTCAGGATCTGTCTTGAATATGCTGTGTGGATGCTGGTGGATGATTCAAGCTCCCAATCTCAATCTCCCTCTCATCTCATCCCCATATAGCATGTGGTCTCCACATCCAGTTTCCAGGACTGCTCGTTCACCTCTCCTACTCACAGAAGTCAATTCCATTGTTCATTACATAATGCAAATAAATACTTGATTTGCTTTCAAAATTAATTCAGCATGAGGCATGTTTATTACATGTTTTTATATATATATATGTTTACCCATTTCTGAGTCATATACCTTTTGGAGGTAGACACTTGGTCTTTTATTCTTGCCTGACCAACACCTGGAATATCAGAAGACGATAGAGTATCATTACTGGAAGGACTTAGAACCCTGGTCCTAAACATGTAGCCTGTGGATCAGCAGCATCAGCATTGCTTGGGGGCCAGTAGAAAGTCAAACTCTGACCCTACCCCAGGCCTATGAGTTAGAATTTGTATTTTAATGAAATCCCCAGGTGCACATTAAAGTTTTTGAAGCAAGCTGTACAGCTCATCTGGTTCTCACTCTTACTTTCCAAAGAAAGATACTGAGGTCCAGAGAGAACAAGGCTAGCCTTCCAGGCCAGTGGAATCTGGGGCTACAACCAGGGTGAGAACCCAGCCCTCTTTCTCCGTGGCCTGTGTGTTCTGCACAGCACCACCTGCCTCCAGCATTTTGGATGACTGTACATCTCAGCCTGTATGGGGAGCATCTGCATTTGTCTTAATGTGGTCTTTCTCCAAAAAGACTCCTGTCACTTCTTATTTCCAATATCCCCTAGGGACATCCAACTTTCAAAATGCATACTTCTAAATTTTTCATAGTGAAATGAACTAAACACTCTTTGGGGGAATAAAGTGATTTTTTCCCCCTTGCATTTGTTTACTTCTCTGTAAGCTCCTGAGATGGCTAACACACTAGTTGTTAATCACACCATCTGTTCAAACAGCATTTCTAAATCATTCGATTCATACTTTTCTTTTTAAGGAATTTTTTTTTCTGAACAATATGTTTGTGCCTGTGTTACTCCCATCATTTGGCAATGCAGTTTGAGCTATTTAAACTTTCCTATTTATTGTAAATGGCTTTTCAATCAGCAAATATTTTTTTAAATGTTCATACACCACAAAAAGCTGTGTCTACTGACTTTTCAAACATTGGAAACAGTAGAAAAAATCTGTTCCAGTCTGTCTGCTGTCAAATTTTTAACCATCTGATTATATTTCAATTCAAAGTGTTAGGAAGATGATTTATCTGGCTGACCCTGGGAAATTTTCCTCATTGGCCCTGAAGATGGCAGTGCTCTGCAATTTAGTACAACTCTTCACTTTTTTTTTTTCCCACTCCTCTAAAAGGAATTTCTGGAATGGCAGAAAGTGGGGGAGGATTCACTAAATCTGAACCTTCTAACACTTAGCATAAACCTCTTCTGAACCCTGGGACAATTTGGTTTATCTTTTGGTCCCTTTTTTTTTGTTTAAAGCTGTACCCAATGCGTTTCCTGTTTCCAGCCCGGATCAGAAATGGAAATAGTTTAAAGGTTATTCTCATATCGTGGGTAACCAGGAAGTGCCTATATAGCTTACTGAGAAGCTGCTTTTCACAAGACTGCTTAGCTTTAAAAACAAACAAACAAACAAATCTAACAAAGGCTCAATCCAAGATAAGCAGGAGCTAAGAATACTGGCGATTCTGAATTCCTACTGGACCACAGCTTTGGGAGCCGGCCTCTCCTGGTTTCCTCCTCTTAACAACAGAGGCCTGCTGCCTACTGACATTCTTTATATTGCAGAGCGGGGTCTGGAGGAGTTTAGAGGGACACGTGCTCAGGCTTCAGGCATGATAGACCAGAGGGCAATTTCTTGGTCCTGTCATTGTTAGGGTATGGAACGGGAACAGAGGTGGGGACAGTAGTGTGTATCTTTACCCAAATTGCTTTTGGGATTGTGAAAGTTTGGTGACAATTCAGCTAGCCAGAGAACATTTATTAAAAACAATTAGGGGAGAGGCCTTAGCCTTATATTAAGTGTTGTTATAAATAATAATAACCAGCAATGTTATGTGCCATAAGCCAATTCCCTTGATAAATATTTTAGCAACATCTCATTTAATCTTTACCCACAACTGTATGAGGTAGGTAATATACCTATTTTTCTTTTAATATGTAAACTGAGGGACAGAGGGGATAGGAAATGTGGTTAAGGTCCCACAACTTGTATGTAAAGTTGTTGAGTAAAATGTCCTATGGCATTGCCTAGGGTACTCCTCAAAGTGTGGTCCCTAGACCTGAACCATCGGCATCACTGGGGAACTTGTTAGAAAGGCAAATTCTCCATCTGCACCCAGGACCTGCTGAATCTGAAACTCTAGTGGTGGAGCCTGACCATCTGTGTCTTAACAAGCCCCCCCAAGTGATTCTGTTGCACATTAATGTTTGAAAACCATTGGACTGGACTGGGCAGTTATCTGTGGTAACTTGGCAGAAAAAGATGGTGCTCCAATGCCAAAGTGCTGAATGCTGTGGAAGGGAAGTCCTCACTAGTTGCCAGTGGGAAGGATGGACAGGTAGCCCAGCCCCTAATGTACATCCTTGTTTGGGTGAAGGCTGGGCTGGCTTTAAACTTGCTTCTACTCTTGTCCTTGAGGTGAAGGGCATCTTCCAGGAGGACATTTCTCTCACATCACTTCCCACCACCTATTTTCCCAACTTTCCCCAGGCCTGGGGAATTCTTTTCTGGCTTTGAGGGGATGAAGGGATTGGAAATGGAGGTATAAATGAGGACAACTACCAAGAAATCATCTCATTTTCTTCTAAATCTTTCATCTCACCTTTTGAAAGTCCAAAGCCAGGAAAAGATTCCTTTCTTTTCTACTTTCTGTGATCTTCTCCTCTATCAGACAATGAGCTTAGAATAGGTGGAATGGAAGGTGAAGAGAGATAAAAGTAGGAAGGAGAATATACTGCTTAGTGTTTCAAAATTATTGCAACACACTGGAATCCAAACTGCTAGGTTTTTCATATTCCTCCTCAAAATGCCTTGGGCAGAGATCTCAGCACACAGGAATAGAGGTAGCTCTGAGTTCTTGAAAGTGATTTGAGAAGCTCCACTTACATCTTCTCAGTGGAAAAAATCTCTCCTCTGTCAAGGATCTAATGTAACTTGTTTCTTCTTAGAAGTTTGCTCTTTTAAGTAAAGCTTAGATCTATTTGGACATTTATTATTTAGAATGCAAATTTCTTCCTAAAGAATACACCTTACTTTGCCAGATGCTTGCTGGGAATACCCTTCTCTTTCTTTCCATCTGTCCTCTCTAAATCCCTCCTTCAGCATCCATCGTAATTTTAAATTACCCTTTAAAATATTTGCTGATCACTCCAGCCAGTATTGCTCTCTGCCTTTTCTTACCACTCATATCACTTACATGTTTGCTTTCAGTTTAGAAACTTCTTTTATACTGCCTTATTTTATTTTCTATTTCAAGTCAGATTATTTCATGTATAAACATGTTTTGTCTCCTCTAAACATTATAATCTTACAGGGATGGGAATCCCTTCAGTTAAGGAGGAAACAACTTCGTCTCTATCACTTCCTGATAATGTGAATGCTGAGGTTATTTTAAGATCGTGTTGTACTGTGAATCTGTATTTGGGACTAGGTCATACCCACACCAGGGACGCAGCTGCAGCTGCAAAGTAAGGTTAAGCCTAGTGTCTGTCACTAAGGGAAGGAACATATGTATTAGACCAGCACAGATGGCACAGGAGAGAGGAAGGGAGTGCTGTCCTGGGCTTGACTTTGAGGGAGGGTTGAGATATCTATGGTGTGTAGAAGTGAAGGGGAGGTGGGGAGATTGTGGTCCTGATGTGTGTTAAAGCCAGTATCTGTCACATGGAGTTCTCTACTTAAGGTTATTTTTAAGTGATGCTCAGAGACTCTTTAGGGATTCCAGAAGGTTCCAGAGAGGACTCCCAGGGATCTCCTTAAGGTGAAGGTCAGTAGAAAAGTAGAACCTGACGGAGTTTATCTCTTCACTTACTAGAGCAGCTCTAAGGATTTCTGTGTGATTTGTTAGAGTTTGTGTAAGATTCTGCTTGAAATAAAGGTTTTTTCCTGCTGAAAAAAGACTAGGGGGACAAATGGTCTTCTTTGTAATCTGAATTGTTTTGATTTCTGCGTTCTCAATATTATTTATTTATTTAAGACTGGATCTTGCTCTGTTGCCCAGGCTGGAGTGCAGTGGCTCGATTTTGGCTCAATGCTGCCTTGACCTCTGGGGCTCAGGTGATCCTCCCATTTCCACCTCCTCCCAAGTAGCTATGACCTCAGGTGAGAGTCACCACTTATGGCTAATTTTGTTTATTTTTTGTAGAGACAAGGTTTCACTATGTTGCTCAGGCTGGTCTTAAACTCCTGTACTCAAGCGATCCTCCTGCCTTGGCCTCCCAAAATGCTGGGATTACAGGCCTGAGCTGCCATACCCAGCAATTCTCAATATTTATTTTTCTCTATTAATTCTTGGAATTTTGAGAAGCTTGATTGAAAGTATCTCAACTAAGCTGTGGGACAAGTTTTTGCCTACACTGAATTTACTCCCAGAGGTGACCATGGGGGTGATGAAGGAAACTAGAGGGAAAAGCCTCTAGGGTGAAGAAAACATTGGCAAGAGCGGGAAAAATTCATTCAGGTCACGCAGCTCCCTCCCCCTGCTCCTCTCCCTGCCCTGATTTCTTATTCCAGTGCTAAAGAGAGTTTATTACAAAGATGCTATATATCGATATGTATATACATATATTTCTTTTCCATATATAAATACTTCTTGAATTAAATTAAGAATCCTGGTACTGTTAAAGAGATGTTGAAACCAGAGGGAAGAATACAGAAAAGGAAGGATCATTGAAGAGGAACTTTTCTTTTTTACAGAGGGTTGCAAGGAAATACCAAGGTCAGACATGAAGATCTACACCCAACTCCTCCTCTGCTGCACACCTTCACTGTTCCCTTCCCACTCAAGCTAGATGGAACATTTGGTCTATCTCATTAAGGGTGATATTTTCAAGAATCATAACACAAAATCTGACAGTGTCTTCACAATGAAGTGCAATCCACCTATAATGCTAAACTTGGTCCTGGAATTCTGATGTTTGGATTCTTTTCAGGGAGTCAGTGGATATATGTGATTCGTTTCAGACTCTCTGATGGTTGCTCAGACTGCTTTGAAAAACAGCCTTTGGACTGTCATTCTATTTTTTATATTAATGCTTTAGGGAGATCTCTTTTGGCTTTTCTTGGTAAAGAGATTTTTTAAAAAGGAAAGGCATTTTGCAGCAGTGACAACAGTGATGACGGCGGCTGAGCACCCACCTCTGTCCCAGCTGCCACTGTGCTTCATAAAACTACCCCAAATGGGGTGAGTACATTTAGCAGAATGATCAGTTCGCTGCCGCCATATCACTTCTATTTATAATCTTGGCAAAGCTACAAATTTCAAGGGTTTTTGAAGGCAGAAGAACTTGCTACATGAAGTGATTTTAGCTCTGATCCTTTCAGAGTTTGAATTTAAGGGAGTGGGATTTTGCAGCCACTAAAGGAATTGATGTTTCTGTGGAACACAAGCTTCCTACTCACGGGTGATGACTTTTAATACAGGCAAGGAAGAGGCTCAGAGGGGCCTTTCTTCTAAGGAATCTTATGTTTACAAGGAGTTTATAAGATAGATATATATTTCATGTATTTTAAAGTGTTTATCCACAGATAATGTCCTTAAATCACCTAAGGGTTTATCTCACACATCTTTGTCTGTCTTGCCTCAAATTATTCATTTCCAATACTGGCCTCTCTGTTAATTAAATGGTATGTCTATGGGGGCATTTCCACTTGAATGATAATTAATGTGTTTTTTCCCAATCCAGCTGCCCATGAACTCTAGTAGATAAATTGTTTTGTGTATAGCACATATTCAAGGCTGGGCTTGGATAATGATGTCCTGCTCAAATTAATTAAAAAAAAAAAAAGAAAAAGAAACATTATCCAGCACACAAGAACTCATCTTTACCTTTTTACAATCTGGGTATGTTGGGAGAGGAAGAAAAATATTCATAAATATGAGCACCAAAATACCACAGTAACCATGGTGGAAGCTACATTGACCTTTTGGTTGATTTTCATAATCATTTTATATCCTTGTCTGTGTCTCCTAGTGGTTTATAAGCATATGGTTTCTGAGACATGTATAAATTAAGATTAGGTTATTTTAATATTTTTGGTTCCAGAAATATGCTAAACTTATGGCAAATTTACTTCGTAATGCACCAAGTCTTCTTTTTGATTTTATGTATGCCTTTAATGCTTTTTAAACGAGAGGCAGAATGTGGTATAGTGGTTAAAGGCTTGGGATCTGATATGAGATCCACATTCAAATCTTGGCTTCACCATTTGGCAACTATGAGACCTTAGGGGGTTTCTTAACCTCTTTGTACCTGACTTTTCTCATCTATAAAGTGAGAATAATAATTAATCCTCACATAGGGCTATTGTGAGGATTAATGGCATTATTTTTATAAAACAAATAGAACTGTGCCTGGAGGATACTACTAACTACATGAACTATTAATCAGTATTTTCAAAAGGAAATATTGTAACATTAAAGCAGATTTACTGGAAAAAATGCCAAAACGTGTCTTGTTTTATACCACACTCTCGATGACAAAAGTCTCAGAAAGTGAAATTTTAGCTCCAGAATACTATGATTTCAGCAGATGAATAGTGTGGACATCAAATGTATAGTTTTAATGAATGTGAACCTCAAAGAGAGGAGCTGTAAATCTAAATGGCAATACAGAGGAGAATTGCCCATCTCAACAGGTGAGCGTCTAAAGGTGAGCTTCATCCTACTATAAAGTGAGAGGAGTAGCTTTGGGGCAAAATTCCCATCAGAGCACCTTGCTTAAATAAACCCTATTATTTCATTTTCTCAGTTCAGACTTGGCCTCCCCTTACCCAGAGCAAAAATGATATAAAAATTATATATCTAGGAAAACCAAAATTTAAAAAACGTTGGCCTTACAATGCCTACTCCTGATTCAGAATGATAAGATTAGGGAAAGTGTCATTGAAACTGGGTTATTCCGTCTGCTGATGCCAAGTATGTTTAGAGAGCTTTAATCTGGCTTGATTATTGATAATGGGACCTGAGCGGGGGAGCTTCTAAACTAAAACATTAGCATTGTTGCTTAATAACCAGAAAGGAAGTTGAGATCATCACAGTTAGGAAAAGCTTGCTGATGTAAGCTTTAGAGAGAAACAGGTCAACTGGAATTTCTTCTGGAAAGAATTGTCTTCAGAGCTTTAGAAATGCTGTTAGATGGTCATTTTTTTCAATGCTCCCAAATTTGCTTAAAGAAATTAGGAACTCACAGATGGACCTAGCTAATGTTTATGAAACACTTCTGAGTGCTGAGCCCTGTGTTACGCACCTTATATGTTATTTTGCATAATCCTTTTGTAATCTTAATTAATACTTTCCACTTTAAAGCTGAGGAAGCTGAGTTTCAGACACATGGCTGATAAATAAGTGAAGCTGGGATTCAAACCCAGGTTGTCCAATTGAAGTCCATGTGCTGTTAGTCTTAAGCACTCTATTCTCTTCATGAGCTCACATAAAGTGTAAAAATGAGAGTTGATAGGTATCTATACAGCTTCATCATCAATTCTAAGACCTAAGAAATAATTATGCCGTGAGATTTCCATAGATATTAATAATAATGCCAACAATTGGACTAAACTTTACAACACTGGAAAATCATAGTTTCTTCTCACAATTACTGAGATCAATTTTCTTCTGTTGAAGAAGTGGGCAAATCACACAGATAAAGCTAGTCCTAAATGGAATTGTTCCAGTAATATTAAGGCTCAATAGTAGCACCTGGAGAAATAGCACAGCAAAGCTACTGCCATCGCTGGGCACTGCACTGACCTGATATTTGAAACTGTGAGCTTCACAGTCTGCTTAATAATTAAAGCAATTTATCTTCAGGTGAATCTAGGCCATTTTGTTATTTCAACATGAAATTCTTGGGGAATGTAGATGCCTATAGAGAATCTCTGTTGTGTAAACACTAATATGGAAAGTAAGTAGGTAACTCTTTGAAATGCTGGCAACTACATGGCCACTAGAACTTTGGCCACTATTAGAACTAATGCCACTACAACTGGCTGGAAAAGACTTAGACATTGGCAGCAAGGTAACTTACTGGAGGGTTGCCATCACCTTGCAGAGCATACAGTGCAGATGAAAAAATGGTTATACAAGTCTTTATCCTGTTCCAAAGGCCAAATTATTAAGAAACAAATAAGATACAATGATGACTTCAAAGGATAAAGAATTCTGAAATTATGTGGGATGCCATTTGAAGACAGGTTTGTTCTGTCCAATTTGATAGACACTAGCCAGTAGCATGTTGGCTATTGGGCAATTGAAATGCAGCTAGTCCAAATTGAAATGATCTGCAAGTGTAAAATATATACCAGATTTAAAGACTCAGCATGGAAAAAGAATGTAAAATATCTCGATAATTTGAAAATATTGAGTGTGTGTTGAAATATTTTTTATATATTGGTTTAAATAAAATATATTAGTACACGTATTTTACCTGTTTCTTGTAGTTTTTTTAATGTGACTACTATAAAATTTAAGTTGCATATGTAGCTCACATTGTATTTCTGTTGGGCAGTGACAGTAGGTACTCCACACCAGCAGCAGGTGAGGAATGAAGATAGCTTTGTCCTGCATCATGGACAGTGAAGGACTCTTAAGGAGTCAGATGGAATATTTTGGTGGCCTCGTCATCTCTAGTGGAGTTTTAAAATTTTTATTAATTTCTGCTATTGTCTTTATTACATCCTTTCTTCTACTTTGCATTTATTGTTTTCATCTCCCAGTCTTCAGTGGAATTCTTAGCTCATTTATTTTTTTATCTTTCTTGTTAAGTAAATTCACTTAAGGCTAAAGTATTGCTTTAGAAATATGCCCAGGTTTTTAGCATATAGAGCACTATTACTGTTATATAGTTTCAGGGTTTTGTTTTGTTTTTGAGATGGGCTTTTGCTATGTTGCCCAGGCTGGACTCAAGTGATCCTCCCACTTCAGCCTCCTGAGTAGCTGGGACTATAGGCACTTGCCACCACATCTGGCTAAGTTTGTTTTTTAAAAATAATTTTCTCATTATAATTTCCTCTTTGATTAGCAGGTTACTTTTATGATATAGATATGTAATATAAATAGGTTTGTGGCCTGGTATGTAGTCATTTTTTCAGACGGTTCCACTTAGGCTTGATAAAAAAGTATATTTTCTATTTTTCTATTCATCATATGCAGGCTTATACGTATAGCATATCTTTTAGATTGGCTCTTTAATTGTGTTGCTGAAATATTTTATAAATCTTTAGTATGTATTTTTTCTCTGATACATTCTGAGAAAGGTGTATGAAAATCTTCCACTATGATTGTAGATTTGCCAATTCCTTTTTGTAATTTTGTCATTTTTACTTTATATATTTTGAGACTATATTGTTAAGTACATAAAAGTTCATCACTATTTAATTTTCTTATTGAATTGTTCCTTTTATATTATGTATCTATATTTCTATTAATGCCTCTTGGCTTAAAACTCTATGTTTGATTTAAATATTGCAACACCAGCTGTCTTGATCAGTATTTACCTGGTTGATATTTGTCCATCCCTTCTTGATCATTATGTTTTGGGTGTATCTCTGTGTTTTTTGTTTTGTTTTGTTTAGAGACAGGGTCTCACTTGTCACCCAAGCTGGAGTACAGCGGTGCAATCATCATAGCTCACTGCTGCCTTGAACTGAAACTCCTGGGCTCAAGTGATTCTCCTGCCTCAGCCTCCTGAGTAGCTGGGAATACAGATGTAAGCCACCATGCTAATTAAAAAAAAATTTTTTTTAATAAAGATGGGGTCTCATATGTTGTTCAGGCTGGCCTTGAACTCCCTGCCTCAAACAATCCTCCTGCTTCATCATCCCAAAGTGCTGGGATTATAGGTGTGAGCCATCACACCCAGCCTTTGTATATCTCTTAAAATAAAAAATAGCTGGATGCTATTCTCTTTTTAAAAAATCCAATTTGAGGCAAATTCAATCTTTTGTATTTATTATGATTACTAACATATTAATGCTTATTTGTCCTATCCATTTTATGTTTCTTTCTCTTTCCTTGGTTTATATTGAATTGACCCAATTTTATTTTCTCTACTTCCTCTCAAATAATTTATAATTATACATTTGGTTTTTGCTCCTTATAGTGGTTAGCTTTTAAGTTTCTTTTTTAATTTTTTGAGACAGGGTCTCACTCTAACACCCAGGCTGGAGTGCAGTGGCATGATCATGGCTCACTGTAACCTCAAACTCCTGGCCTCAAGTGGTCCTCCCGTCTCGGCCTCCCAAAGTGCTGGGATTATAGGCCTGAGTCACTGCACCTGGTCTAGCCTTTAAGTTTCTAACATGCATATCTAACTTAACAAAATGTAAAGCTAGCCAAGTTCTCCATCTTCTTCCTGAGCAAATATCAGGACTTAGAATGATTATTCCATCCAAATTTTATTTAGATTTACCAACATGCTTACTAGCTTCTTTTTCTCATTATCATTTCTTGTGTCTACTATTTTCTTCTAAGATTACCTCTATTCTTGCTGAATAATGTTATTTAGAGATTTTTTTTTCGGTTAAGCTTCTATGACTAGTAAATTCTTTATATCTATTTACTTTCACTTGACATAGTTTAACTGGTGGGTAGTTACTTACTTTTACCACTTTGAAAATATTATTCCATTGCATTCTAGCATCTATTGCTGCCAATAGGGCGTCTTCTGTCCGTCTGTGCTGTCCTTCTATACACATGGAAAGACATTTTGAACTCGTTTGCTTGTGATGGCTCCAAAGCCGCTGCCCCACTAGGTTTCATATCCATTAAGAGTACAAACCACGAGCTGCTTTGGCTTAAGATCCTATTCACTTCTCTGATTTTTGTTGTTCTTTTTACACTCAGGCATTTCACACTCTGGATTTGGCCATGTAGCCAAATTTTGTTATTGTTAGGGTTTGTTTAATTTTTCCACGAAGGAGAGTGATTTGCTGTCAATTCAGTCTGCTATATTGACTTGGCATTCTTTTTTTGTTTGTTTGTTTGTTTGTTTGTTTTTTTGAGACATAGTTTCACACTTGTTGCCCAGGCTGGAGTGCAATGGTGCGATCTCGGCTCACCGCAACCTCCGCCTCCTGGGTTCAATCGATTCTCCTGCCTCAGCCTCCCGAATAGCTGGGATTATGGGCATGAGCCATCACACCCAGCTAATTTTGTATTTTCAGTAGAGACGGGGTTTCTCCGTGTTGGTCAGGCTAGTCTCGAACTCCCAACCTCCGGTGATCCGCCTGCCTTGGCCTCCCAAAGTGCTGGGATTATAGGCATGAGCCACCATGCCCGGCCAGACTTGGCATTCTTAGTTATCTCATTACTGCTACATTCCATAGCCTCTGGAGGCGAGGCACTCCAGAGAGTAAACACCAACAACTATGCCCACCTGACACAATGGGCTTTGATCTAACGCCTGGAAGTTAGAGTTATGGAAATTAATGATAAGGGTCTAAGACTCAGGGCACATATACTTGCCGGGTGCACTTGTGATGCCCCCTGACGTTCTAGTATCAATCCCTTATTCCTGTGGTCCTTTCACCTTGGCAGGCTGCTCTCTTAGACAGATTCCTATTTCGAATGCTCCCTGCCTGGCATTTCTACCATGAACTCTACATCTGGTCCCCGAGACATGCCTTTTTGACCCAGTGTGGGAGTGAATTACATTTACATCCCAGCCGCAGCCCTCTCTATGCTCCCATGGACTGCTTGCAATTTATCAGTTGAGTCTGGTTCCTGATGACCAAACCTTCCAAATTCAGGGGACACATACTTCTGAAAGAAGTGGCAGCAACTCCTTCTACTGGAGACAGGGAGGATCATGGGCATTTTCAGCTTGCTCCAGAAAACCTTTTCACGAAATTCCCTCTCTCTGCCCTTTGACCTTTCATAATCTTCCTACTGGTTGATAATTGAAACTTTCTTCAGCACCTTCTTTGATATGTTCACATGATTTCATTAGCCCATTCTCTTTATTCTCACCTCTCTTTACTTATACTGAACAATACCCTGGTATTTTATTTTAGGGCTCTGATATTTATTACATTTTAGTGTCTATTTATTCTAGTAACAGTAACTAGTGAGTTATTAAAAATGTCTAAAATGTTTTGTCATTCTTTTTTTTTTTTTTTTTTGAGACGGAGTCTCGCTCTGTCGCCCAGGCTGGAGTGCAGTGGCGCAATCTCGGCTCACTGCAAGCTCCGCCTCCCGGGTTCACGCCATTCTCCTGCCTCAGCGTCTCCGTGTAGCTGGGACAACAGGCGCCCGCCACCACGACCGGCTAATTTTTTTTGTATTTTTTTTTTTTAGTAGAGACTGGGTTTCACCACGGTCTTGATCTCCTGACCTCGTGATCCGCCCGCCTCGGCCTCCCAAAGTGCTGGGATTACAAGCGTGAGCCACCGCGCCCGGCCAATTTTTTGTCATTCTTCATGAGATTCTCCTTTAGTATTTATTGTTATGGAATATTTTTTTTTCTTAAAAGTTGGAGTGCCTATGATCCATGGCCACCTATGAGGGACATGATTTTTTAAAAGTTTGAATGGAAGTTCTTATGGGAACAAAAATCACTTTTGTGGTGGCCATAAGTGTTAATCCTAACTTTGAGAGATTAGTTTTCACATGGCAGGCATTATATAATTATTGCTAAATAAGGGAGTGGGAAAGAAGCAGTCGGAAATCTGTAATGCCTGCCCTTGAATTGCAGAAGTATTGGAAAGCATTGGAGGAACTATTACCTCTCAAATTTCAAAGAGGAGCAAAACCTTTATAGCGTGTCTTTTCTGAATTTCAAGCACATTCTCTTTGGTGTACCTAAAACATTTTATTTATAGATGGTGGTGGTTTGTCTGCTCTTATGCTTCCTGAGTTTGTGATATTGTCTTACTTTAAAATGCTTTTCAAGGATGCTTGCATCAGTGTGGTGGGGATTGGGTGAAATTTTAGGTCTCTTCTAACCTAGAGATTCTGTACTTTTTTCAGAATTCTGGCATCATCCATTCTCTTCATTCTAGTGGTCCAGCAGAAGTGAGTTACATAGGACAGAGCTTGGGTCACCTATGGTGTGATTACTTTCCCAAACATCTTCACTGGCAATGATACACTGCCATATGGCTAAGTATAGCATGCAGGTGTCACAGATAAAATCTTCCCCAAATTTTCATGGCCTCAAAAGCCAACAACCTGCTTTGAGAACACTATGTACTTCATAAGAAAAGTTAGATCTTGGTCCATGTGTGTCTCAAGAACTATGAATTATTTACAATGAAGATATATAGAGGGACATCTTATTCCTTCTTAGCATTAAGCACAGTGTGGAACAGGTATTAGCTGTAGGCTTTTACATGAAAAATTATTCTCCCAAGAATTTACATTTTTCAGTCAGTTTTGCTAGTTTTCTATCTGTTTGTGTGTGGAAAAAATATATATGACAGTAATGGAACTTTTGAGTTATACTTGTTATCTTATCAATGACCATGGAATAACTTGCTGGAGTTCTAGGACTCATTGTCTCTATAAAGAAGCATACTTTCTGTTCCACAAAGCTCTGAGTGTTATTTGGTAATAAAATGGTTTCGAGAGAGATAATGTGTTAGGAACACCAGGAGGTATTATCCTCTGTCTTAGCCTCTATGCATGTTTAAATTTCTATGTTTGAATTTAGTAAATAGGAAACAGGAACATGCACACCCACATTCTAAATGATTGAGAAAGAAGGGGATAAACAAGTCACATTTTGCAAAGCATTTTAATTTGGTGAAGAAGCTGAACACAGAAAAGGAAAGGAATATCAATAATGCCAAACTACAGTGAACTATATATATTAGCATCCATGTTGTTCTCCTAGTTAATATAAGGACAACATCTTGTATTCTATAGCATGACTGTCACTTATGTTTCCATTTATGAAAAAGTCTAAAAATAGAATTCTGAATTCCTCAAAGCAATTCTGAGTTCCTGGCATCAATGATGCCAGATAATTGAGTACATGAACCTTACCAGGTCTATATGTATGTATACATTTACATGCATAAATGTATATGGTGGTGGCACCTGTAAGACATTCTGGCTGCTGGGAATCAACAGTGAGTTGTATATATGTGTACATTTCAGCATAACTCACAGAAATAAGATGGGTCAAAGTGAAAACTATTAAAAAGGAAGTCTCCTGGAATGAATTTTGCTGTGTTGTCCAGTGGAGGCAATTGAATCGATTGATGGATTGGGGCTTCTGAGAACACGACAACAGAAAAATTACAAGGAAGTATTATCAGGAGCATTCTAGTTACCTATCACAGGCAAGAGCTCACCATAGACAGGCCTGCCAAGTAGCCTTTTCTAGTTATAATTCACGTTTTTAGGAGAAAGAGTCAGCCAGCTAGTCAAAAAGGGTGGCAATAATTGCATTGTCTGTCAGTGGGAAATAGGAAAATGAAAAACAGGATAACTTAAGTCAGAAAGGCAGAACTCACTTAGCATATTCTGAAATCTCTCAGTTTGAAGTAAAAAGTAAACATCTCATTTCCTTTGGAAGCAAGAAACAAGATTTTTTGCTTCATAATGGAGCATTATCGCCTATAAAGAAAAATGAAGCAATGCTGTTTATATGTTTAATGTTTAAAAAAATAAAGACTGACAGTTGCCAGAATGATGGGACAATGGATAAAGAGCAGACCCAAAGATTTCTTTCCCTCCTCCGGACTCCACCCTGTGAGTTTCCCCAGAGAGAAGAACGCAGATGTGAATCAGAGCTGGCAGGGTGGATCTCTGGAAAGCCATCTCCTGGCTCTCTCAGAGCAAGAGGATGACTGGCAGCACCACTCTGGCCCTCTGGTTATATTTCTGGAAAGATTCCAGGAACTGCCAGGGCCAACAAACCTCTTTAAGTCATATGATTTGGCTGCGAAAGATCCTGACAAGAAATCTTGCCTTGACTTGGGAGCCAAGGGGTGGATCAGGGGCAGGGTGAATGGAGCCAGGAATGAATTATCTGAAGGAGCACGAACATTTCTGCTTGCCTCTGTGTCCCTTTCCTGAAAGAGGCTGTGCTTGGAATCCCAGTCACATTTCTGGGCCAAGCCCTGGTGAGTCAGCTGCGCCACCTCTGTGGAAGAACACAGCAGAGTCTCCTCGCAGCTCTGCCTGTTCCTTCCAAAGGGAGCCACGATGCTGCGCCTGGTGCAACCAACCTTCCCCTACAAATCTACAAATCTGTTCTGCTTTGGATAAGGCATTCTGGGCAGGCAATGGGCGAGAAAAACCACTGAGGTGCTTGCTTTTCCTGTGAGGTTAAGATCTTCAACTGACAACAGGAGAAGCACAGTTCCTGCCCCAGGCCTTGCTCAGGGAGATCATCAAATGCCTTATTGAAAAATAAAATCATCTTAAATGATTTAAAACTGTAATCAAGTTTATTATTTAAATATTAATGATGCTATTTCATCTTTATCTAAATACAGTGATTGTAATTGGGATATTATTAGCTGTCCTCATAAACATAGGGTTTAAGTATCTGTCTTGGATGAGGAAGGAAACTGGAGTTTTATTTCCCAAAGGGAAGATGGAGATGCAATGTGGGACCAGAGAAACAGCTCCAGCCTCACTGGCTTGCGTTTGAGGACTGACCCAGCCATACCTAGGCTTTGGCCTAGTCTCCCTTTTGAGCAAACTTCCTGAACCTTCCAGCACTTCCCCTGTAAAATGAGACTAATCATACCTATGTCGTGAGGTTATTCTGAAGTTTAAATACATATATCACCCAGAACAAGACCTGGTGCATAGTAACTGGTTAAGAAATGGTGACTACATTTTTATTATTAAAACAGAAGAGATAAAGGTATTAAAAATATAAATATTTAAGTATCAACAGGAGTTATGAGGGCTCTGAGATTATGGGATCACTTTTTGTTTTCTCCTTCATTCTTCTCTTCATTAAAAACAAGATCAATGAAGTTTATGATATTGATTTCCTACCTATAGCTATGTGTATCTCTCCTCCTATGCAGACATACCTAGAATTGAGTAACTGCAGGCTTTAATTAAGGTTGAAATGAGTTCCTTCTCTGGAGACCTACCTAGGACACCAGCAGTGACACTCCAGTGTGGGAGAAAACTCTTGTACAGGGCTTCAATGATCTTGAGGCTGGTTAGGGTGTCCCCTCCAAACTAAGCTTTTGGCTTAGTTCAGTTTTCTCTTTGATAAAATGCTCTGATCAGAGAGCATGATTCTGTAAGTCTCTTGGTGCTTTAAAGTAATGTGATGCTATGATAATCACAAAGATTGTGATATGATTATCACTTCCACAATTCCAAATCATACTTGGGAGTCATAGGGTGGAAGGGAGAATGTATACTCTGAACTGGTTTTCACATGGAGAAAATTATTCCCTGCAAATTTCCTGTCCCCAAGCTTACGGGAAGGGAAGAGGAAGACCTGGTAGCATTCCCCTGAGGTTTCTGATTCTCAGGGCCATTCATAATCACACAGCTGTAACTGTAGGCATTTGGTCAATGAGCCTCCACGTCAGTCTACCTGGTGAAGGGTGGTTCTGCCTGCTTTGTCAAGTGGGCGCCTGCTCCTCCGTTTCACTGAACTAATAAATCATGAATACTTTCCTTGGCCATTTAAAAGTCATTTCCTCCCATTTTCCCTGGGCACAAGAGGCAATCTTATACTTGAAGGCTGATATGTCTGTGTGTGTGTGTGTGTGTGTGTGTGTGTGTGTGTGTGTGTGTGTGTTTTGATTGCTGCCTTCAAGAATAGGATGTGATAGCAAAGAACTGCTAAGATTTTCCATCCAACATTTATCAACGACCTAAATTCTAACACTGCATTCATCAAAAAGCAAAGATGTATGCCTTGTATTACTTAACCTTTCCAAGCCACCTGCTTCTTATTATACTTTTTATTTCATATTCAACTTCCTATTTGAAATTCAAACATCTTATTATAATCGTGTATGCTTTCTAAAGTAGAATTTTCTAAAATCTGGTGTTTCATATATAAAAATTGCCTTTGTGATCATTCATTTATTCAACAAATACTATTTTGTGCTGAGTGTAACCCAGTTTTCTAGACATGGAAAAGGAGTAAAGAAGGGATAATGTCTGTCTTCAGGGAGCTTAGAATTTCAGTGTGTCTGGGGTCAGGGAGGGAAAGAGAAAACAGATAACAAATATTGTATATCAGACTGTGAAGAGTTCTGGAGAACAAGCAGGGCAGGAAGATGGCAAGGTCCAGGAGTGTTTGTATGTTGTGGGGAAGGGTGGGGTTCACATTTAAATAGGGTTCTCAAGGAAGAAGCCACTGACAGGATGACTTAAGGAAAGGTCTGAAGGAGATAAGGGAATGAGGCATGGGGAAACTTGTGGAAGAGCTTCCTACTGAGAAGGGATAGCAAGTGCAAGGCCCCTGAGGCTGGAGCTGCCTGGCACGCTTGGCTGGAATGGTTTGAGTGATGGACAGAGTAATAGGAGATAAGGTAGGAAAGGAAAGGTGACCAGATTAGAAATACAGAAGTATTTCCAAGAGGAAGAAATGATCATTTAATACAATTATTAGGAACTTGCACAATATCAATGAATAAAACAGATAAAAAAAACTTATGCCTCCTGGAGTTGATGTTCTAATGAGGGGCAGCAGAAGTTAATAAAAAACCAAAAAACCGAATTGTATAGTATGCTAGAAGTGACAAACGCAGCAGGAAATAAGTGGACAGAGAATGGTGGGGTGGAGTGTGTGGGTGCTTAGGAGTTCATTGTAATCTAGAACAATCTCAGAATGTAAACTTCTCAAGATTAGAGCCTAAGCTCTTTGTTCTTTGTTGTATTACCCAATTCTTAGCACATCGTGGGTAACTAATACAAACTCATTGATAATGGCCCTGCTAAATAATAGTCTTTCTACAGATGTTTTGGTTCTGTACCAGGGATGGTAATAGGTGAGCAAAAAGAGACACAGCCTGGCTTCCTGGAGTTTATAGTTTGGTGGTAGAGATAACATTGCTCAAATAATCACAAATAAATTAATGTAAAATTACAATAGTGATAGTGCTATAAATGAGAGGTATTTGATACTAGGAAAGCATGTTATGCAAAGAAGGAATGACAGTGTGTTACTCTGCCTTCAGGGTTTCAGTAGTAATATTGGCTTTCCGAGGCAAATGGCATTTTGTAGTGATGGTGAAATAGGAACTAGAAATAATGCAAATGTTTCACATTCTGTTTAAAACACATACTAAGCTACCCTTTGGAGAGGCAGTCGTAGCATCTCCGATATTAAGGCTTTGCTTATTTGAAATTTATCTAAACAGTAACAGCCTCTTGCCAGTATAGTTTAAACCATAATCGAAAGCTGGGGAAACTTGACTCATGATCTGGAAAAGGCCTTGGGTGTGCTTAGGGCAAAGCCTTTAATAGTTTCTGAGATACAAGTAAGATACTAGCGTTCTATTCCTTATATGAGGCCAGCAAGTCTGACTCCAACTCAATAACTCACTTTAGGTAAACCTATTTTCAGCTTTACTTGGAGGACATAACTCTTGGTCATTCTCTACTGTCCATTACTTTAGTTGACTAGTGATATGGTCCAACAATTGAACCAGAAATATATTCATTCACCAGCAGCAATGACGTATTTTTCTGCATTATGCTCGTCCTTGGCAGAGGATGCTTCAGCTGCTCCCTTTGCTGCCTTGCTGTCAGTTTGATAAACGGACAGGCTTCCTTCCCAGCAGGGCTGGTGTGGTTCCAGGTTGCAGCACTGCCCACTTCAGCAGTCTGCGGGCCATTGTTCCTGCCTCCTCAGAGCTCACAGAGCCCATTTGGAGTGCACCGGGGCATTCCAAAAGACTCTCGGGCTGACAGCATCAGACCAATACAAGAAGAAAATAAAGTTTCATTTTGTTCTATTAAATGTCTCTGCCAGACTCTACAGAGACATACTGCCAGAAGAATAAAGGGAAAGTTAATTCTGTCCGTTGCGCAGAGCTATTTTGAAAATTTACTGCCAGGACCTTGCAACGGGTACATTTGTGTATTTTAGCTTTTCCTTTAAGCAGTTTCTCTAAATCGGTTATTCATTCATATGCTGCATTTTTAAAAGGCAGGAAAGAGTCAAATATTGTATCAATGAGCACAGTTTTTAATGATAAAGAGAGTGAAATAGGACATGGCAGATCATGGAGACTAAAGAAAGGTTGGCCACGGAAAAACCAGTCCTGTCTGGGTTTTTCAGCAGAATTGATTGCATTAGCTTATGTGAACAGACTAACTGCAGATTGATGATGTACCGGACACTTCTTTTAGGTAGATGTTCTTTTATAGTCTACTTTAAGCAAAACCGTAATAACAGTAGTAGTTACATCTTTCACAGTATATTCTCTTCCCAATCCCATCCCCATGATGTTCCTGTGGGAAGGGTGAGGACTTTAGTCACCAAAACTGAGACTCAAGGACATCGAGGCCTTGGGTCAATTTCACCAAGCTAGTGGTGGTAGCAGGGATTTGTTCCAATGCCTTCCTACTTAAAGAAGGAAGTAAGCCAGGCGAGGTGGCTCACCTGTAAACCCAGCACTTTGGAAGGCCGAGGAGGGAGGATCGCTTGGGGCCAGGAGTTTGAGATCAGCTTGGGCAAGAATAGGGAGATCCCCCCTCTCTACAAAAGGTAAAAAATAAAAAATAATTAGCCAGGCATTGTGGTGCATGCCTACAGTCCTGGTGACTTGGGAAGCTGAGGCAGGAGGATTTCTTGAGCCCAGGAGTTCAAGGTTATAATGAGCTATGATCGTATCCCTGTACTGCAGCCTGGGTGACAGAGTGAGACTATGTCTCAAAACAACAACAAGAAAAACAACAAAAAACTGAAAGCAAATAGAAAGTAAGAAGTTGAAAGCTCTTTTTCATTGTAAAAAACAGAAGGTTTCTCTACAAAAAAGCATATTGAAAACGTGAAAAAGTGGGCAGATATGTCTCTTTTTAAAGCTAGATGAAATATTCACAGACTTATTTTTTCTATTATTTTTAAATTTTAATTTTTATTGTCTTACATATCTTTTCTGGATACATTTTATTTATTTTTAAATTTCAACTTTTATTTTAGATACAGAAGGTACATGTGCAGATTTGTTACATGGTATCATTATTCATCAGTATAGCCCATCTGCTCCATCAGTTTGAGAAGCCCCAAATGACAATGCGGTGGAACTCTTTCTACTTTTCTGTGTTAGCTGGTAGAAGCCTCCCTGCACTGTCCATCCTCACCCCGACACCAGGATTCAGAACCTTTAATCCAGAAGAGCCTAAGGATGTAGGGACGGGAAGAACACTTCCTGCAAGTGTGTCATTGGGAGTGGTGATGAGAAGGGCCAGTCCTACCTATGGATTTCAGGCTTATGTATTCTAGTTACTTCACCATATATTGGCTATCAGTTCTGTGCACCTAGAGAATCCTGGAGGGCAGCAGCCTCGTTGGGTGTGGTTCCCCACGTGGGCTCCTTAGCTGGCCTCTGAACAAGGAATTCCATCATTTTACTAGGCTGGCTTCTTCAGAGTGATGTGGTATATAATGGGACCTGTGGATTCTCTACTCATGCACTCATTGTGGCCCTTCTGCACTGTGAAATACATCCCTTGGTCTAAAGCAATGTTTTGGGAATTCCATGTTGGTAAATCACATACTATTTAAGCCCTCAGATGATGCTGGTGGAGGCACTTTGGGTAGCAAAGGCAAACTCATAATCAAAATAGGCATGAATTTTGGTGAGGATATATTGCTGTCTTTCTAGGATGGAAGGTGTCCAGTGTAATCAACTTGCTACCAAGTAATTGACCAGCTTTCTGGGGAATGTTTCCATATTGAAGCACTATATTGAGTATCTGCTGCTGGCAGTTTAGAAATTCAGCAGTAGCAGTAGCTAGAGAAGTCTTAGTGAGAAAGTCCATGCTGTTGGGCTTATGCATGGCCTTCATCCTTGCCACCAAGTCTGCTTCACGCGTGGGACTTCTGTGCAAGCACTGGGTGGCTGAGATCAGAAGCTCACTGCCATCCCCTGGACAAATCATCCTATCTACCTGGTTGTCCAGTGCCTTTTTGAGTGCTCTAGAATACTTTCCAGTGGACATTAATACAAGACAAAAAATACCCATACATGCTTTGGGCCCTCTGCCAGAGATTCATCCACAACCCTGTTTCTCAAACATCCTTGTCTTTAAACTCTTATTCTTGCTACTTTCAGCATCCTGACTAATCAGCAAAGCCATTTGTCAGCCCAAAAGCTTGTGCGCATCCGTGCTTTAGGCATTTTCTCTCTGGTGTGTGACCAAAGTTGCTTAGAATTATACATGCTGGGATCATTACAATTTTCCACCATCTTTCAGGGCCATCTTTGAGTGGGGCTGTATTGTGGTGGCACTCCATTTTCAGTTATCATAAATAGGTTAAGCTAACCTATTTGTGAACCAGGCTTACATATTTCCTCCTCTGTGAGCTGGTTGTATGGAAACCCTCATGGGAACATGGGTGTAAGTTGAAGGAGAGGCATCTGTGTAACAAAGGAAAGTCACACGGAAACTGGGGCCACCTGCTTATGCAACTTACTTGTGCGCAATTCTAAATGTACCATTTATATCGTGCAATGGATTCCTGCTGTTCCTGCATGACCTTATGACTTTGCATATCTCATAATCCCAAGTCATTGGCTGGGCGCAGTGGCTAACGCCTATAATCCCAACACTTTGGGAGGCCGAGGCAGGTGGATCACCTGAGGCCAGGAGTTCGAGACCAGCCTGACTAATATGGTGGAACCTTGTCTCTACTAAAAATACAAAAATTAGCCGGGCATGGTGGCATGCAACTGTAGTCCCAGCTACTCAGGAGGCTGAGACACGAGAATTGCTTGAACCCGGGAGGCGGAGGTTGCAGTGAGCTGAGATCACGCCACTGACTCCAGCCTGGGTGACAGAGTGAGACTCCGTCTCAAAAAAAAGTAAAAAAAAAAAAAAATAATAATAATCCTAACTCATCATGGGGAGCTCCAGTTGCATAATCACACTTTATGTTCTCTACTAGGGTTCAAAAGCACACCAGGGTTGCTTTTGAAGTGATGAGTAGTTCTCTGTCTTTGAAGGTTTAACCTTGCTCTAGAACCCAGGGGTCTGTGCTTCAACTCTTACATTGGGGTTTAACAGAGACTCTGTACAGAATCTTAATCCACTAAGGATTCCTCTAGCACCATCCATCTTCTAGGTCATACTGCCTGAGCATCAGGGCAGCTTGCACTGCAGTCTGGACCTGTTACAGGATCCTCTCTTGTTCTGGGCAACACATACCACACTTGAAAATGGCAGCTTCCCAGGTCATTCAATAAATGATCCAGTATCCAAATAAGACTACCAAGTACAGTGCCTCTTTCTTAGTGGCAGGAGGTGTGGGTGCAATAATTTGTCATTTATATTAAAGGGGATTTTTCCCACATGTTCCAGTTCAGTGGATTTTTTTTTTTTTTTTGAGACAGAATCTCTCTCTGTTGCCCAGGCTGATTTTGGCCCACTGCAACCTCTGCCTCACAGGCTCAAGCGATTCTCCTGCCTCAGCCTCCCAAGTAGCTGGAACTACAGGCACCCACCACCACACCCAGCTAATTTTTGTATTTTTAGTAGAGGTGGGGTTTCACCATGTTGCCCAGAGTGGTCTCAAACTCCTGAGCTCAGGCAATCCACCCGCCACGACCTCCCAAAGTGCTAGAATTACAGGCATGAGCCATCGTGCCCGGCCCAGTTCATAGGATCTTTAAAGACATCATACATATGGTAGGTCTTTGAAACTTTGAGGGTTTTATTATCCTCCTCCTAGCATGTGTATATCTTACCAGGACACCCTGAGTACTTGCTTCTGTCCTTACCTCGTCCAAGGACCATGATGTCCTCATTGCTGTTAAGCAATATCATTCTGGTTCGGTGTAATACCAAGAAAATGAAAGTCTCTGTGGACTATATTGTGACAGAGAGCAGAAGAGTTAACCTGGTCCTGGGCAAAACAGTAAATGTGTACTACTGTCTTTTCCACATGATAGCAAATTGCTTTTGATCCTGGTTTTATTGTATTGACAACCTCAGCTGGCATGACCATGAAGAAGCAAGACAAAAAACAAACAGGAGGAAAAATCTGGGGATTCTTTTTAGAGATGGAATACATACTTACAAATAAAATGCCTCAATGGAAGAAACATTACCATATCTGACATGGTATATGTGATTGTGGATGCCATTTGGTTATGTTAACTTTGGTCCACTATCATTCATGATGATCCTTCTAGTTTTTGCAAGGGCCAAATAGGTGAATTGAATGAGGCTATCCCTTCATCCTTCAAGTCTTTGGTGGTGGTGCTAATTTCTGCGATTTCTCTTGAGATGTAGGATTGCAGTTTGGGGAACTTCCCACGTCTCTTCCAAACCCACAGTGGCTCTTATTTCAGTGGTCAAGGAACCAATCTTGATTGTACTAAGGGAAATAACCACACAGATGGCCTGTGGACCCATTGGACCACTATGAGATGGGCATGGGCCAGGATCCTATTCATCACCTGGCTTATACACGCCTCTCTCTAATGAAGGGTCACAATAGCATTTTGAATTCTTTGCTTTCAGAGACAACTCAGACTCTGAGTCTAAAGGTCCTTGCGTGGTCTGGGTATTTTTGTTTCCCCAGTGTATATCTGATATTCTGGTAAATAGCTTCAAGTCCCTTTGGGGAAGGATCAGGAGATATTTATTTTAAATTTTTGCAGTGGTGTTGCAGGATATTGCCAAATGGACCTAGTCTCTTTGATAGTCAGTGAGCTCTGGATCAGAGACTGAGCTCTGTGTCTGGGAACTGACTTAGATCTAGTAAATGGGTGAGTGAGTGTGATTTCCCACTGGGGCGACAGACACCAGTTTTTTGCTTTCCAGGTCTCTCCTGCTGGCTCTATAGATGAAGTGAAACTCTAGTTGGCTGCCCATCTGTCTTGCTGCCATGATTTATTAACAATTGCTACCGATTCCTATGGGTCAAAGCACCCAGATCGTCACTCTGGCCTCACTGTTTATTTCAGAAATTATGACCACCCGATTTCTGTGAAGACAATTAGCCTCTCCTATTTGAGAATCCTATCAATTCCATTGATACCAGGGAGACTGGTTCTAACATAGCACTTTCCACTGTCAACAACACAACCAAGCTTCTCCACAATGGTGGTACTCCCCTCACTCTGCATTCTTCATTGACTGATTGTAGGAGTGTTCTTTGGACTCCCTCAGGCAACAGAGTCAGGTGGTGAGTTCTTTGATGTAACACAGTAAATCCATTCCAACATTTCCACCTCCCTGAGCCCTTCAAGCCCTCTCCCAAAACCCTGCCACGGCCTGACTTACCTAATTACTTTGATAAGGACCAAGCTATAAGGAACAATTTTAGCAGTGTATTAGGGCCAGTTCTATGTGTCTTTGCTAAGACGTTGAACCCCATGTCACGGGAGAGAGTTCTAACATCAATACATTCTCCCTTCTCCAGCCTTATGTGCTAACTTTGCATATGGGCACTCTAAGACCTACTCCTACACCTGTTCCCCTGGCTTCTCCTGGGTGCATTAACCAGGTCTTAAAATTCTCTGGTTGTACTACCTTCTTCCAAAGCCAAGATCATATACACTTCACAATGGTGCTGTGGCCTAAACATCCCTATCATTATAGCTCTTATTCTACAGGATAGGAACCAATGAAGGGAGTCTGCTAATTATTTAGTATGTATGCTTACAGATTAGAGAAATAACTTTCTGTTGGGTCCAGTGTAGAGACAGCAAGGGGAGATGGGAGGAGAACATGACGGGGAGGAGAGTATCTTATGAAGCATCTTCCTCTGATGAGGTTTTTGCAGTTTCTAGGTCAAGGTTTCTCAACACTGGGACCATTGACATTTGGACTAGATAATTCTTTTGTTGTGAGGGGCTATGCTGTACTTATAGGACGTTAAAAGCATCCTACAGTGATCTCTACCTATTAGGTGCCAATAGTACCTCCCTCTCTCAGTGGTGATAACTGTATCTCCCCAGTGTGCACCACTGATTAAATGTTAGAAGAGGGCTCTCTTCCTGCAGCCAGCCTCCTGCAGATGTCTCTTGGGTGATGGCAGAATTCTCAGGGTGCAGCCGAGGTGAGCTATCATCAGGCTATTCCTGTGCACATCTGGTAGTTATAGCAATAGCTAGAGAAAAAAGGTGGGCTAAGAAGATGTGAGCCAGGGCATAAAATGTCTGTGACACAGAGGTATGTAACACCCACTTCAATTCACAGATGGGAACACTAAGGCTCAGGAAGGTTAAACAACTTAAGTCGAAGCACTGTGCATAAATATATGTAAGACATAATACCTCCCTTTGAGAAATTTTCAGTCCGGCAAATTGTGAAATATTATATAATAAATAATTGCATGTAAGTGTTGATAAGGTCATACGACCATCAAGTGACAAAGATAAAAATAGAATGAGGTCTGTTTGACTTCCAAATCTGTATTCGTTTTAGTATACAGATATGCTTCAGGATTTCTTATGTATACTGCATACTAGAATTTTTGTTAAATTATTTACATGCCCGATATCATTGAACATTTGTAGAGATCTAAATAGTGAGTATTCTTACCCCCATTTTTCAGATAAGGAAGTGGCCCTTTCTTGTACACCGTCACATGCCCTAGATGCATTACGCTTAAAGAAGACATTGCTTTGTAGAGAAGGGTGACCTCACACTGATAGAATCAATGTGGACAAGTATGGAAACGCAGGCACAGGATAATGCAATATATTGCTAGAAACAGGAGAACCCAGTGACCAATTCCATTAACTCCATCTTCATCCTCCCACAGTGTGACTAATTAAGATATAGTCTGGTACTGAATAGCTCAACTCCTTTTAAGGGTAGCTTGTGAAACTGTGGAAACTATCTAAAAATATATAACTAATGTGAGACAAATAATGTTGTTACAAGGGAATTGATAACCAAGGATAATGGGAAAAGCAAGAAATAGCAAGTTGGAGCTAATTACCAGGGAATGCCCCCTGACACTGAGAGTGGTGAGCCAGGATAATGGTCTCCTGAGGGGAGTGGCAGAATCACCATCAGTTAGTACATTTAAAAATAGGCAACAGAGCGCTAGAAACAGAGCTATTGGGAATAATCTTGCATTAGGCAGGAAAGGAGGTAATTGACTAAGTGACCTAATATTAAGAGCTTTCTTTCTCATGAATTTCTAGAATTCTAAAAAAAATATAAAACCTTATAGGCTGTATACAGAAATGTAGGTACCTAATGACTGGAGATGCCTAAATATAGCCTCAAATTATTCATAAATGCAAAATGAGAGCAGCCGTGCCCCAGATGGAGCATAATACAAGGGTCAGAGGAAATGTAGGAGATGGACAGGGAAAGCTGAAGCACTGTTAGGAATCAGATTTCTCTGATGCTCTCAGTTGGGGCCGTGCCCAAGTACATGTGAGCTGTACGAAGGCTGTATTAGTTAATCACTTAGCTCTTTCTTCCTTTCCTCATTCAGTCCTACCCTACCGCAATGTCAGAGTTTACAAAGACCACTATTTACAAAGACCACCTGTACCATCCCTATCTTCCAAGTCAGTGTTCTCCTTCCCTTGAAACCGGTTCATGGCATGGTCTTAAAGCACTCTTTCCCAAGGAGTAGGCAGTCCAAAGGCTTGACTCTAAGCCATAGGAAGCCTTGCTAAAAATGCAGATTTCAGGATCTCACTGCAGCAGAGTGTCTGGGGCAGGGCCTATGAACCTGCATTTTTAAGACGTTTCCTATGTCTTAAAAATAATTGGCATTGTTAAATTGGAGAAACTCCCCCTAGGGATGGGCACACTGGCTAAACCAAAAGAAACCACAGGGGAGGGAAGTGTAACCCAGCTTCCTCCCTGCTTTCCTTGATTTTTTCTTACTCCCAACCAAATAAGATCTCCTTTAAGTTTCATACAACTCTTATAAGTATGCACATACACTCACCTATAATTTACATTATGTCTACTTACAAAAGGCTTTAATAGAATTTTCTTGTTTGTCTAATATGCTAATTATTTCTCTGCCTTGTATTTGTGGTGCTGGTTTAACCCTTTGGAGGACAGGGATTATGTTTAAATCATCTTTTCTTTTTTTTTTTTTTTTAAATCATCTTTCCTTCGCAGTTTTGTGGTAAAGAGTGGATATTCTTATTGAATGCAACTAAGCCAGAAATGTAAAAAAAAAGTAATAAAAACAGGGCATGCAATAGGAAGCAGGGCATGTTAGCTTTGCCAGTATGAGAAGGCATAGTCTGAAGGCTGAACACTTAGCTTGGGGTCAAGACCTGGCTTTTGCTTCTAGCTCTACCAATCATCCCATATGAAAATTTGAGCCAATCATATGGCTTCTCAGTTTCCCTCCCTGTAAGCCAGGATAACAATCACTTTCTTACTTTTCTTACAAAGTAGCTGAGAGAGTAAGCATGATAATATCACTATTTAACATCACGTTTCACTTACGACAGCTAAAAATGACATCAACATTATCAACATCATCATTTTACAATCTCCAAACCACTGAACAGAAGTTCAATCTGAGTTCCCCAGAGATAATTATTTTACCTTACACCAGGACATCCAAGAAAGGATATAACAGGAAAAAACAAAGATTCCAAGAATTACATCTAGTTAAAATGTATATCAGTAATCAGTCTTCTAATACAATTCCCCAGATAATGCTAGCTATAGGGACAAGAAAAATAATTGGCATTGTTTAATTTTTGACATGCTACCTAATGAACAGCTAAACCATTTTCATAGAAGGCAAAATTACAGTGCTGCTGCTGGTGCAGCTACTGTATCTAAAGTTAATTGGATTTTCTATTATGATGAGACTTGTTTTTCAGAATTTAATCTCGATTGCTCTGAGTTGATAGACAAGAGATATACAGGGCATGTGGAGTAAATCACGGGTTGGGGAGGAACCTCACTAGGTCAAAGAATTCTCAGGTATATTGGGGTGTCACAATGTGCAAGCAGGAACTAGGATTTGTGTAGAGTATATGTCTTCTAAACATGAAGATTTTCAGGAGGGAAAACTGACTGCTTGTTATTGCAGCCTCTCTCTCTTTCTCTTTCCTCCTTCCCCTTCTCTCTCTCTCTCTATCTCCCTTTCTTTTCTCTCTCTTCTTTCATCCGCTGTCTTTCTCTCTCCCCTCGGCAGAGTAATGTGTTTTAGTTCCTTTAGGATGTTGAGTGTTATCTGTGCAGACTGCAACAAGACAGCCATACCAACTTCTTTTCTAGTTCAAGGGATTGCTCTACAAATTACCTAATTTAGCATGAGTTTCTCTGCTCTGGTGTTTTGAAACATGAAGAGAGTTTTCGAAGTAAGAGAACCAATTTGAAAAAGGCTCTAGCAGTTGGTAATGGGCCAGGAGACAATGGGGCTTTCCCAGTTGTGAAATGAAAACAACAGTGAACAAGGGTGTGGTCACACGTAAGCAGGGCTGTACACTTGGGCCTCAATGGCCAGAAAGCAAGTCCCTGGGCAGGGTTTGGGTGAGCAGATGGCCCCAGGGCACTCAGAGATCTGAAGGGGTTCAGAAAGGCCACTTGGCCTAGCCTTCCATAAAGGAAGCAGCTTCAGTTTAAAATTTTGACATTTTCTGTGATAAAAAAGCTATTCATTAAGTCACTGTGTCTATTCACATGTATTAGAGGCATTAATTCATTAACAGCAAACATTTAAAATACATCATATTTTGTTAGCCTTATTGTGGTATTTCCTTATTTTTTAAGTTAAGAGAGTCTTAAACAAAAGTGACCATGGGCATCTTTAGACTTCTAGAGGCCCTGACTACACCTGGAGCCTGCTGGAGGGACTAACTCAGTGAGGAGTGCCTATATACATGCTCCTTGGAGATGTGGGAGGAAGCTGAGGGAGAGAAACCAGGAGGGCAGCTGGTGAGAACCACAGACTTAGGCAGGTTCCAAACTCTTTCAAAAGCACTTCGCCAAATATCTGCCCTTTAATGGCCCCGAACCAAAAATATAGCCTCTGTTTATATCAATTTTTATGTTAAACCTATTCAAATATTTGTTCTAATGAAAGAATACAAAAACATTGCCTGGCACTTAAATTACTTAAAACAATTGAATAACAATGGATGAAACTGCAAACTTAAATGGAAGTGGGCTCCAGAAACTGCAAATTGCAGTTAAATTACAATTCCCCATTCCAAAGTGTATCTTAACCATGCAATAGCAACAAACTTACATGTAGATAGCACTTTACAGTTTAGAAAGCATGCACGTGTATTTTATCTCAAGTTCCCTCAATAAAACAATACATAATGTCTACACATTTGGGCTTTGCTTTAAGGGGAAAATTGGTCTTAGTAATATGTTTGGAGAGTCATAATTTCATACTATAGATGAAAATCTGAAGGTAGAGACAAGACTCTAAATCCTGGTGGAATCTAGAAAAAAATTGACTTTACAAATGTCAAGCTGTATTTTGGTACTATGTAGGTGCATGTCTAATTCACCCAAAAATTCGCCAAGTGCTACCTGCATTGTCATTGCATACTATAAATCAAACTGAAAGCAGGGAAGGCACTGCCTTCCCCACTCATCTCCTTGATGGGTAGAGCAATGATGTGCCACACCTCATTTCCTGTTATCCCCACTTCAGGGCCCCTGGCGTATCGCAACTGCAAACCCCAAACTTCTCTCTATAGATAATATACTACTAGAAAAATGTCTACTGTCCCCTTACAATCTAGTAAATTAAAATATATTCCCTGTCCCTTTAGCATTGCATTTTTGGAAGGCTTCTCACTTCAAATTTGGAAAATAACAAGGAAATGTCAATAGTCTTTAAAAAGTCTCCAAAAGTACTTCTTGTAGCATCAGCCTCTCTTAAGAATCTTCTACTTGTTCTCTGCACTTTTAGAGGCATGCCCAGCAATAAGAATGTAATGATTGCCTTTTAACACTTCATTCATTTTGCTTTCTAAAAGAAGATTAAATGAAGGATGTTAAGTCCCCTCCACATGCTAAGAATTCTGAGGAGTAACTTTAGGATGAAAGCATATGTGATCCTGCTCTTCTTCCCTAGGTATCCAGATGTTGAACTTGGACTGTGTAAGTCTCTTCCAGATATAGTTTGGATATCTGTCCCCACTAAATCTCATGTTGAAATGTAGTCCCCAGTGTTGGAGTCACAGCCTAATGGGAGGTGTTTGGATCATGGAGGTGGATCCCTCATGAATGGCTTGGGCCATCCCCTTGGTGATGAGTGAGGTGTCGCTCTGAGTTCACATGAGATCTGGTCATTTACAAGTGTGTGGCATCTTCCCCACCCACCCCCTCCTCCCACTCTCTCTTTTGCTCCTGTTTTCGCCATGTGAGATGCCTGCTTCACCTTTGCCTTCCACCATGAGTCAAAGCTCCCTGAGGCCTCCTCAGAAGTCAAGTAGATGCCCATGCCATGCTTTCTGTAAAGCCTGCAGGACTGTGAGCCAATCAAACCTCTTTTCTTTATAAATTACCTGGTCTTGGATATTTCTTTTCTGGTTTTTGTTGTTGTTGTTGTTGAGACTGAGTCTCGCTCTGTCTCCCAGGCTGGAGTGCAGTGATCTAGGCTCACTGCAACCTCCACCTCTGAGGTTCAAGAGATTCTTCTGCCTCAGCCTCCTGAGTAGCGGGGATTACAGGTGCACACCACCACATCCAGCTAATTTTTGTATTTTTAGTAGAGATGGGGTTTTGCCATGTTGGCCAGGCTGGCCCCAAACTCCTGATCTCAAGGGATCTGCCTACCTTGGCCTCCCAAAGTGCTAGGATTCCAGGCATAAGCCATGGTGCCCAGCCTCAGATATTTCTTTATAGCAATGCAAAAACAGCCTCACACACTCCCATACACAGTTGCTTCTTGAGTTTTTCTCACTCCTCTCTTCATCTGTGATCCCACTGTTGTCTAAACCACTCACATACCCCCTCTGGTCCTAGATTGCCTTTCTTAGTCTCAGTTCTACTCCTAGGTCATCAGGCTCTTTCTCAAATCTTGTCCAAATGGCACTTAATAGCCACTTCCAGAAAACCTTTTAACTAATAAAGGAGGAGAGGGTTATTTTGTTCAAACCGCATCCTTTCAAAAATACAGATCTACCACTGTTCTACTTTGTTTTGGTGTAATGGCAATATTTTTGCAGGGACCTAATTTTCATTTTTTCACTAATAAACCTTTCTTTCAATTCCACTGCTTGGTCTTCCTGAAAGCAACATCTTTTCCCAGTTTTCCCAATGGAATCTTAATCTTCTCAGTTAAATTCAACTTCTTATTCAAACGTCTAAATGATCACCATATCAATATAGGCAACATGTAATGATTCATTATCAGTATGTATCAAATGTAATTCTTAATGTGTAATTATGAGTACCTCATCCCTTGTACATGCTTCATCCAGCAGTCTTATCCATGCCCGAAACAATCTTATTTAAAAGTAAGACATGGACAAGCAAGGTCCAAAACCAAAGTCTTCTCAAGAGTTTCCCACTCAACACAACCCTACAGAGATGAATAAGCTTGGGAGGCAATTCTAAGTGGTTCCAGAGCAAGAGTTCAAGCGAACAATCAGAAAATAGTTTGGTAGAGAGATATGTTTTAAAAAAATACTTGGGGTACAAACTTAATTGATGTGGCAGGAATATTTCATTACCTCAACCAGCCAACATTAAGTGAGTATCTAGGGATGAAGATTAAAATGGTGTAGTTCCAGCCAGCAAAGATATCACATTTTAGCCAAAAAACTGACATTGGAAACAGAGATCTAGGGCCTTCTAAGGCATTTCAGAAAACTATTGTTCTTCCTATTTTTCATGGGAAGAAACCACTGTATCTTGGCAAGAGTAAGGGACCATGCTAGGGTTATAAGACATGGCAGCAAGTTGGTCAGGATCCACATGGAAAGACTGGAGATGAAGGGGACATGGTTTTCAAAGCACTTGAGACAGGAATTAGTCACAAACTTCCTCTTAACCATAGGAGTGCTTACAGGTTTTCACTAATATTTTTAATACATAAAGTTGCATTTTAGTCAAACAGCTGGAACATAATAATATCTTCTTGATTAGATAAAAAGATTTTTTCCCTGAAAATTATTACAAAAGGAACCTAACACAGTCCCTAATTATTAAGGTAGTGAAAAAATGTAGTAAATACTTGGTGTGGTGTTGGTGGTGTGTGTGTACATGAGCGCGAGATAAGTCAGTATTCTATTTATTCTGAGCATATCTCCAGATATATATCATCCTTCTTGTTCCTATATCACATGTCATATGAACCCAGACTCTTGGTCAAAACAAGCCCTGACAAGGCAACTAAACATAAACGAAGCACTCTGTAACAGGTGCAACGAGAAAAGCACCATTTTTTTCTGAGCACACCTTGCTACTCCCTGGAGCAATTCATAGTCCTTAGTAAGGTTCTTTGCTTTCCTAGGAGATTTTTCTAAACTGTAGTCTTATGTATCAAAAAGCAATATCCTAGTGCATGTTCTAGAATTAGGGGTTTAAGTACATCAACATTAAGCTTTGTACTTAATGTACTAAATTAAATAGCTTATAAATTTAGAATGGTATCTCCTTGCCTTTCTTTTTCAGTTCAACTTCTAGAGCATGGTTAGCATTCACTTAGTATTTATGAGTGATAATCCTTACCAGTATGTGGCAAAGATTTGAATGTGATATTATGCAAACAAGAGTCACACTTTGTGCATACAACATATACACTGCCTGCTGAAATCATGTCTTGACAGGGGCATATATTTGGAGAAAATCACTAGCACTCATTACCTTCAGCATGCCTCACCATTCATTTATTGACTGACTTATTCATTCAAATATTTATTGAGCTTCTACCCTATTCCAGATACACTTTTTGCCTACACAACAACTTTTCCCTTCTTCCATGTGGCACAGCCCAAATTTAGCTCTGACATCAACTCTTGGCACACATGGCTTGGCTAAAATCCAATTGATTTAAACCAATCTTGATCTTATTCTCTTTGTAAGGGGTTGAATTCCTGAGATGTACAAATCCCAGCACTGGCCAATGAAAACTGAGAGGAAGTCTGGTGGGGGGCTTCTGGGAAAGGTTCTTTGCTCTTAAAAAGATTTGTATAAGGAAGGAACTGTCTGCAATGGTTAGTTTTATGTGTCAAGTTGGCTAGTCTATAGTATCTGGTGGTTCAGTTAAACACTAATCTAGGTCTGACTGTGAAAGTATTTTATAGATGTGCTTACCATCTACAAGCACTTGACTTTAAGTAGAGAAGGATGTCTTTGATAATCTGGGTGGGCTTCATCCAATCAGTTTGAGTGGCTTTAAGAGCAAAAATGAAGCCTCCATGAGGAATAAGAAACTTTGCCTCAAGACTGCAGCATCAGCTCCTGCCTGAGAATTTCCAGCCTGCCAACTCACACTGGATTTTGGACTTGCCAGCTCCCCAAATCACCTAAGCCAATTACTTGAAATGATACATATGTCTTTCTAGTTCTGTTTCTCAGAGAACCCTAACTGTTACACTGTCTTTTTTCAGTCTCTAGAAATTCAGATGAAAGAGTATAAACATGGGAAGAACGTGGGTCTTTGACAATGTGATTGAGTTGCTGAGTTAATCAACTCTAGACTCCCTTATTTGGGACTTCTTGTGATGAGAGAACAAATCCCTTCATTCTTTAAGCCTTTATAAGTTGGGTCTTCTTTTATTTGAAGCTGAAAGCAACCACACTAACACAGAAACCATCAGAAAACAATGAGTATCATACATAAATAGAATCACAATTAGCCAACCACAGAGAGTTTAAGATAAAGACATGATGGTCTTTGGTTCATTTTCTTTCAGATAATGAAGAACTCACTATCACTGGCTAGAAGGTCAGACTAAGTGCGTGCATTTAAGAGTCCAGAAATTAATTATCATCTCTTTATATTTATAGGACATTAGACAAAGAAGTGCAGTAAAAATATCTTTTCCTATGGTAATAGACTGTTTCATTCTATGGAAGGAAATCTTGAAAACAGTATTCATATTCAGAAAATAATGAAGCTGTGCTTAATGGATTTGGAAATTATTCAATAATTATCTTGTTCTTTATTTCACAATTCTGAGGCCTTACCAAGAAAGGATCATCTGCATGATTTCTCATTTTAATGGCTCATAACTGGCTATTTTAGTTCTATTCCACACTCGGGGTTACAGTTAGAGTAAAATTACAAACAGCTGTGATTCGGGCCCCAAGAAGATGTGTAGGTGTGTGCAAAATGCTTAATGTCTTCTGAACCGAACAGGTGTTGCATGGGCAGTGTATGCTGGAATGAAATAAATTCACTCTCAGGCTGAAACTACGTAATCTAGTTGAAACTATGTAATCTAGTTGCTAAGATTTGGTGTTGTGAGTTACACACATATGAAATGGCATGTATGACAGAAACACTGAAATACTCTTAAAAAGTGAAGCCTACAGTTCACTGTTGCATCATCTTCACAAGTTAATCATTTCTAGAAAATTTCACTTACTTTGAATAACAACTACACAGAAGTGCAAAACAGTAGGTGGGAGCCTGTGAGGAGTGACAGACGGCAATTTGCGGGGTTCTCTTTCCTGGACCCACTCAGTACGTTTGAGGAATGTTGCAACTGCATACAATTTTAAAAACTTGTTTGAACTTTTGTTGGGTTTGGTTTTAAGTGGAAGGTTGACTTCCCCACTTTAAAATAAAGTTTTTGTTTATTTTTTTTTTAGGAATGCAAACTACATTTTACAACAAACATTTAAATTGCACTCATTTTTCCTCTATGTCCAGTAATAAGATGGTGGTCACTGACATTTATGGAGCACTTATCATGTACTCAGTGTGTTGGAGCTGGTGATACAAAGATGGAGAAAACTGCAGTGATTTCCAGTGTAACAGGATATTGTAAAAAATAAAAAACTCCTCCTTAGAAAGTGATGTTCTACATTATTTGGGTAAACAAATGCATAAGAAAAGGTAACATTGTAGCCAACATCTGGTTTCTCTACTGATTTGGTTATTAACATCCAGAAACAAAGGAAGGTCTTCGAGCTCCTATTGAACTATGTCAGATGATGAGTCCTAGTAAAACTGTAAACTCCTGTGGCTACCGCAGCCTCCAGGAAACACAAGCCACTTGAGAAGAAGATCAAATGCCTTCTTTCCTCATAGGTCAGTCTGAACTTACTCTTAACATCCTTCCCATGATAACTTGATTAAGCTAAGCATCGTATATGAAACCAGACTCCTTAAGATAACTTATTAACCTATCTAGAAATTAAATATCTACTTCTGTTTTCTCAAAATGCAGCCCAGTGACCATGTGTAGGAGACTCCTGCAATGCCCAGAGCGTTGCTGCTTTCCATCTCTCCAGGTCTACAAAATCACAATTTTCTGGGGTAGGGCCCAGAATGTTCATTTCTTACAAGCTCTCTGGGGGTGATTTTGCATTCACTGAAGTTGATGAATAGATAACCACTGCTATTTGGTCAGATAGATACCTTCTCTTCCAACTCACTGATCCCAGAGGCTGACCTATAAGGAGGCATCCACTAGATCTCCCCCTCTCTGGCTTCTAGTTGGCTCTGTGGCCAGTGGACTTCCCAGTGGCTAATTGCAGGAAAGGGGGAGGGTAAGTGAGGTATTTGTTTCCTAGGCTTCCTGTCTGCTGTGTTGCTTGCAGATGCCTTCTACATCTCACAGGATTTTCTCTTTCCCAATTCCCACAGTGACTCAGGCCTCTTGTCCCTTTGGGCCCAGATGTGATAACATCTCCTCTGATGTTACTCTCCCTGGAGCATTGCACTATTCCCCTAACCCTGACTGCACTTTGTAAACAGTCCCTCTGTAAATAAACTCTCCTCCAATCTAATGTGAGTCTGCCATTTGCTTTCTATAGAAATCTTGACTGAAACCGATATGGTTAGTAATATTTTGTAACTATGTAATATTTTATGGCTTGTACATTTCTTCTATATTTATTTTTTTATTTTTACAACATAATATGGTTTAAGTAGGTTTTTAAAGAAATCAACACTTTATGAATAAGAAAACTGAGGCCAAGAGGAGTTAAATAAAAGGTCACCCAGCTGGCCAGTGGGAGAAGCAGAGAGCAAGCCTGGTTTAATGCCTTCGTTTATAACTCTTTTCACTTCATCAAGCTGTCAATCCCCTTCCTTCCCCACCACAAGTTATATAAACTGATACCATTACCTGATACAAGTACAATTGAAGTTATGTTGTTTTGTTAACATAAACACTGAAAGAATCCATGAATTTGTTTCATTTGAGGCTAAGACCCCTCTGAGGAGTGGGAGAGAAAGGCTCTCACAGGCAAGCTTCTTGGCAGTGTTGCACATGATCTTATGCATCTGCCTCTTCCACAACCTGGTCTCTGAGGATCCTTCCATCCAACAGTGGCTTAACCACTCACTCCTTTGGCTCCCTCTGTTCTGAGGCAGCCTCTACCTTAGAATCCCTAATACTTTCATCTGTATCTCTACCTCTTCCTTCAGATTGGCAGCTCCCTAAATGCAGGGTTCTATTTTGTTTTTTCCATTTGCTACTGTAGCTCCAATTTGTAGCCTAATTTTGGGTGCACAGTAGATGCTCAATAAGCATTTGTTAACTGAATAAAACAGCATCTATATGTCTAGTGCATCCATATACCAGTACATTATAAAATCATGGGGCTAGGCACAGCGGTTCATGCTTGTAATCCCAGAAGTTTGGGAGACTGATGCAGGAGGATCGCTTGAGCCCAGGAGTTCCAGACCAGCCTGGGCAACACAGGGAGACATTTTTGACTCTACCAAAAATTAAAAAAGTTAGCCAGGCATGGTAGTGTACACCTGTGGTCCCAGCTACTCAGGAGGCTGAGGTGGGAGGGTCAACTGAGCCATCCCAAGGGAGGTTGAGCCTACAGTAAGTTGTGCTTGTGCTGCTGCACTCCAGCCTGGGCAACAGAGTGAGACCCTGTCTCAAAGATAAATAAATAAAATATCATGGAGTCACTTCCTGCTTCTCAGTCTTTCTTATCCTCTATTCTCGCTGGTTGCTAATTTCTGTTTATTCTACTTTTGGAATCTCTGTTAGATATGTTTATTCCTTCTCATTCTTACTGTCACTACCCTAATTCAGGGTCTCAATGCTGTTTCCTTGAAGTCAATTGTAAAAGTTTTGTAAAGTAACTTCTCATTTTTGCCTGCACCCATGCCAGAGTGGTCTTGCTAGAGTCCACCTCCAATCATCTTACTCATCACAAGCTTTTAAGGACTACAAAGCAACAATTAAGACAGAGCATATCATTCAATGCCAAGAACCTTGCTACACATTTATTTCCCCAAACATCCTTTTATATCCTCTTCTTTTGAGCCCTCCTGAACTCCATCCTGTCTGTCTTCTAGTTTCTTCCCATCTCCTTGCCTTTGCTGGTACTGTCATAACATCTGAAATACCTGTCTTTCTCTGGTCTATTTGTGTACAAGGGTATGGTATGAAGCCACTTCTTCCATGAAATATTTCCCAATTGTGCTCTTGCTCATCTTTTTTTAGAAGTAATTTTTTTCTGGGTTTGAATTCTCATAGTACCTTATCTATATCATTTTAGTAGTATTTAATACCATCTGTGTATTAGGATTATTTATACTACCCCTCTGTGTCTTAGCCTCTCAAACAAGACAGTAAGATACTTGAGTTCAAGATGCATATTTAATTATCTTTGTATCTTTCTTATTAATACATATGGTGTTTCATATTTAGGACATATTGATAAATATTTGCTAAATTAATATGTGTAATTGCATAAGTAAAGCATGGACAAGAAATGGGGCATCTGTATCAATGAAAGGCTAGTGAATGGGGTGATCCTGAAGCATGAATATAAATCAGAGGGATACATCACTGTAGCAAAGACACAGAGGTAAAAGAAAGTGCCTGTGTCACTTGACCCCCAGAGAGGGTGTATTAGGGTTTTCTAGAGGGACAGAACTAATAAGATATATATATATATATATATCTCATATATATGAGAGTTTCTTAAGTAGTATTAACTGACACCATCGTAAAGTCCCACAATAGGCCGTCTGCAAGCTGAGGAGCAAGGAAGCCAGTCCAAGTCCCAAAGCTGAAGAACTAGGAGTCTGATGTTCCAGGGCAAGAAGCATCCAGCACGGGAGAAGCATGGAGTCACTTCCTGCTTCTCAGTCTTTCTTATCCTCTATTCTCGCTGGTTGCTAATTTCTGTTTATTCTACTTTTGGAATCTCTGTTAGATATGTTTATTCCTTCTCATTCTTACTGTCACTACCCTAATTCAGGGTCTCAATGCTGTTTCCTTGAAGTCAATTGTAAAAGTTTTGTAAAGTAACTTCTCATTTTTGCCTGCACCCATGCCAGAGTGGTCTTGCTAGAGTCCACCTCTAATCATCTTACTTAGACTGAGAGGCTAAGCCAGTCTAGTTTTTTCATGTTTTTCTGCCTGCTTTATATTCCAGCCACACTGGCAGCTGATTAGATGGTGCCCACCCAGATTAAGGGTGGCTCTGCCTTCCCCAGCCCACTGACTCAAATGTTAATCTCCTTTGGCAACACCCTCACAGACACACCCAGGGTCAATAATTTGTATCCTTCAATCCAATCAAGTTGACACTCAGTATTTACCATCACAGAGGGCTTGCTTGCCTAAGAGATGAGAACTAGGAACACTAGACATCTGGGGAGAAGACCAGGAAGTTCATGGGGAGAAGTGAGTTGGACTGGAGGGTAATGGGCAGATATTAAATGTGTTTCTTATGACACAAAATGGCAGACATCTTTGGAATAGGCAGAAGATAAACTGGAAGTAAAGGAATGTTGAAGATAATGATTACACAGTACTGTAATCAAGACCCAAATAACTTGATGTGGCAACAACAACAAAATGGCTGTTCTTGGGGACCAACAGTGAGTCAGTGTGTGTGAGTGTTGATGGGATGTGGAAAGAGGAATCAAAGGCAGGCAGAGGTACATCAGGGATGACTCCACTGACCATGAGGGAAAGGCTCTGAGACTCGAGATGCTCTTGGATTGTTAGTATCAGGAATGTTCAGTAGCAGCATTGACTTTGGGGATGGAGATTGCCTCTGAACTGGAGAGAGGTCAGGGTGGATGCTCAGTTCTGTGAAAGAGGTGACAGCACTCATGGACTTCAGAGGCCTCCTCTAGATGTGACAGGCATTGGATATCCATTTCAGATGGGAAATACTGATACTCCAAGTAGTTTGCCTATATTATTCTTACAATTCTACCTGGGTCACAGAAGAATTCCCTTCCTACTGCAATTAAACAATGAATATCTGATTCCACACCTAAGAGTAATTCAACATGGAGAATGAGGCATTGGGAACTCCTGGATTTTTTTTCTAGGCTTTTAAATGCTTTACTGAACAAGGCTAATTGCTCAATTTCCCTGCCAGAATCTCATCACTGGTTAAATGAATTCAGTAGTATTCACTGCAAAGCAATATTGTGAAGCTTAATTAATGAATGTCTTATTTATAAATTCTTACAAAGAATTGTTTTACTTCAAACCTTCAGGATAAAACCAAATTGAACCTTAGTCTTTCTGTGTCAATGGCTTTTCAAAGAAACAGTCTCTCTTTCTCTCTCTGGAGAAATCAGCGTAAACAGGGTTGCAATTTATCTAAACAAAAGAATGGGGCATTTTCATCATTTCACCATAAAATGGAATTTTTCTTGGAAAGGAGGTGCTTTTGTATTCAATGTTCAATTTAGACTTGACTTTACCTTCTCCCACTGCTTGTCAATTATCGAGGACTAGGGAACACTTAGATTTAAGTGGTGAGCAGAGTTTATCCAGGGAGACAGAATCAGGGCAAAGTTGCATATTACATTCATCTTTAAATTTCTGTTCCCTTGGCTGTCTGTGGCCTGTAACTATAGCTACATGGTCAAATATTGTTTTTTCATATCTACCTCTCTTGGGGTATGTGGGTAAATGCCAAAGAACAAAATAGCCGGAATAGTTTTGAGAAATTTCTCCACATTTTTAAAACCCACTCATTGTATGGGAGATGACAAATCTGTGTAGAAATCCTGTTTGGGCCTCACACAAAAATAACCCCACAGTTCTCTGTGGTATTTGGCCATCTCCTGTTTTTTTGTTTCAGGGTGACACAAGGTTAGATAAACCACAAGCACCATACTACTGGAGTCAAGGTTACAGTAAAGAAAGAAAGGGTTGGTGAATGTCAAGGTCAGTGGTTGTGGAAAACAGAATGGGTGGTGAGCTATAAAAACGGGAGCTTGGTTTTGGCAAAACTGTGAAGCAAGTAAAGATTGCCTGTAATATTCCCTCCCTTTTCTTCTCCCTATACACCTCCACTTCACCCCTCGACCCAAAGCCTATTCTTCACATGGCTATCTGGGTCTCTGTGCACTGAAGTCTCAATGGAAACGAAAGTTCCATTGCTAAAGTACTGGCTGATGCTTGAGAGATATGTGGAGGGTGCCTGTGGCTTAGGTCTATGCAGAGATGCCTGTGGGTCCCTTACATAGATAAATAGGAGGGGAAATAGCTTTGGCCCAGTTAGGGTGGGGTTGGATGTAGGTGGAGTTTCTTGCTGGGAATAGGGAAGGAGGACTTAGACACTCAAATGCTAAAATTTTAGACCTATGCAAACTAGTAAAAGAGCTGTCTTTGAATGCTTTAAAGCACAAGATGTAGAGTATTGCCTGAAAGCACAGAACAATAGATTACTACAACTAGGAGAAAAGAATCACTTGGTTGGGACAATCAATGGCCCTGGTACCCAGCCCCAGGGCACTACATTTAATTTTCAGAATTAAACCAAACATTTTCAGAGATTCAGAATCACCTTGATATGTTTCATGTCTAGTTTCCAGCTGGAATGATATTTCAAAGTGCCATAATTCTCATAAGACAACTACATTTTACAAATATCCAACCAACTCTGCAGAAGAGAGAGGTTTGGATGACAGTTATTAACAGTCCTGATAAACTTCATGAAAGCATCCACAATTTTGGCTTCTTGTCCTGAAGGAATTATAACTCCTTTTGATTTTCCATGTCTAGAACTTTTTGAAAGAATAATAGAGTGAGAAATGCTTTAAACTTATATGATTTACATCCCATAAACTTATTCTGTATAAAACTTATTGGCCCATTTTGGAAAGAAAAACTTTTTATTTTATTTTATTTTTTTGGCAGTGGCTATAAATAGCTGTATCATTATAACACTGTGAAGAATCATGGACTGAGAAAAGCTGAAAAGAAAACAAGAAAAAATAAATTCCTGTTTTTATCTTATAGGGCAAATAAATATTGGATTTCTCACAAGAGGCCTATAAAATATTTTATAAGCAATAAATCCTTAATCTCTTAAGAAGGCAGCATGCTATGTTGGAATAGGAATCAGAGAGCAGTTTGTCCTCTAACTAGATCTGTAATATTGGGTAAATGTGGCAGGCACTCTTGATTGTCTACCCAAAAGCCATTCTTCTAGGCTAATAGCTCCCCTCATTAGTCAACTCTCCCACAGCTTGACAAATTCTCACCCCAGGGATGGAATCATGATTGGTCCAAGCTAGTCAAGGGACACCCCTGTCCTTTGTGAATGAATGGGTTAGTGGTGATCATGCGATCCAGTCTGGCCAATGAGATGAGAGGGGAAGACAGCTGGGGCCTCTCTTTAAAAAACTTCTTTGCACTGTAAAAAGATCCCAGCACTTTGGGAGGCTGAGGTGGGATCACTTGAGCTCAGGAGTTCCAGACTATACTGGGCAACATGGCGAAACCTCGTCTCTACAAAAAAATACAAAAATTAGCCAGGCATGGTGGCATGCACCTGTAGTCCCAGCTACACATGAGGCTGAAGTAGCAAGATTACTTGAGCCCAGGAGGTGGAGGCTATGGTGAGCTGTGATCACCCCACTGCACTCCAGCCTGGGCTACCAAGTAAAACCCTGTCAAAAAACAAACAAACAAAAAAAACGAAGAAAAAGAAACACAAAAGACATCAACTAACAGCTTAACTAAGTGATCCAACATGGCATCACCAAAAAAGAGGCAAAGTGACATCCGGAGTCTCCTGATGTGTTGCGATGTAAACTACATAATTGATGATTATGACAAACCACCAATTCTTGACAAAATGTATAACTAGAGTTTGTTCATGAGGAAGCAGTCAAATCCAGGTTGTGTGACATTTTATTAGAAAACTGGCCTGGACTCTCCAAGAATATTAGTCTCTTAACAGACATATAAAGAAAAGGTAGAGCAACTATTCTGATTATATGATATCAAAGATACTTAATCCTTGATTGAATCTTGGATCAAAGGGAGGAAAAACTGCTTCAAAAGATTTTTGAGATAAATGAAGAAATTTAAATATGGACTATATTTTACATAAAAGCTTTTAAAAATAAATTTTTTTGGCATATATAACAATATTCTGATTATATAGAAAATGTTCTTATTCTTGGGAGAGTTACCCTGGAGAATCTCGTGGTAAACTATCACAAGGTCTGCAGCTTGTTTTCAAATGATTTAATATGGGGGAGGGGAGAGAAAGCAAATGGCAACAGGTTAATCTAGTGGTTCACAGACCAGTAGCAATATCACCTAGGAACTTGTTAAAAATGCAGACCCTCAAGTCCCATCACAAAAGTAATGAATCAGATTTTATTTTTTATTTTTTATGTTTTTCGAGACAGAGTCTTGCCCTGTCGCCCAGGCTGGAGTGCAGTGGCGCAGTCTCAGCTCGCTGCAAGCTCCGCCTCCCAGGTTCACGCCATTCTCCTGCCTCAGCCTCTCTGAGTAGCTGGGACTACAGGCGCCCGCCACCACGCCCGGCTAATTTTTTGTATTTTTAGTAGAGACGGGGTTTCACTGTGGTCTCGATCTCCTGACCTCGTGATCCGCCCGCCTCGGCCTCCCAAAGTGCTGGGATTACAAGCGTGAGCCACCGCGCCCGGCCTTGAATCAGACTTTAAATTTTAGCAAAATTTCCAGACAATTCTTGTGCACACTAAATCTTCTGGAGGGCACGCGGTGTGGACTAACAGCTATATGATCTCAATACACAGACAAATGCATGAACTTTGTCTGTGGACAGAAACAGGAGAATGAAGTATACATGCAGAGAGAAACAAAGGGGAGAAATTACAGGGCTCTAGACAAAAGTATTCCAGTTGCTATGGCTGCATAGTAGTGTAAAGCAACAACAATCAGTTATAATTATCTCTCATAGTTCTGGAGTCAGCCAGGTGGTTCTCCTTGGGAGTCTGTCATGTAGCTGCTATTGGATGGTAGCCTTGGACTCATCTCAATGGCTTCCTTACTGCATGTCAGGTTCTTGGGCTGGAACAACTAAGGTTCCTTGGGCGTCTCTCTCTGTCTTCATATGGCCGTTCCAAGTAGTCTCTGCAGCAGGACAGCTTCAGGACAGCCAGACTTCTTATATGGATGCTCAAGGTTCCAGAAGGTCAAATTTCAAGACAGTGAGCCAGATGGAAGCCATATCACCTTTTACAACATAGCTTTGGAAGTGTCCTACCACTATTCCACCATGACCCTGTTAATTGAGGCATTTACAAAGGCCCACATAGTTTCGAGAGAAGGAGGCATAGATTCTAGCTCTCAGTGTGGGAATGTCAAGGTTCAGGAAGAGTACGCAGGATGTAAAATATTGTTGCGGCCAATTTGGGAAAATACAATCTGCCACAGAAAAGAACATCAATTCTGGATCATCAAAAGACATTGTCCAATTGTACTTATATTTCATTAGATACCTTATATATTTCTATAAAATCTGTCTTTTCATTTTGTGTGTGTGTGCTAGATAAAGGGGTTTCTATAATTAACAATCAGAACAGCCTTGACTAATGGGTATAAGTAATGCTATTAGACATTCTTCTACTTGGCATCTGTCTTCAAAAAGAATCCATTTCAATCCTTATTCTAACAGGTCATGATTAGATTACTGGGAAGCACACACAATCTCTGATGGATACCTAGAAATACAGTAAGTCCAATGTGTCTACCTGGTTGGTAGGGCCCTTGCTATAGCAAGACAGCTAGCAAGTCTGGCTAGGCTCTAAGTCGCATACTCAGTAGCAAGCACCTTTATTGATTCTGTAGCTAACAAACTGCTGTTGCAAATCTCCTGAGCAGTGGTTTTCTTGGTGTGGCTTTTCTTGGCTCAGGAATTTCATGCATCTGAATGTCATGGGGGAGATTATTAAGATGTAGATTCCTGAACCCTATTCATACACAATCTTTAGTGTGTGAAGCCCAGGAATCTGCATTTTAAAAGCTTCCTTTGTGAAGCTCTTCCTTACATTTGTGTTCTCAAACTTTAATGTAAATCTGGGATGGGGCACGTGGTCCTGCATTTTTAAGGTGCTCCCCAGTGATGTTGCTGGTCAGGGCATCACACTTTAGTAGCAAGACCTTAAACAAGACCTCAAACTGTGGTCCCTGGACCAGCAGCATGAGCATCTCCTGTCAACTTGTTATAAATGCAGATTCTTAGGCTCTATTGCACACCTACTGATACAGTTTTTCTGTGTCCCCACCCAAAACTCATCTTGAATTGTAGCTCCCATAATTCCCATGTGCCATGGGAGGGACCTGGTGGGAAGTAATTGAATCATGGGGGTGGTTTTTCCCATGCTGTTCTCGTGATAGTGAATAAGTCTCACGAGATCCAACGGTTTTGTAAAGGAGAGTTCCCCTGCACATGCCCTCTTGCCTGCTGCCATGTAATACATTTCCTTTGTAAATCACCTGGTTTCAGTATGTCTTTATTAGCAGCATGAGAATGGACTAATACACCTAGTGAATCAGAAACTCTGGGGGTAGGTTTAGCAATCTATGCTTTAACAAACCCTCTAGCTGATTCTGACGCTCACCAAAATATAAGAAGCACTGCCCTAAGGAACATCCCATTGATGGAGAGCAGAGGTTCCCAGGCACAATTTATTATCAGAATCACCTGGAGTGAGAGTGTGCCTTCTATAGGTTTCTAGACATCCTCAGGAGATGCTAATTCTATAGGTCTGGGCTGGGCCCTGGTGATTCTGAAATCAGCCAGGCTAGACAACCACTGGTTTAGAGTGACTAGCAGGGCAGTAATGCAGAGGCAAGGCTGATGCAGTCTGATGGAGGATGCCAGGGAGGAAGAAGAGGAGGGATCAAAAAGAAATTCACAGTTACTTAAGTGATTACTATGTAACAAGCCCTGAGCTGTTATTGTTGTTGTTTTTAGAGACAGGGTTTCACTATGTTTCTTAGGCTGGCCTTGAACTCCTGAGCTCAAGAGATCCTCCTGCCTCAGCCTCCCAAGTAGCTGGGACTATAGGTGGGTGCCACTGCGCCCAGCTCTGGACTGGAGGTTTTATACAATGACATTTAATTCTCCTCCTGTAGATGTATTTTTCTTATCAAGCTGCCCTACATGGCAAGTATTATTACCTTCATTTGATACATCAAACACCAAAAATAAAATATGGCAAATAATTTGTCTAAAGTTATACAGCTAGTAATGGAACCAAAAATTAAAACCAGATTTCTGTTACTTTGAATCTCTTTCCACTTTACTCTGTAATCAAAAAAGAACTTCATAAGGTGGTTGAAAGGAAGTCTGGAGATCATGATGAGGGGCTGAGGGAGGCCACCACAGGCAGTGAAGCATTGAATTAATGGTATACACACCAGTTTCCCCACCTAGACAGTGGTTTTCTGGAAAGAGAGATATATGTGGTCATTTCTTTATTCATTCAACAAACATTTATTGAAAATCTATAATGCACTAAATGCTCTTCTCAGTGCTGGGTATACAGTAGTGAGAAAAATGTCCAGGTAGGTTATGAGGTTATGATCTTATTTATTTTTGTTTCTCAGTACTTACTGAAGCAGATGTCACCCCATAGATGCTATATGATTACTGCCTTATGCATTATCTATGGATGGATAATCTAGAATTAACTGTAGAATTAGCCACAGCTAAGCTACTGAGCCAATGTATTAACCAGTATCTAATTACATAAAGCTCTAATTTTTCTTCCTACTCTGTTTTATGGGGGGGTGCATATTGATGATAATTAATAGCATAACCAGAAGACCAAGAAATGGAATTTCTTATTTAGCAGCCATCAGTAAAATTTTCTAGGAAGACGTTTATAAGTTCAACTGAATTGTTGTAAATGAGTCTTGGAAATCAACTAAAATCTCATTGATTTTTCTTACTGGTTCTAGCTGTGGGACTAATAGAGAGATTGCTGACCATCTTTCATGTGTTTCTTTCAAGTACACTTTCCTGAAATGTTCTTTTCAGCAAGACTTTAATTGCCTCTAGATTGAAATTAGACACAGTAGTCAAGAACTTTTAAAATAAAAATATAATGAGAGGAGTCTTGAAAAAAATAAACATTTAATATATTGAATTTTAAAAATAACCTGTGTAAGATTTGCCTTACTAAGGTTATGAATGGAGTGCATAAAGAATACTGCTGGAGACAGTATTCTTCTCATTTGGAGACACTTCTCATTTGGAAAAGATACTGTTATACCATTGATATTCCAAGTTTTTGAGTCTCACTCCATACCTTCTATGTCTTTCCCTTAGGAAGGTCTTGGAAGAGAAATAGTAGTGCTGTTGTTTAGGCTTCGGATGATTAAGAGGCAAACTAGTAGCCATCTAAGGATCCTTGCAGCATTTGCTCACACTTGATGGTTACTAACCATTCTCCATATTAAGTGGGTTATTTACAAAAACTTCAACTTGCAAAGTGAACCTCCAGGTGGGAGATGTAGGAGAAGGAATGACACTTATGGTTATTTGATATATATCATTTCCATTTTATAGGGAAGAAATCACCATAATAAGTAATGTTTTCAAGGTCACATAGCTAATAAGCATCAGCATAGGATTGCCTGACTGTAACATGAGGTCAATCCACAATATCTGAAGGAAGAATTCTTCAGAAAGGGAATATGTTATATTTGAAGAAGAGACCTAAGAGGTTATGGTGGTTTCCAGTACTTGAAACTAGAATAGATTCTAATATATCTGGAGTAATCCTTATGCTCCAATATTTCATTCCCCTCTCCCACTGAAAATGAGGGAAATGACACAGATCAGACATTGGCATTGTTTTCTTTGATATTTGGGACTATAGAATGCAGAGTTTGCTTTCCTGACTTTCCTTCTGTGACCCCTCTGTGCTGTTCATATACTTCCTATAAACATGTTCCTCCCACGAAATTGTAGCTTCCTGAGAGCAGGATGGAGCTTTCTTTATCCCTGCATCTCTAGCTGTTGGGAGAAGGAATCAATAGTTTGTTTTACAGTAGTACTTTGATCTTTATTTTATTTCTTTCTTTTGTCTTGTTTTGTCACTCAGGGTGGAGTACAGTGGCACAATCAAAGCTCACTGCAGCCTTGAACTACTGGGCTCAAGGGATCCTCCCTCCTCAGCATCCCTAGTAGCTGAGACTATAGGCACATGTAACCACACCTGGCTATACTTTGATTATTAACAAGTTCAATCTTCTGGAAGCACACTGGCAATTTATCCAACAAAACTGAATGACTACCTGGTATGTGCCACTGGAGGAAGCATGCTAGGCATAGGAGACAAAATGTCAATGAGAAACAGTACTGTCCCGGAGCTTTCTTGCTATGGAGCTCCAGGGGCAGCAATTGCACACCATAGTCCGCATGCCTGGAGCTGTGCCAAGCAACCTGTGTGGCTATGAGTGTGGGCCCTGATGTACCCCTTACCTCAAATAGCCACAAATTATATGATTTTATGCACCAAAAATAAATAAATGTGCTGCATCTATGCATGCGACTTGAAGGATGAGCATGTGTTTAACATTACCCCATCGCATCTTTAGATTCAGGGCCATCTGATTCTACAAAGTGCAGTGGAAAATTGAATGAAGCATAGGGGTAGCACAGAAGGATGTGTTCTTTCAAAGAATCACATTCAACCTCCTCAACAAGAGCACTGTCCTTTCAGAATCGATAGTTTTGTAGTAATACTCTGAATTTGTAGCCGTAATTAGGCACAGTTTTCCTTCCTTCTCCGTGCTGTTCTAGAATGGAGAACAGGGACAGACCCCACACCCTCAGTGATGGGAGCCGAATGCCAGAGACCTGTGTGCCTACTCTTTCCTCCCTTTTCTCCTTTTTGTTTGCTGCTTCCCTGAATAATCTTTCACCATTTGTCTAAACAACATCGTAGGAGGTTTCTAGTGGATCCATATACTGTACTTTCAAAACAACATTTTATCTCCCTGACTCACAGGCAGAGAGGGAAAAAAACATACCAAAACAAACCCCTACACATTCAAAATAATCTGCAAGGAAAGCCTGCATTGAAAATCATATTGCCATATAATTATCCTGTTTACAATCTCTCATACGTCTTTTCTCAAAGAAAAATGCAGATTTGGAAACAAAGCAGGAAGAAGATGCCAGAAAACTCTGGCAAGGCTCTGACCACTGCCTGCTTAGGAATGGCCGCAGAGGGAGAGAAATGTGTTTGCAATTAGGATGACCCAGAGCAGGTCCGATTACATCTGCACTGAAGAGATTTCCAGAGTGAACTTATCATGTGGGCCTAAGTGGATAAAAGGCAACTTAGGCTGGAGCCATTACAAGAAAATAAGTGGGGCCTCCCACCTTCCACTCTCGAGCTGCCCTTTTTGGGCTCACTGTTACCTCTTGAATTAAGAGGTACAAAATCACCATGATTTGGGGCCCTCTTACGTTATAGTTTACAAGATTTTCATGCATTTTTCAGCAATGGGCCAAAAAAGGGGGAAATAAAACGAGTGTTGTGAAGTGGTTTCCATGCTGACTGTGATTTTCAGAATGACCAGTGGATGTTAAAGAGATCATAGCAAGACCCTGAAGCAGCCCAGTGGTTATCCCACCTCTCTCCTTCCGGGGACAGTACTCACATTTTGCTTCCAGGCTCTTAACACACCCACCATTGACTCTTTCCAATAATCCCTGGCAGGACAATTAGCTTAACCCACTCTCAAAGACAAAGCAAGGAGTTCTTGGTAAAGAATTATAGAAATTAAGGTTCCTCTCCCTTGCCACAATGTTCTAGCACAAAAATGTTCCATCAGACTAGCTGCCACTCCCTTGATTAAAGAACAAAAGCAAAACAAAACTTTGAGCTCCTTGTGTCCTGATTTTCCTATTGGGTTTTGGTTTCATTATACAAGTGCTTTTTGTCTCACACAGATCAGTTCTATGTTGTTCCTAGACAGAAGAGGTGATCTGACTGCCATTCAGGAATTTACCCACTCCACTCATGTCCCTGACCATTCTTCTGCTCATAGACTTTTCAAATGAGTCTATATTATTGCTTGTTAAGCCTTTTAAATCAATTCCAACAAGTTATAATAATACTATGTTGTATGACGTCTTTACTTAGAAGACCTTCTAAAGGCCTTTTAAGAGGTATTAATAATTTCCTCCACACGCATACATACCACCCATCCTGCTGCCACCACCACTGTCCACATAAAAATGAAGAAATCAAGATAGCAATTTTTAAAGAGTCAACATTTCTATAATATTCTACCTCTCATTGCCAATTTATCAGAACTGATTCTTTACTGAACAGAGCCTATATTATGGCTATATCTATATTGTGTTTCTACAAACAAACATTAAAAAAAATCAGAAGATTACTTTTTTGTAAATGGTGTTTGTCATAGAGTGCCCATGTATTAATACAGAACCCAAACTGGGATATTTTAGAGTAAGGAAGCACTATTTACAATTATTCTGGGGCAGCAGTCATCAACTGGCACTGACTTTATTCTTAAGTGACTTGTCTGAATTTATGGATCTATGATCAACAGGGATCTCTGGGTTGCAAAACTCCATTTTTGCACAGCCCTGCCTTCCTCCTCCATTCCCTGACAGGGATATCCAGTGCTGTTGCCCACACCTGCAAGATGCCCATGATGAGGAGGGGCCCTGGGGACAGAGCCTCTGTAATTATTTGGAATCCCCTCATGTTTTCCATGTTTGTCTGAAGGAGGTGTCTGGACAATATGGAAAAACCATTATGAGGGTGCTGTTCGGGAGCCTTGCTACGTCAGCACCAGAAAAGAAGAACATTTACAACCAGCTGGGCAGCAAAAGCTTTTTGTAAGTCATCTTTGGCCCTTTCTGAAGCCCCTTCCTTGGATGGGATGCCTATGTTTAGATGTGGACTAATCCAGGCTTGCTGGCTTCCCAATTAGTTATGTGAGCTCCTTAATTTCTGATGAGCTACTCTTAGGAAGTCAGCCTGCAGGGGCACTGCCTGCTCTGCCGGCCAGCAGGCTCAGAGGCCCTGGCCCTGCTTCTCCCTGGACGACTGGGTCCCATCCTCCTTTTTATTTGACTTGTCAACTCAAATCCTTTCCCTGTACAGCCAAACATGATAATTTCTCTCTCAAAATGGTTTTTAAACATAATTTTCTTCGAGATTAGTTTCATTCTCATACAAATTCAGTATTCCATCAATGTTAATTTTGCAGAAATTCAGATTAAAATTTTTCTGGAAGTTATAATTTAAATACTGCAGGGTTAAAAATTGCCTTCCCTGGACATAGGATCATTTGAGGTCAATCTTTTCTCCCTCCCTGGATCAAAAGTAACCTTTTATTTCAAGATTGTGTGCCTACCATTTAGCCCCATTTCATGTTTTCTCAAATGAAATGGTCTTTGAGACCTTATGTCTTGATTTTAATAGACACATTTTGCTGATGGAGTAAGAATTTCCAGTTGTCTAGCTGAAGGACAGGGGATTAGTGTGCTCCTCTATCTTTCTTGAGTACTATTACAGCAGTGCCAGTAATAAATGAAGAATGCTACTTCTAACTGCCTCTTGCTGACAATTTTCAGGGACTGATTAAATATTTGCATGATGTGGCTATAGTCCTGAATAATGGCTGAGAGGTCAATGAGGAGCAACCCTACCCTCTCCCTTTCTATCTATGGCTGCTGAAAAGCCATTCAGCATTAAGCTCAGTAGCACTGTAATACAAAGATACAATATCTTTCCTCTAATGACTCATTACTATCTATTTTAAAATGTAAGTACATTTATATAAAATGATAATGTCATGGTGTATCTAAGCTTTTCACATTATTGCTTTCTTTTCTCTTGCCATGTAGCCATGCATTATTTCTAATGGAAATTCAAAAATCAAAATGTTATCAATTTAGTTGTCAGGGGAAGGACCGGATATTTGATTCAGTTCTTGCAGCAGTGGTAAAGAAGGCAGAACAAGGAGGTCTTCTGGAATGCCAGAGAAAGTGTGATGAAATGTGGTGGGTCCAACTCTCTTTGATGTCATGCATCATTGCTTTTTATAGCGGCACATCATTTAGCTAACATTGCTGGGGAATGAGGTGTCCCACATAGACACGTTTTCCAGAGCTGACACTTTTTCATGCCAATACTTTTATACTTTAAGTGAAGTGTCTGGATGAAAATCTAAAATATACAACAGTTTTTTGCCTTCTTAAGCAGAGCAAAGAAAGTACAAGGAATATTTTCTATTTGATCCAGGGTTATCTAATAGTGCAGCAATCCTAAAGCAGGAGGGAGGGTCTGTGTTTTAAGTTTGTGTTATTTATGCTAATTTATATCCTACTTATTCCTGAAATTACCTTGAAATGAAATACAATAAAATTGTACACAATGGGCCAGGTTAAGCTCTCTGAGAAGTGTGTAGGGTGCAGATATGTTTTATATTGAAACCAGATGTATATACTTTCAATATCAGACAGCAAAGGGACATCTTGTTTGAAATCCAAAGAAGTTGGTTTGTATATTCTCCCTCAGTTGGAGTTGTATCTTGCATCAACATGGAGGTGGGTGAAGAGGGACATTTGCTGATGCAGCTTTGAAGTGACCTATGGCTCATTCTATTTGGAACACCAGTGTCAGCCAACCCTAAAACCCTCCCCAATCACAATAGTGTCATATTCTCAGTGTTCCCTGTCCTTGTCCCTGGTCTGCCTCCCAACCCTCTGCCGCCCTCTTTCATCTTCTGTCTCCAAAGACTGATATACTATTACCTCTTCTTTGATTCTCATTCTCTTTCTCCCACCTCCTCCTAAACTTTCTTTATCCTGTTTCACTTTAGATAAAGACCTCTACTTTCCCCATCCTTTCTTCCACCCAGAAGCTGTCTAACTAAATTTATTCTTGCTTCTAATAAGATAGCTAGAGACAAGTTATTTGAAGAGATTTGACTTAGTTTAGTGGCTTAGTGGATTAGTTTAGTGGATTATGCAAACAATCCATAGGATAAAATAAAGTATTGGTGTTAATAGGTTTTAAGGTTTATTTCATAGTCTCTCTTGGAAAGAAAAAAATTAAGTGCTGATTGCTATAATTATCTGAAAGAAAATATGAGCATCACGGGAATGCATAATGATAAAAGCACAAGATGATGAGCACCTGTTATCAGAAACATGTAAACCCTGAAAACAACAACAAAACGGAAGATGGAGATTCATCCATGGCTAGCTGAAGCAAAAAGGGAACTGTTTATTCATGGTTGCTCAACAATCTCTGGATCTTATAATCTACGTTGGTTTCATTTCTTTCATGTGGACAACTCTCCTGTTTGTCTTATAATGACTCTGAAATTAAGTTTTCTAGTTAGGTTATGACTACTTAATGCTTATTACTAAGAACTACTTGCTTGAATTGGTCCATATATAATGCCACATATACTTACAGACAAAGTATTTAGCATGACTTAAATTTTGTGTCAAGAAAATTTTCAAGCTGTGTATGTAACTTCAGGAAATTCCACCAGGATTGTGAAGACTTTCAGAGATATGCGTCGTCTTGCTCCTGGGGCTTCCCTTCTTGTGAAGACGGAAACAGGAAAGCAGCATCCAGCTCAGTGCTTGGGTTCTGAATCATCACAACCATTTTATGGAAATAACCAAGTATTATTCTTCAGGAAAAGATTGGAGATTCCTGATATAAGAGATATTTATATACTTGATACCTTACTCAATCTTCAGAGTGACTAGTTGAAAAGTAAGGCTACTGTAGCCTTGTAGTATAGTTTGAAGTCAGGTAGTATGATGCATCCGGCTTTGTTCTTTTTGCTTAGGATTGTCTTGGCTATACAGGCTCTTTTTTGGTTCCATATGAAATTTAAAGTAGTTTTTTTTTTCTAATTCTGTGAAGAAAGTCAGTGGTAGCTTGATGGGAATAGCATTGAATCAATAAATTACTTTGGGCAGTATAGCCATTTTCACGATATTGATTCTTCTTATCCATGAGCATGGAATGTTGTTTGTTTCCTCTCTTATTTCCTTGAGCAGTGGTTTGTAGTTCTCCTTGAAGATGTCCTTCACATCCTTTGTAAGTTGTATTCCTAAGTATCTTATTCTCCTTGTAGCAACTGTGAATGGGAGTTCATTAATGATTTGGCTCTTTACATGTCTATTGTTGCTAACTAGGAACACTTATGATTTTTGCACATTGATTTTGTGCAAACCTTCAACAAACCTGACAAAAACAAGCAATGGGGAAAGGACTGCCTATTTAATAAATGGTGCTGGGAAAAACCGGCTAGCCATATGCAGAAAATTGAAACTGGACCCCTTCCTTACACGTTATGCAAAAATTAACTCAAGATGGATTAAAGATGTAAAGGTAAAACCCCAAACCATAAAAACCCTAGAAGAAAACCTAGACAATACCATTTACGACATAGGCATGGCAAAGACTTTATGACTAAAACACCAAAAGCAATTTCCGCAAAAGTCAAAATTGACAAATGGGATCTAATTAAACTAAAGAGCTTCAGCATAGCAAAAGAAACTAGCATCAGAGTGAACAGGCAACCTACAGAATGAAAGAAAATTTTTGCAATCTACCCATCTGACAAAGGCCTAATATCCAGAATCTACAAGGAACTTAAACAAATTTACAAGAAAAAAACAACTCCATCAAAAAGTGGGCAAAGTATATGAGCAGACATTTCTCAAAAGAAGACATATATGCAGCCAACAAACATATGAAAAACTCATCATCACTGATCATTAGAGAAATGCAAATCAAAACCACAATGAGATACCATCTCATGACAGTCAGAATGGCAATTATTAAAAAGTCAGGAAACAAGGAAACAACAGATGCTGACAAGGCTGTGGAGAAATAGGAACGCTTTTATATTCTTGGTGGGAGTGTAAATTAGTTCAACCATTGTGGAAGACAGTGTGGCAATTCCTCAAGGATCTAGAACCAGAAATACCATTTGACCCAGCAATCCCATGGCTGGATATATACCCAAAGGATTATAAATCATTCTACTATAAAGACACATGCACACATATGTTTATTGCAGCACTATTTATGAAAGCAAAGACTTGGAACGAACCCAAATGCCCATCAGTGATGGACTGGATAAAGAAAATATGGCACATAAACACCATGGAATACTATGCAGCCATAAAAAAGAATGAGACCATGTCCTTTGCAGGGACACGGATGAAGCTGGAAGCCATCATTCTCAGCAAACTAACACAGGAACAGAAAACCAAACACCACAAGTTCTCATTCATAAGTGGGAGTTGAACAATGAGAACACATGGACACAGGAAGGGGAACAACATACACTGAGGCCTGTCAGTGGGTGGGGGCTAAGGGGAGAAAGAGCATTAGTACAAACACCTAATGCATGCGGAGCTTAAAACCTAGATGATGGGTTGATAGGTGCAGCAAACCACCATGGCACATGTATACCTATGTAACAAACCTGCACATTCTATACATGTATCCCAGAACTTAAAGTAAAATTTTAAAAAATTTGAAAAAGAAAAGTAAGGCATCCCTAATATCCAATGCCCTCCCTCATACACAGGTAATACATTAGAATTGTGTATTCTAATGTAGATTAGGGAGAACAGCAGGAGGGAGATTGTTGTGGACTGAATGTTTGGGTCCTCCTGCAAATACATATGTTGAAATCCTAACCCCCAGGGTAATAGTATTAGGAGCTGGGGACTTTGGGTGGTAATTAGGTCATGAGGATAGAGCCCTCATGAATGGGATTAGTGCCCTTATAAAGTAGGCCACAGAGAGTCATCTTTCTGCCATGTGAGGATACAATGAAAAGTTGACAGTCTGCAACCAGAAAGAGGGCCCTCACCAGACCTTGATCTCAGATTGGTATCCCCTGATCTCAGACTTTCGGCCTCTAGAACTGTGAGAAATAAATGTGTTGCATACAAGCCACCCAGTCTTTGGTGTTTGGTAATAGCAGCCCGAACTAAGTACTCACACTTCAATCTACTTGTAATACTCATTAGATCAAATCAGTCAATAATATGGCACTTTACCCCAGGTAATAATTTTATACCTACCAATGCAGCTTATGTAATTGCTTGAGTGAAGTCTTTTAAAACCAGGTTATCATTTTATTACTATTTTATTAGACATTAGTGTAATGATTGATGGGTGGAAACAACATTAATGCTACTCTATGTTAGGTCAGGGCTTACAAAGATAAAAAGAACTAGATTTTACTCTCAAATTGCTTATGGTCTAGCACAAAGGCGTATGGCCAATCAAATATTAAACTACAGTAAGATAATTGCTAAAGGGAAGTTGGTGTTTTCAAGACCCCAGAAAACTTAACTCTTCTCTGAGTTCTGAACTACTTTGAGAAGTAGATACTAGAGGTCAGACAGGAATAAAAAAATGGCCTTTCTTGCTAGTAATAGGTTGGAGAACATATCTTGGATCTAAGACCAATAGGCTTTACATCCTCTCCACCCACCTTGAATTGACATTGTCTGGTGGTGGGCAGACAGCTGCTCTGGTTCAGACAAGGCAGGAGGAAGTAAAAAGGAAAATGTGGGTTGTTTGTGGGCAGCCAGGTCCAAACAGCATCAAAGAGGATGGATCTCTAGTGAGGAGTATCGCCCTGTCTCCCAGTTCCACCAATCAGAGGCTGGTGAGACCCTTCCTCCTCTTCCCATGGTAGTAGTGAGAAGGGATAGAGGTGGTCTTCCAGTGCTGTTCCTTCCAGGGATTAGCATTTTTTCTTTGGGTTGAAAAGTTGGCCTTTGGGTGGTATGCATATAGTGCTCTACTTATTGGGTGGGAGGGAGGCGCAAAGAAGCAGGCAGGCAGCAAATGCAGAGGAAGAGTTCCTGCAAGTGTCTTTCTGTTGATGCTCACAGAGCCTTGGGAGAGAAGTTGTGGGGTGAAGTGCGTACTATTTGCACTTTCCAAATTGGAACCTATATAAATCCTAGGCCTTCAGCTGTACAGCAAATAGGAAGCATTTGTTTGTCTATACCCTTAATGGATATTGCTCTGCATTTGTGCACTCAAAGCAAGCATGCATACTATTACTGTACCAATGACTACAGTAACTGATCACATATTTGTGTACACACAGTGTGACGCTATTTGCTTTGTGATCTTTTTGTGATGACTGTGTAAGGAATTTTCTTCTAAAGAATTAAATCCTTTATGTGTAATTTTAGATTGAAATACAGTAATTTATCTGCAAAAGACTTTTGCGTATGCGATAGCTGCTGCTCCAAAATAAGTAACAGATGCGTAGGGCTCCACTGAAACACAAATATGTACAAGGCATTCTTTAAATATGAAAATTTGCCATTATAAAAGATGTGTCAGGAATTTAGGCTTTTATGTCTGTCTTGTTTTATTTAGTCATGAGCAAAATATAATAGAGAAAGACCCTATGAACATCTCAGCTCAAGTTTGAAAGACAGTGGTCCAGATTAGCTTTGGGAAAATGCCAAATGTGAACTCTAAAGCAAATGCAGGGTAGAAACAAATGACAATTGTGAAATATTCAATAAAGTACTGCCCGAGATGCCCACCCCGATCCTGACTATAGACAGACTCTTTGGTCATGAAAATTGCTTAACAGTGTTAGGAACTTGGGTTGCTTTAAGTGCTGAAATCCACTCCTTAGCTGATTGGCAAGAACGAATTTAACTAGTATTAGAATCAGTCCTCAAAACACAGACTAACCTTGGAATTAGGATTAGCAATGTTTGATACAATCCTATTCAGTACCCTAGAAATAAGACCTTAGAATCCTTTGTCCTTTAAAACTAAGGTTCTTTAATTTGTCTCTTCCAAAATTGTGTAATGTATTGATAAATCATCTTTTGAACATGAGCATATTTGGGGAATATGAAAAGCTCATTATATTTTGTTGAAACAACTGTTCCATTTACACAAATGTGCACTTGAATTAGTACTTAGTACTTTTCAAAATGCATCAAGAAAGCACAATTTTTGGAAGGAGTCAGCAAAACTTCATTTGCTCAAAATACCTGTAGCAGGCATTTCACCTCCTCATTAAAATGTTTCTCTCTTCAGTCCTGTTTAGTGAAGCGATCTGCTATATAACCTGCCTTGAAAGACCAAACGATAAACAGGTAAATTAGAATTTCTTCCTTGTTTATACGAGAAAGAAACATCAGTACCATCCCCCCTAAAAATCACCCAGAAAAGTAAGGAAAAGTTTGAAGAGTTGCAGTTGCAGAATAAATTGTGTAGGGTCTTTTCACTAAATTTTCAGATAGTTTTAGCTGCCACTGTGGTTCAATTTGGATCATTGCTACTCAGATGATAAGAATTAATTTTCTGTGGCCTATTTTCTTTAACCTTTATATGACCTTAAAGCTTCTTTTTTTTTTTTTTTTTCGGTCTTTCTTTCTTTCTTCTGCCTGACTTCTACCTTGTGCAGCTATGGGTAACTTCAAAGCAATTTTCTGTCTGATACTAGGTGTTATTGTGGGGCTATTCATTCCACTACATAAAACGTCATTTGCTTATAAACATTCTCCCCCAAAAAAGGGGCAAAAATGAGTCATTAACATTTTCCCCATGTTTTCTTTAGCAGAGAAATGTTGGGAAGTGGAAGAATGTGGATTCTTTACATGCAGTGGCATAGTTTCTCCTGGCTATTTATAATTCACATTTCTCGCCATGCCTTCACATTTCTGCTCATGCACATGAGGTGAAAGCCACTTTTTAAAACAGAGGCTATAACTTTTAAAACTGAAATCAATAGTCAGAAATGTCTGCAAATAAATTAGGGCAGACACTTCATTGCCTCTGCTTCATGTTTTCTCTGCATGACCATTTTATTTTTAATAAGTGCTCCAGGATACTTTTCATAAGTCTTTCATTCTTTTAAAGCTTATTACTTTTAATAGTGTAAACACGTCCATTTTACATAATAAACACATAATCTTTACATAGGTTACATGAACAAGCCCTGAGAACATGCTTAAAGGTAACTTTATATTAAATGCTTACATACATCCATATTTACTAAGTTGTAGGTTAGTATGTTGAAAAAATGGAGCACTTAAAAATGCTGAAAAGAACACAAAGCTGTAGCCAGACTGAGTTTTGGACATGGATAATCAGAACAGTCTGTAGCCCGTCTGTGGCTAATGGGATGTTTCTCCCAGCTTTGTCACCATGGCAAATACTTTATAATACACAAACATTTGTAGCGCTAAAAATCCACCCACTCTTTTTGAAAGATGGCCAGGGTTTGTAAAATTACATTCCAGCTAGTGCTACCCTGCTGATTTTTAAGACTTTTTTTTTCTGTTTGCTATTCATGTGCTTAACAAAAGACCAAAGGGAAAAATAAATATATATAATTTGTAAACATATATTGCACTTTCATAGTTTAATTACCTTATGGAGAAATACATGTCAGGTTTTTCTGATGGCCAAATTTTGGGGGAAAGGAGTCTATTTTGTAGTGGTGATGGTGGGGAGGGGAAATCTGTGGGTCTGTAATTCTAAACCCCATCATTTTTCCCAAATAAACATACAATCAAAGTGAAACACATTTGTGGGACAAATATAGCTTCAAGGCAAGTCCCTTAGTCCCATGGAGAATCAGATTGCTGCCTTTAAGCTCCCTGAGAGGGTTTGGGGTGTATGTCTTTATAGTGAATACCACCAGAGCCAGTATTTGATTGACGCCATAGACTATCCCAGCTTTCTATGTAGCCTCTGGAAACAGGGCCGGGAGCACCACATGCATGGACAAAGAACATATTGGGCTCCTTTCTGATCTTCCTCCTTTCTTGCCAAGACAGCAAAGTATAACACATACTCCAATTCATTCCTTTACTTAAAGGGAGGGGAAAGAAAGGCTTGGTAATACTCCATTGCGGAGCCAAGCAGAAATGCCAAAAACATTCAGAATACGTGTGACTGGGGGAAAATGTAGGCAAAACAGTCTTTCCCACAAGTGGGTGGAAGAGGACAAGTCACAGTTTTAAAAGCATAACATAGGTGTATAGTGCCAAAAAGGGCCAGTCTAAATATTTACATGCAATGGTGATATATGAGGAAAGGCTTAACAGAATGCTTAGAGAAAAAAGAGAATGTGCGTGTTACTGGAAGCTCTAGGCACAACAGCGGGTTTGTTGGCGACCTGTTTGAGTTCTACAAGCCTGCCTACTCTGTCTGTTGCCCCAGCATCAACCTGCCACATCATATGGTCTTTCCCAGAATCTCACAGCATCAGACAGGAAGCCAGGAGACAAGGACATCAATACATCACAGTTATGAATGCCTCCTTGAGAAGAGAAACCCTCCTAACAATTGTTGTTCATTCTAATTATTATTAACCTTCAGTAAAACCATGAACATTTATTTCTGCAAATCAGGCTTTGTAGACTCAAACAATGCGCTTAGGTGTGGCAGTTCCAAGTAGCAATTATTTGCTTTGGTTTTACTTTGGAAAGCATTTGGATGCTAATCCAGAATTTGCTTTATTCAGTCAGAGCTACAGCTTGAGACAGTGGATACGTAAGGGCATCTACAAACCTTGCAATCAAATTATGCCGGTTTAAAATGCCACATGTAAATGATCAATCCCAATGATATTGACTGACGGTTGCACCTTTTTAACAAAAGAAGGAATTTATTTGATTTCACACTTTTGGGTAAAGTTTTATGTTAATAGCACTGGCATGATGAAGACTTCTTGGGAGAGAAGACTGAGGTTTTTTTTTCCTCCCAAGAACAGATATTATAATAAAACAGTAACTAAGTATTGGTAAATAGTAACAGTTTTGCTGCGGGTTTAAATATTTATTTTATTGCCCAGTGCAAAACATCTATGTTCTTAATATTTCTAATGAATTAAATACACCAAAATTAGATTCTGTGCAAACAACACCTGGTGATTTAAGTCGCCCTTTTAAATAGCAGTTTTAGCAACTCTCAAACACAGATAGAAATACTGCCTTCTATTTTGTTTGAAATTCATTTCCTGTCTCTAGGATATTCACTGACCTTTCAATGTTGGCCATCTTGCTTTTTTACTTTTTCCACTGAGTCTTATTCCAGTTCTCATTGACTTCATTCCATTCTTGACCTCTTTTCCCCTCAAGAAAATTAAATGCAGCCCAAAACATGTTGGACCCCAATTAGTTTTATAGCTCTTCTTTCCTCCCTCACTACTGCATTCTTTAGTTTGTCACAAGTCAGTTGGCCGTACACGTTCAATCTCCACAAACGCCTACATTCACATACAAAACAAACCCTATCTTAAATAGATTGATTTTTTTCCCCTACAATTCTTATTTGCAAAATTTGAAATCCCCTTAAGCTTGTATCAGAACTTCTTGATAACCCTTAATTATATCAGTTTTATTCAACATCCTTCAGTTCCTGGAAGCAATATTTGCTCCCGTGGATATTTTTCTGTCTATCATATTTTTATTAAAACCCACAGTAGTCTCTATTTCATCTTTTTCTTAGATAAGTGCATTAAAGAAGAATAATGCAAATAAAAGGGATATTTTTATGGGACATGTTCTGGGATCATACATTGAGTGACTATAAATAAGCCAGATATGATCCCGTTTCACCTAAAGTGCTGAAAAGGACAGAGCATTCTTATCTGTGTGATGAGATAATTTGTAATCTTCTGTTTTTCCTTAGGGCAAATAAATGCATGTGTAAGCTTGTTTATGCGTCTAGAAACGTCTTTAATATTTCCCTGAACTCCACTACAACATTTTCAGTGAAAAATGGCTCTGCAGTTTGTTTCATCATGCTAATTGAAATGAATTATTATACCATGCAGAGAAAACCTTCTCTTCTAAATTAGACTTTGCAGATATCTCTGATTTACCTGCAATTGGATTACAAGAGCAAAAATAATGCTTCGGAATTATCTAGTTAGAAAAGGAATATGCATCTTAGCAAAAATGAAGTGAATAACAAAAAGGAAGCCTTAAGAAAGTGTTATAAGTTCATTCTTATATATAGACAAATCAATTAGGTGTTAATTTGAAACAATTGTATGATTCATATTTTCAGCATTATGACATTACAGTAGTGGTTTATTAAACTAAGATATACCCCTTATTCATCCTACATTCATGGGCCTCTGGCCAAGGAATATGCTTTTCCTTCCTCCATACTTTTCTTGTGATTTGTATTACTCTGAGGAAAACGAGACTGTACAGTTGTGTTATTTGCATAGTGCTGTTGCCTCATGAGTTAAATGCATATAATTGCCTCCTAGATTCCTTGGTCTGAATTTAGGGCTAAAACTCATGGCCCTTTCCAACCCTGGACCATTTTCTAGGCTCACTTTTATCCAAATATTTCCCACTTCTCATGTTTTAAGGTTTCTCCAGATTCCCTGCTCCCCAGACATCTCGTTCAAGTCCCCGGGGGCCTTGTGTTTAGACTGCATTACCACAGACTTTAAAAAATACACATGGCCGGGTGCGGTGGCTCACACTTGTAATCCCAGCACTTTGGGAGGCCAAGGTGGGCGGATCACTTGAAGTCACTAGTTTGCGACCAACTTGGCCAACATGGTGAAACCTCGTCTCTACTGAAAGTACGAAAATTAGCTGAGCATGGTGGTGCAGGCCTGGAATCCCAGCTACTTGGGAGGCTGAGGCGGGAGAATCACTTGAACCCAGGAGGCAGAGGTTGCAGTGAGCTAAGATTGCGCCACTGCCCTCCAGCCAGGGCAACAGAGCGAGACTCCATCTCAAAAGAAACAAACAAACAAAATAAAAAAAAAAAATACATGCAACAAAAACAAGAAACTCTGGATGGGCTCCTCTCTGAAAAGCCGGAAATGTCAGGAGGCAGATGACAGCCAGTGGACACCCGTGAATGTTTCTTCTTCCCCCTCTGGTGTGGGCTACAGGTGAACACTGCAAAGTACTATTTGTGGGCAACATTGCCCTCCACCCAGGAGCCCTTGGAAAGTCCCTTTCCATGTTCCTCCCTTTGTCTCCACATTCCACTCATAACACAATGCCTTTTAATCCCAGTTAAAAACTCATCTCAGTCTCAACCACTTATAGCAGGTGCTCTGGTGAAACCAATCCATCAAGTTTCATAATGTCCTGAAGAAGTGTTTTTCACACTGAGTCCCAGTACATTAGTGGTCTTGAAACCAATTTTGTAAGTCCCAATGCATTTATAATCTTTTTTTACTTTCTATTCTGAAATTATTAAATTAGTGAAATTTATTTTGAATTATTATTTTATTTCAAAATTATTATTCACAGAAAGTTGCAAAGAAATACACAGACCTCACGTACATTTTATCCCACCTCCCCCAATGCCAACATCTTGCATAACTATAGTACAGTATCAAAACCAGAAACTTGGCTTTGGTACACTCCTGAGAGCTTATTCAGATTTCACCCACAATGCATTCAGTCATGAGTGGGTATATGTATGGATCTGTGCAATTTTATCCTATGTGTTCATATAACTACCAGCACAATCAAGGTAACTATTGAAATAAAATTAGTCTAGAAAATATTACAGGTTAAGGTAAGAATTGTTCCACGAAACTGCCCAGTTTTACATTAATTTACATCCATATTCACACACATATTACATGCATGTATATGAATGTATTATATAATATAAAATGCATTTCTTACTGTGGGTCATGATCAACACATTTTGAAAGTCACTGTCCTAGACTCCTGCTATTCAAAGTCCATTGTATGAACCAACAGCATCAGCCTCATTGAGAGGTTGCAACTTCAAGTCCTACCCTTGAAGTATTAAATCAGAATCTGCATTTTGAAACAGGATCCCCAGATGATTTGCGTTATAGTCAAGTCTGAAAAGCACTGTCCTAGTGAACAGCTTATTGAGTCTGTAAGAGGGTAAGATACAAACTCTGTATTTCATTGAGAGCTGGAATGAGGGCAATGACCTGCCGCCTCTGGAAAGTTTGAATAGAGACCTGGCATTGTGGGCATTTTTCCTTGCCTGCTTTTATGGGAGGCAGGGCCAGAGTCGATAGGGCACAGGCTGCTGTGGAAATGATGACAGAATTCATATCAGGAAGCTCTTTATTTTTTGGGGGGAGTATGTAATGGTTTCCATGAGACGTCAGGGTGCAAAACAAATTGTTGGGCCTTTTTAATTTCCATAAAATAGTGATTGATGTCTGGGGAGGGAGTTTAGCCCATGGTATTTTCTGCTTCAATAAAGGTAGTTGAAAAGCTCACTGTTCCCTGGCTGCTCAGTGCTACCCCCAGAGAGAATGTTATTTTTTCTTTTCTTTTCCAAGTAGGTGACTGAAAGAATATATATGGGGGAAAAAATGAGAGAACAACTTGGCCTTGCTCATTAAGATTAGAATCCTGTATTATGTGTTCACGATTCCTGGGTGCTCTTGTTCTGTGAACCTCATCATTCTTTATGAGATTAATAAAATGATTGGATATTGTTTTTGTAGCATCTATGCTTCCATCTCAAAAATAACCCATGTGATAGCAATTACGTGTGAGTAGGGCTTTCCAAGATCCTGAGCTCTGGTCTTTTTGTAATGGGAAAGATGGGGCAGGATAGGGAAAGTTGAAAGGGAAGGGGGGATTTGGAATGACAATAATCTAGCTCAGATTCATTCCACCAACTCCTAGCTGCTGTTCTTGAAGAAAGGCTAATTAAAGTAATTAACACATTTCAGACAAAATAACCCACCCAAATATTAACAAAACGTCTTTCATAAGAAAAACACAAAATGTGGTTCTGTCGTTTTATTTCTGCTTGAGAAGGCAATATTATGAAGGAATGTGAAATCCTTTAATTAGACACAATTTAAAAGCCAGACAGAAAATTGAGATGCTGAAATTTCTACCTAGAGAAGCAATATTCATACTCAAGAGCAGCAGACAATGTACTGCACACAGACAGATGTTTTACAGTGAATTAAGATTATCTCATCACACGGGAATATTACTCTGTTATAACCACATTAAGATACACTTCAATCACAACAAGTTATAGCTTCATAATGAGATTAAAAGTCTAGCTTGGTAGATGCCTCAAGCCAGATTTTAAAAAGAAATTCTGTTTTTTTTGGTTATAGGTATTTTTCTTGTATGCATATAAATTTTACAGTTAGGAAAAAGTGCAGGTGCTAAGAAGTGGATGAAGCTGAAACTGGATATTGAGAGTCTTGTGAACATGGAATTGAGAATTGCATGTGCCTCTGTACCTATTTTGTGGGTTATTGGAAAGGACATTGGCCTGCGAATCACCAACTTTAGTGTCTAGACCTGAATTCTATCCCTAGGTTCTGCATTCTCAGATTCGACCAACCTGAGATGAAAAATATTTGAAAAAATAAAACAATAAAATAATAAGAATTTAAAAACTGTATAACAATTATTTATATATCATTTATCTTGTATTTGGTATTATAAGTAATCTAGAGATGATTTAGTATAGAGGATGTGTGTTGGTTATATGCAAATAATATATATATACACACACACACATACCATTTTGTATAAGGGACTGAGCATCTGTGGATTTGGGTAGCCATGGGGGTCCTGGAACCAATCTCCCACAGATACCAAGGGACAACTATATAATGTATCGTGTAAAGAATACAGAATTTTAGGATTTCAACATCATCCAGGGCTCAAAGCAGCTCAGCACCGTCTAGGCCGTGTGACCCTCCAATGTGATACCCACCACTCACACTCTGATTACCGGTCCATTAATGAACTCAATCTCCTATCCCGCAAAGCCCTACCCGGCAGAGGCCTAAGTGTAATGCCTGGATCCCCAATTAGTGATTCAAAAAACTTCCTATAGCCTTGTTAATTATAAAGTAATCATCTTGGGTGTCTACCTACCCTCACCTCTCCATCTCCCTCCCCCATCCCGTAGGCACACAGAGCACAAGCTACCTGGGAGGTATTTAATACCTGGTCGTAGTTTCCATCCCCCACTTTAAATAGATGTATTAACAAATGGCTTTAGGGCTTTAAACCTTCAACTGCTAGAAGAATTAACTAGTTTCCAACCAGTCTCAAAAGAGGGTTTAATGACCTTTTAAAAAGTAAACGTGGGTCTTAATTTTATTCTCAACTGTGCTGATTGAGTTTTTCTTTTTTCAGAAGATTTTCTCATGCTTTTCTCACATACATTACCCCCTTACCCCGCCCCTACACCTACAAATTAAGATGAAATTTAAGAGATTCTACTTGATTTAAAAGCAGCATCATCACAAATTAATGATATAATTATATTACCACTTGGGACTGTCACTGTGGACTTATTTGGAGAGAAAAATATTTTAGATTTCTGCCATTTCCTAATAGATTGCAGCTTGTGAGTCACTCTTTAAAAGCTGTCAGGATTTATTGTATCTTTTGCTGAAGACCCTGTGCTAGGCTCTCTTGTACAATATTATGAACTCTGGGTGCTCAATAAGCAGTTGACAATGACGAATGAGAATCAGTCCATGAAATACTTGGTGGTATCTTCAAGCGCCAAACATTACTCTTTGATAATGCTGAAACCTTAACTCAAATTCAAGGACAACTAGCTTTACTAGATTTTTACAGCCCATTTTAAGAACTATAGATTATTTCCCAAGACAATTATGTGGTAGCCAAAAGAGCTCCCACATAAGTTTAATGTAATGGGACTCAATATACCTACTGTGTAAGTTATGAACTGGCAAAAAAGATAACAAGCAAAATCTTCAGATTACCACTACAAAAGTGATCTTTTGTAGTAGTAGTACACAAAAGTGTAGTTTACTCACTGAGAAAACAAAAGTGAATGTTTCTGGTGTTTCTGAAGGTTGGGGAAAAAATAAATATTGAAATGTGCCCCATCTTTCCATACTAGACATACCTATTTATCACCACAACTTCGGCCAGGACAAGAGAAAGGAGTACTAGAAAAAAAAGAAGATAGAGAGAGGAAAAAAAGAATAAGCATGAAGAAGGCAGATGGTGGGGCAGGGTAAGAAGGTTTTCAATCTTAAAGAGCAGAAGCCACAGTTTGTGTCTAAAACAGCGCCAGAATGCAGCATTCCCTCTCCCCCACTCTACCCTGACACCCTCTCCCGCCCCAGTGTACAGTCCATCTGTGGGGAAAGAGATGCCAGTCATATGAAACTTGAGCTTAGAAACCACTATTCTGATTTTCTGATCATGTACATCCTTCTGACCAAAAAAAGTTAAAATTGGGAAGAATATTTATTCCTTAAAAATAGCTGTGATGTTGATTATAAGGGCAATTCATTTTGCTTACTATTAGTTTATTTTCTTTTTCAGACAGGATCCCACTCTGTCACCCACGCTGGGGTGCAGTGGCACAATCATGACTCACTGCAGCCTCGACCTCCCAGGCTCAGTGATCCTCCTCCCTCAGCCTCCCAAGTAGCTGGAACTACAGGTTCACACCAAGCCTGGCTAATTTTATTGTTGTTGTTGTTAGAGATGGGGTCTTGCTATGTTGCCCAGGCTGGTCTTGAACTCCTGGGCTCAAGTGATCCTCCTGCTTTGGCCTCCCAAAATGTTGAGATTACAGGCATAAGCTACTATATCTAACCAATTAATAGTTTCTACTTATGAGTCTGATCAAAATGCATTTGATCGTATGCTAAAATATTTATAATTATAAATTCAATGATTGTAATCATGAAGAAGGAAACTATACCTAAAAAGTCAGATCTCATAAAGTTAGACAATCAAAAGGATAAAATCTCACTCATGGAACTGTCTAGAAACTGATGAAAGCTAAATGACAAAGTATTTCAATGAGAATATTGAGAACAGTAATTTCATTATGTCCATTTAGGGTAAGTGGAATGAGGCAGTTTCAGCTTGAAGATAATGAATATGGGCTGTCCGATCATAGGAAAACTGCATGTCTCTTGGGAAAAGGAAATGGGAAAAATGATAAAGAAAAAAATTATCTTTGGCTTTCAAAATATACACATACGTACTGTTTACTGTCAAGCAGAGTGGTCATGACTGTGTACTATTAGCAATATGCAATATAGTTATAAAATTGTATTGTTAAGGGAAAGACATAAGAATAGGGAAGTAGCAAAGTGCATGCAATTTGCCGACCCTTCAATTATTTGACAGCACATTCCTAGCATAAACATTCAGTATCCATCACAGAGACATTTCCAGCAAAGAAAGCCCTGTACTGACCAGCGGTCAGAGAACACTCCAAGAACAAAAGTGAGCCCTGCCCCCATACCATAGTACCTATTTATAGGTCAGCTTAGAAGGGATTGGGAACATCTAGTTTTTCTAAGTTGGAATAAATATGTCAAGAAACCTCGAGGCATTTGAAAAGCCCTAGGGAGTATGCATACTAGACCCTGGGAACAGCCTTGCCAATCAAGAATGTTGACATCAACTAAAAGCTTTGTTATCCCTCTACAGACTGGCTCAGTCCAGCTAACCCAGCTTTCAGCTAAATTATTGAAAGAAAGAAGATGAATCTATAATGCCATCTACTTTCATTGTTCATGAGTGGGGAGAGGAATTAGGAATTAGAAAAACTACTAAAGACAAAAGTAATCTTTATTTATGATTTTATAAAGATTTTCTGGTACCTTACAGTTGTTAATAAACTTGAATTTTAACAATTAATAATGAACTGAAATTTTAGTAATTAATAATCACTGTGAGGAAATAATTTTAAAAAATTCATTTAATGTTTGAAAGGCAAACATTAAGTTAGAGAAGTTAGAAACAATATATTGCTCTGGAGAGATTTATGGATTTATCCCCTGTGGCACCATTTGATTATATTCTAGGATGGTGAAGGAAAAGTAGAAATGATTCTCCTCCCCAGAGAAGATTTGTTTACATTCCAGAGTAAAGGTTTTTCTCCCTCTCTGGAGGGAAGAATGAGCAGATATGTCAGCAGTCTATAGAAGCTCTGAGCTTCATAATTTGAGGGTTCCTATCCTGTGGTATATGTGTGCATATGGTGCATGTGCAAGGAAACATCAGGCCGTTATTGAGTTGCCGTGTGGGGACAAGGTTAAGATGGTCAGTGAGTAATAGTCTTTTCTCTGATCCAGAGATCTTGCATTTTCCTGTCAAATATATATATATATATGTACATACACACATGTGTGCACACACACATTACCCAAATAGGACATCACCAACAGTTCTTAGATTTGAAAGAATAACCCTCAAAGATAAAGTGTCTCATGAATTGAAATAAACATATTGCTTATTCCCTGCTATGATGGCTAATTTTATGTCTGGGCAATGGGGCACCCAAGATATTTGATCAGCACCCTTCTGGTTCTGTCTTTGAGGGTGTTTGGGGTGAAATTAACATTTACTTGAATTGGTAGACAGAGTAAAGCAGATTGCCCTCTCTAATGTGGGTGGGCCTCCTCCAATTAGTTGAATCTCTGAACTGAACAAAACTGCTGACCCTCCTTTAAGTAGAAGAGAGTTCTTCCCGCTTGACTGCCTTCAAACTGAGACACTGGCTTTTATCTTGCCTTTGGACTTAAACTGAAACATCAGGTTTTCCTGGATCTCAAGCCTGCTGGCCTTTAGACTGGAAAGAAACCATCGGCTCTTCTGGGTCTCTACCTTGCCACCTAACCCTGCAGACCTTGAGACTTGCCAGCCTCCATATTTTCATGAGCCAATTCCCCTCTATTTCAATGTACATATAGAAAGAGATTATAGAAACTAACACAAGAACAGAAAAGCAAACACCACATGTTCTCACTCATGGGTGGGAGTTGAACAATAAGAACATATGAACACAGGGAGGGAAACATCACACACCAGGGACTGTCAGGGGGTGGGGGTAGGGGAGGGATAGCACTAGGAGAAATACCTAATGTAGACACAGGTTGATGGGTGCAGCAAACCACCATGGCATGTGTATACCTATGTAACAAACCTGCATATTCTGTACATGTATCCCAGAACTTACTTAAAGTATAATAAAAAAAAGAAAATATTTCCAACAAGAACAAAAAAGAAAATGTGGTATGTGTACACTATGGAGTACTGTGCAGCCACAAAAAAGAGCAAAATCATGTCACTTGTAGCAACATGGATTAAGCTGGAGGCCATTATCCTAAGTAAACTAACTCAAACAAACAAAAACAAAGAGATTATAGAGAACACACATCACACATGTCCTCTGTTCTGTTTCTCTGGAGAACCCTAATTTACCTGCCTTAAAATAAAAGAAATATAATCAATAGCAGACCCACTTGCTTTAAGCTGATGATGTCCCAACTTTTGTCTACATCTAGAGATTGAGTACATACAAATCTGAGAGTTCTCCAGGAAGTTGCTAGTTCTCTTAAGCCTGCCCACACCCCTGTGAATAGTCTTTCCTTAGTCCCTTTATTTAAACCACTGGGGTAAATTCTTCTGGGCCATGATATATTTCACTCTGGAATTCAATGCCATAGTTGAAAATAATAAGGTATATATGAATATCCCATCAAAGTAAAATCACAAAGACAAAGGTGTTGTTTCCACTTATAATGTAAAAAGTAGTCACAAGAGAATTTTACTTCCATCCAAATATTTAAAATGCCTAAAAAAGTCAAATAATTTACAAAATCATAACTTTTCTGAAAGCTATCAAAGGGCTGAGATCTTGGAGGCAGGGCACATGCATCATTTCATCTTTGGTAAAGCATAGGAGGAAGAGGTAACTGTCACAGAGGTGAGTAAGAAATTGGCTAAAAATTTTAGGAATTCCTAAAGCTGAATGTGGGCCAACGTATCAATTTAAAGTACCTGAAAGCCCAGACACAAGAAGAGCTCGCAGTTTCTCTCTTCCAGGAGCTTGTGAGAAAGACTGGAAGTAAGGAAGGAGCCTAGAGACAGCCCTCTTCAGGGACACAGGTTTGCAGGATATGCGTGACTGCCACTGGGAAAGACTCATTAAGGACTGCACATTTCTCTGTATCCTTCTTGCATGTGAAGCAAAAGCCTTAAGTCACTGGGGCAAGGCAGCCACATCTCTCACCTCCAAGGCCTCTGCAGGACAGACAGAAATAAAACCCATCTGCTTCTAGGGGCAGGATAGGATACTCTTCTTTTCAACTTGAGTAGCCAGGCAAAGAACCATTGCTGTGGAGAAAAGGTAGAAGAAAGAGTTTCTTGCTTCTGACAGAGTGAAGAAACAAACCAACAGACCGCCTTTAAAAGCCCAAAATTCTGAATAAAACAAAGCAGAAATCTTCTACTGCTTGGAAAGGGGCAGGAAACTCTCGGCTCCCCAAGATACACTACAGATACAAGGCAGGATTTGGCAGCCAAAGGGGGTGGGGAAGTGGTAGAAAAACAGAGAAGGTTTAACCCCTCAATCCCTGGCTGCCTGACCTTAATTCAGAGGCTGACCAACAGAAGCTGAAATTTACCCTATTGACCACACTGTAAGCCTAGTATTGAGTAATGAGCAGCAACAGTCTATGGGGGAGAGGCAAGAACATGTAAAGGGACCCTCTTCTGTGGTGCAGGCATGCAAAGACTGCTGCAGGCTAAGGGTGGAGCAAAAACATTGAGAAAAACCCTCTAGCAGCCAAGGCCCCACACTAAGCACAAGATATCAGTGGCCCATTGCAGAAGGTATTTGAAGCCTATGGTAAACTGAGAATAATAATTGTCACAGTAAGACCCAAATGAACTCAACCAGTCACTTGATTGATTAAATTCTCACATTAAAAGTCTGACAGGATGAAAAGTGGACACTTTTAGAAATAAATACTTACTTCCATCTCTATTGTGCTTTTACAAACAACATCCAGCATTCAATCAACAATTACAAGACCCATAAAACAACAACAACAACAACAAAAAGACTCATTGTCAACAGATAAAGTGATTAACAGAACCATATTCAGAGAGAGCCCAGCTGTTGTGCTATTGATTAGACAGGAACCTTAAAATAACTATAATTAACATTAAGAGATCTATTGAAAAAGGTGGACAATATACATATACAGATGAAGAATTTCAGCAGAGAGATTAGACTATATAAAATGTTAAATGAAAATGCTAGAAATAAAAAGCATATCAGAGATGAAGAATTCCTTTAATTAGCTTAAAAATAGTTTGAACACAGCTGAGGAAAGTATTATTGAACTTAAAGGTAGGTCAATAGAAATTATCAAAAATGAAATATGAAGAGATGTAAGAGTGAAAAAATACAGATGAGAGCATTTAAGAGCTTAAGGATAATACCAAATAGTCTAACATATATGTAATTTTAATTCTAGAAGAAGAAAGACAGAACAGACCAACAGATGCATTTGAAGAGATAATGATTAAGAACTTTCCAAAATAAGAAGACAACAAATGACAGATCCAGGAACCTATGGCAGGATAAATTAAACACACACACACACACACACACACACACACACACACACACACACACACATCCACCCACACCCCTCTGGATACATCATAGTCAAACTGCTGAAAACCAAAGATAAGTAAAAAATCTTTAGGGCAACCAAAAAGAAAAGGAGAAATTACATACAGAGGAACAAAGAATTACATCAGACGTCTTGTCAGTAACTCTGCAAGCCAGAAGACGTAGAGGAACATCTATAAAGTGCTGAAGAAAAATTGCAAACCTGAAGTTCTATAGCTAGCAAAAATATCTTTCAAAAATGAAGGTAAGATAAGATTTTTTTTTTCAGATAGACAAAAGTGAAGGAAAGTCACTGCCAGAAGCAAGAAATATCATAGGAATTTATTTAGGTAGAATGAAAATTTTACTAGTTGGAAAGCTGGATCTGCATAAAGAAGTGAAGAGTGAAAAAACTTGGGGAGTTGGGCATGGTGGCTCACTCCTATAATCCCAGCACTTTGTGAGGCCAAAGGAGGAGGATCGCTTGAGCCCAAGAGTTCAAGACCAGCCTGGGCAATAGGGAGATCCCATTTCTACAAAAAAGTTTAAAAATTAGCTGGGCATGGTGGCACATGCCTGAGGTTCCAGCTACTCAAGAGGCTCAGGTGAGAGGATCACTTGAGTCTAGGAGATTGAGGCTGCAGTAAGCTATGATTATGCCACTGCACTCCAGGCTAGGCGAAAGAGCAAGACCCAGTCTCAAAAAAGGTTTTGGATTTGGATCTACATAAAGAAATACGGGGTTAAAAAAAAAGGCAGGGTAAAAATAACAGTGAAAATAAAGGACATTTCTTAATTTTAATCAACTGAGAAGATAATTGTCTAAAGCATGCATAACACCACTTTTCGTAAAGGACCAGATAGTAAATATTTTATACTTGAGGGCTATATAGTCTCTGTTGTAACTACTCTTCATTGCTGCTGTAGCGTGAAAACAAAGACAATATGTAAACAAGTAGGTGAGCTGTAAACCAATAAAACGTATTTATAGAAACAGGTGACTGGCTCACATAATTTGCTAACATCTTTTCTAAACCAAAATTTGCAACAATGTATTATATGGTTATAACCTATATAAAATATATAACCAAAATAGTATGAAAGATGGAAAGGAGGAAAAGAATGTACACTGTTGTAAGTTTCTAATACTATACTAGAAATTGTATAAAATTATTTAAAGGTAAACTGTGATAAGTTATTAATAAAAATGTATATTGTAAACTGCACAATAACTACCAGAAAAATTAAAAGAGGTATAGTTTGTAAGTCAATAATGTAAATAAAATGGAACCATAAAAATCTTTATCCAAAAGAAGGCAAGAAAAGAGAGAAAAATGAACAAAGAACAGATAAGACAAATAACTGACAAGTTTATAGATTTAAATCCAATCACATCCATAGTGACATTAACTATAAATGGTCTAAATATCCCAATTAAAGACAGAGATTGTCAGATTATATATTAAAGGAAGATTCAACTCTATGCTGTCCACAATAAACTTTGAAAACAAAGTTGTAGATACACTAAAAATAAAAATGATGGAGCAAGTTATATCATTGTAATCCTAATCAGAAGGAAGAGCTAGCATACCTATATTAATATCAGATAATACAGACATCAAAGCAACGGATATTGCCAGCGAAAATCACAACATGTTTTTCAGTGAAGAAAACTCATACCATCTAACATTTCTGTTAAAAAAAATTCAATCATACACCACAAAACTCCATATTGCCATAGGACCATTTATGTGTGTATAAAATGTACAAGCTGAACTGGTAATAATAATGACCATTATGGAGGTGTGGGAGATAAAATAGTATGAGACTCAACCTCCTCATTCTGGAAATTTGGGATTAAGAGAAGAAAGTGGAAGCTCTTCAGTAAGCATGGCATAGCAGGAGAAATTCTTCTGCTTATAAAAATCAAAGGCAGTAAGCGTAAGGAAACAGTAACAGTAATGTGGTAAAAGCAATTTAAGTTTCTTTTATTAAAATTTTGTTACCAAAATTTTCAGCTCTTCAGGTCCAAGTTTCAGAAATGGTTCTGGAAAGTGCCAAGATAATAAACATAGCAACAAGAGCAACAAAAACAATTAAAATAGAGACAAAGTCAAAAATTTTGCTTAAAAAACCCACAATTTATATATATTATAAATACATATATTTATTTATTAAATATATATATATATATTTTTTTACAGCAAGAACCATATTCCAAGCATGCAACAAAATGAACAGTCAGTCAGGCACGGTGGCTCATGCTTGCAGTCCCAGTGCTTTGGGAGGCCATTGCAGGAGGATTGCTTCAGGCCAGGAGTTCAAGACCAGTGTGGTCAACATAGAGAGACCCTTGTCTCTACAAAAAAAATTGAAAATTAACGAGATGTAGTGATGTGCCCCTGTAGTCCCAGCTACTCAGGAGGCTAAGGCAGGAGGATTGTTTGAGCCCAGGAGGTCGAGGCTGCAGTGAGCCATAATCATGCCACTGCACTCCAGCCTGGGCAACAGAGCAAGATCCTGCCTCAAAAATAAATAAGTAAATAATAAAAATAAAAGAACAGTCAAGAAAGACAAATACTGAAAAAGATTAAAACTATCATGCTATGATTTGGTAGTCTTTTTGCATGAAAAAAAGAAATACTCTGGTTGGCTAGGAATGTCTAAACAAGACCATCTTCTTTTACGTATACTCTAGAAAAATAACTTCCATTTATGTAGTACTTCTATGGATCCTTAAGAGAATAAGTATGTCAATTTTTCTAATAAAGGGAACTGATACTGTGATAAATTAGTAAATTGTATAATGTAACACAGCTAGTGAATACAGAGATCTGGGTTGAAACCCAACTTGATGTGACTCAAAGCCCATTTTCTCTCCTCCACTTAACATTTTTAAAGTGGCCTCTTGTTACAGTTATACCGATGTTCATGCCTTACCTCAGGATTCTAATTCAATTGGTCGGGGTGGAGCCCTTTCTAGGTATTTTTTTTTACAAAGTCCCTCACATGATGTTCATATATAGGCTGAGTGGGAACCATTGTTCTACATGTGCTGACATTCAAAACCCAATAAATGTGGAGAAAGTGACAGTAATAATATGGGCAGGAAGCATTCACATATGGAAATATATTATTGAAGAATCAATGAAATAACTCAGTTTGATCAATGAAAATACCTGTTCTGAGCTGAAGGGTTTTCTTCATTCAGAGCTTATGCATTCAGTTAATCAGAAAAGTTTCTCTTGTCAATAAAGATGGTGTTACAGCTTAGGTAACAGGAAGTTTAATCATCACACTCTAATGGCTTCTTTGGCCTAATAGGACAGTAATGATTAAAGGCCAATTTAACACTTGCTATGGATTTTTCACCAAAGGTTATCAATGAATTCCATTAAGACCAACAAGAACAGGGCTTCTTGTGTAATATTCAGTTCAGATTAGGAATTTGATCCTTATAAAAGCTTAGAATAGCACACAGGCACTATTTACTAAGATCTTATTCTATGGCAGACAACTGTATTAAGAATTTTAGAAATGACTTTGTTTAATCTTCTAGCATCTCTGTGAAATAGTAGTATTACCTTTATTTACAAATGAAAAACTTGTATTCAGAGTTCATGCAACTTGCTCAGTTTTATAGCTAGAAGAGGAAACCAGGATTCAAACCGAGGTCAATTTGACTTGAAAACCAGTGCTTTTAATCTTGGTTTTATACTGCAGAAATATGAAACATAATATCGGGATAATCATAATCTCTCAATGAAGTTTAAAATATGAGAACATTTGAACATCATCCCGCTTGGCCTGCCCTAGCTCCATCTAGCTGCAAGAGCTAAGCTTTCCATGTCTGTGAGAATCCATCTGGCAGGTGAGGTCTGGGTTGGTTTGCTGCCCAGGGCCAGAATTCCCAGGTGAGTCCCTGGGCTGCTGCTCCCTGGACCCCAGCATCAACCCCACACAGGGCCCTGGAATGCTGTGCAATGTCCCTTATTGAGTGTGAGTGCAGAGCCAGGGCAGAAACTCCAGTGGGCCTGTGCTTCCTCCCAGCCCCCACCACCCCCTCCCCGACTGACTCCAATATTTTGTGTGTTGATGTGAGGTCAGGCTTCACTAGGGGTAACTACAGCCCTTAGGTGCTGTGAATTGTGTTTCTCAGGGGGCATCCAGCCCCAGTCCTTGTAGGTCTGACAAACCCATCTAACCCATCTCTCTCACCTCTCCCACACATCTATTAGAAAACGCCAGCATGCTTAGGTTGGCAGGTGAAATACAAGATGCCTAGTTAGGTTTCAATTGCGCATAAACAAGAATTATTTTTCAGTTTATGTCCCAACTATTATGTGGGACATACTTATACTAAAATTGTTTATTATTTACCTGAAATTCAAATTTAACTGGGCATCCTGTATTTTTATTTGCTAACCCTGGCAACCCTAGCATGCCCACTCACCAAAATTATGTAGGTCTGAACATCAATGTGGAAAAAAGAAGAAGAAAAATCCAACTTCTTGTCATAATGGAATACATATAATAAAGGTTCCAGTAGAAAACTTTAAAAGAGTTTTCTTGCTTCAGTGTCACACTTTCATAAGCATCAGTGAAAATTGGCTTAATTATCTTGATGTGATGAAACATGCCACAATTTGTCTTTCTCCTTTATATCCTGATGACATTCATAGTAAAATTGCTTTACTATATACCAAAAATGTTTTTCTTGTGCTTTTCTGACTGAAATTTCAGATGAGTTTTCCTTTAAAAACAAAACAAAACAAAACCCTATTATACCTAGAACTAGATGGTAAAGAAAAGTCCTTGACAGTGACATTGTCAAAATAAAACAATATTTATGATAATGTAAAATAATAGTGAAATTTATTGTCTAGAAATGCCAAGAGATTTTTGAATGTTTTATTATTCCTTACAATACTCCTTCGAGGGCATCATCATTGTCTGGGTTTTACAGATAGAAAAATTTAGTTACATAGAATTATCTTCTTTGTCCAAACTAGAAATTTGGGACACTGTGTGTAGGCCAAAATCTCAATACAGCCTCCCTGTCCCAACCACTTTGCTCATGGCTCCCAGCTTCTGAAATCCTGGCCTAAGAGCCTTGAGACAGTTAAAGGAACCAATAATTAAAAACTGAAGACAATTCTGATAAGTGATTTTAGAAAAGTGTCAAGGAGTATCCCAAATGTTTATCCACTCATCAAGTTCTTGAGGGGAGGAGGGAAAGAGGAAGAAGAGCATGTTCAGCACTTCCTCAAAGCGCTAATATAAAATGTGCCTGGCCCTCAAGTGACTCGTAAAAAATAAAATGAAATCTGATATATGTAAACGAGCTCTGGTTATTCAGGCCGGATAAATCATGATTTGTTTTTCCTGACACTGTATTTCTCTATCTTTTACAGGACCGCTAATGTACATATATTCAATATGGGAGATGGTTCCTAAATGTTATCCAAACATGCCTATTTGTTCTCATGGGATCTATGACTTTAATTAGTCCTCATGCCATTCGTCTTCAAGATCCCATCAAATAATTACTTAAACTGTGTGTGTGTGTGTGTGTGTGTGTGTGTGTGTGTGTGTATGTGTGGTTTTCACCAGGCATGGAGCAGCATCACAGCCAGGACCCTGTATGTGTGTCTGAGGTGGCAGGGCCACCTCTGGAGAGCCAGTGGCCTTCATTCTGCTTGGCTAGGTGACAAGTAGTTCCAACATGCACCCTGTGTTTTATAATGTGGACATCTGACTATTTCTACTATTCTAAAGTGCAAATGTCCCCAAGTTCATAAGTGGCACATACTGTTTCACAGTGAATTGAGCCTTTTATCAGGGAGGAAATGACCTACACTGGCATGTCTGTAAACAGATTCCATCAATACGAGCCCTTTAATAAAGACAGCCTTTGGTGGTGCTGTTCAGGGAGGAGGGTGAATGGTAGGGAGGTGTACCCTAGACAATTTACTGGGTAAGCATGTGTCTCTGCAGCAGGATCCCTGAACGAGAATTACCCTTAGACCAAGTAAATCTAGAGATTAGTCTGAAGTCTCTTTTGTGCAGTAAAATTCGGCACATTTTTTCCATCCCTAAGCCCTTTCCTGAAAATGGGTTTCTAATATTGTATCTGAATTCCTTGTTCACTGAACCTACAAGGAACGTACGGCGCAATGGAATTAAAAGATTAAACCTCAAGCCACTTGCGCTAAGTCTTTAAATGCCTTATGAAGAACAGTTTACATAGCAACTGAGTCTACAGTTGGAGTGAGCAGACTCAATTGCTTTTAGAGAGTCTTAGAAACTCAGGTGTTATGAGAATTCTGTTAACCATTTTCCTCCTGTAGTAATAGGCCCAGTGGCACTATAATTCCTCCTAATGCACGCCATTAAATTTCACTTATGATTGTATGTATTTAGGTTGTGTTTTGGCTTCATCTTAAATATTACAAGGTGACCTCATGTGATCTGGACTTGGAGATTAGGTCCTCTTTAGATATCACGTGCAGCTTCTTGAGTAATCTCAACTAAAAGCTTGTTAGAGCTGTATGCCAGCTCATTTGAAATGTATGCCAGCTTATTACTATAGATGAGAAAAAAGGAGGCCAAGAAAAGTTAGTAAAATAATAATAGTAGTAGTAATGGCTAGCATTTGCTGAGTACTTTCTGCAGCCTAGAAACAAATGCTTTTTACTGCATTATTTCTTTCAGGCCTCAGAGTAGGCCTGTGAGTTCTGTACTAACATCTTCTTCAGCGTGCGCTTTTGTGCCATATCTGTCTCCCCCATAGGAGGACATTGGTGTGCATTTCTTCCCTCTCTCTTCTACATCAGCAATGATTTAGCTGTCTATTAGATCATGCCCATCAGAAGGCTAACATTGTGTAAGCTCTTCCCTTTAAAAAGACAAAACAAAACGACATCAGAAAACAAAGGCTCCTCCTGACTCTACTTCCCATACAGGCCACCATCCCATTTTTTGTTCCTTTTTGTAGAAAAAAATCTTGAAATAGCACTTCGCTCAATTTCTTTCCTTGCATTCTTTTTTTTTTTTTTTTTTTTTTTTTTTTTTTTTTTTGGAGTGCAGTGGCGCGATCTCGGCTCACTGCAAGCTCCGCCTCCCGGATTCACGCCATTCTCCTGCCTCAGCCTCTCCAAGTAGCTGGGACTACAGGCGCCCACCACCACGCCCAGCTAATTTTTTTGTATTTTTAGTAGAGACGGGGTTTCACCGTGGTCTCAATCTCCTGACCTCATGATCCACCCGCCTCGGCCTCCCAAAGTGCTGGGATTACAAGCGTGAGCCACCGCGCCCGGCCTCCTTGCATTCTTTTTTAAAGAGACAGGGTCTCACTCTGTCACCCAGGCTGTAACAATTTTTAAAGAGTCAACATTTCTGTACTAAATCTGCCTTTCATTGCGAATTTATCAGAACTGGTTCTTCACTGAGCAGAACCTATTTTAGCTTTCTACCTTGTACTCCTACATTCAAACTTTTTTTTTTGCATACATTTTTCAGTCAGAAGATCATTTTATTTTATTTTTTTTAGAAATGAGGTCTTGCTGTGTCACCCAAGCTGGAGTGCAGTGGTGCAATTATGGCTCACTCTAGCCCGAACTCCTGGGCTTAAGCAATCTTCCCTCCTCAACCAACCTCCTGAATAGCTGGGAAAACAGGTGTGCACCACCAGACCCAGCTAAGATTTTTTTAAAAATTAGTATTATTCATTCTCTGGCCTCAGCTTCCCAAAGTGCTGGGATTATAGGCATGAGCATCCTTACTCAGCCAATACATTGTTTTTCTTAAATAACTCCAATTAGAAGTTTGCCCTCCTACCTTGCCCAAGTGGCTTTTGTTCAGTTAGCCAGTAGCCTCCATGCTACTAAATTCACTGGCCAATTTTCCGTACCTCATCCACTAGAAGCTTTTGACAAAAGTACTTCCTCCTCCTTGAATCACTGTTTTCCCAGAACCACACCTTTGTGTTTCCTCCTACTTCCCTCGTCACCACTATTCCCCAGCTCCTCTTCATGTTGGAAGGCCCCCGGGCTCAATGTCAAGTCTTCTTGCTTTTCTATCCATGTATCATTCATTGCTGATCTCATCCAGACTCATGACTTTATGTAATCTTTATGCTTCATAGTTTCTACGGGCTTCTCTAAATTTGCTGTCCACCATTTTCCACCCTGCTCTCTGGGAAGGCATAGCAGCACATTTCCTTGGCCTTTAATTTTCATCTGGACTTGGCCCTTAAGGGCCCTGGGATGTGATAAGAGGGTAGAAGGAAAGACAGATTGGAGTGTTTATTCTCTGTCAATTGCAACAGATTGGCTGCATTTCTCTACTGAAGGTTACATTTTTTGTCAGGTCACCCTCCTTATAAAGCCACCCTCTTCAGATCCGATGAGTGTTCCTTACCTTGCCTTTTTATACTAGGGATGTTAATAGCTCTAGACTACTCTACCATTCCTTATTGATTTCCGTAAGTCCTACCCACACCTTTGAAAATATTTCTCTTCTCAATTATTCAATTTGAATATACCCTTTATTTCCTGCCAGCACCTTGATGGAAATACAGTCTATATGCTGACACTCCCAAACTTGTATCTCCAGTTTAGATCTCACTTTTATTAACAGCAGACTCCTATATTTGGCTGCCTCTTCCACATCTTTGTTATGTTCAAAACTAAACCCTACATTTTACTTCCAAATCTGTTCTACTCACAGCCTTCACCATTTAATCAATGACAACTCCATCTTTCAATTGTTCAGACTAAACATCATCCTTGACTCTTATTTTCTTTCAACATCTCATATAATACATCAGGAACTTTTTTAGGCTCTTTCTTGTAAATATATCTAGAATCTAACCAGTTCTCACTGCCTCTACTCCTACCACCTTGGTCCAAGCTGCTGACATTTCTTCCTTTCATTTATTGCAATAACCACTGCATTATTGGTGGAGATTTCTTATTGGTCTCCCTTCTTTACCCTTACTACCTATAGTTTATTCCAGAACACAGCATATCAGTCCTCTGCTCAAAACCCTGTGATGGATCCTGTATCACTCAGAGTGAAAGCTGAAGTTCTTCCAATCATCTACAAGACAATACATGAGGTGATAACTTGATATACCACTGATCTTCTCCTATCTTCCTCTCTCCGTTCCAGCCACATTGATTTGTTTGCTGTTCTATACCATGCTTGGCATGCTTTCACTCTAGGAAGTTTGATCCACTGTTCTCAGTCTTAGGATGCTCTTCTTTCTCATAATTATTTGGCTAACTTCTTCAACTCCTTCAAGTCTTTGCTCAAAAGTTCCCTTCAAAATGAGGCCTACTGTGACCATTCAAATTGAACTGCAACCTTTCTTCCTGCCAGCTCTCTCCATTTCCCTTCCTCTGCTCAAAGTTTTTCTTGCTGGAAACATGCATCATATACTAATGTTCTAGATTATTTATTTGTTTATTGTTTATGGTCTACCTTCCCACCCCAGCCCCACTAGCATATAAACACCTCAAAGGTAAAGATCTTTGTTTTTTCACTAGTACGTTGCCAGTATCTAAAAGACTACTTGGTTCGTAGTAGCAACTCAAAAGTTTTGTTATATTAGCCTCCCACAAATTTTCATATGTTTTGGGTTCATTTTTATTAAACTAAAATATTTTCTAATTCGCTTTATGTCCTCTTCTTTGACCCATGAGTTATGTAGAAGTGCGTTGTTCAATTTTCAAGTACGTACGGTTTTCCAGATAGCTTTCTGCTTTTGATTTCTGTTAAACTCTGTTGTGGTCATAGAACATAATTTATATGATTTTAATTTAAAAAAATTTTTGAGACCTTCTTTATGGCCTAGACTATGCTCTCTCTTGGTGAATGTTTCATGTGCACTTGAAATGAGTGTGTATTCTGCTATTATTAGGTGAAGGGTCTTATATATATCAGTGATGTCAAGTTGATTGATAGTGTTTCCTTTTATATTTTCACTGATTTTCGTATCTCCTTGTTCTACTGCTTGCTGAGAGAGGGATGTTAAAGTCTCCAACTAGTATTGTGAATTTGTTTATTTCTTCTTTCAATCCTATCTGTTGCTTCATGTATTTGACTTTTGTTGATAGATACATAAACATTTTTGCATTTTTATGGCTTTTGAGTAATGGACCCTTTATCATAATGTAATGTCCCTTTTTACTTTTGATAGTATTACTTGTTGTAAAATCTAATTTATCTGATATTAACATAACCACTGCAGTTTTTTTAAAACTAGGTTCGCATGGTATATCTTTTTTCATCCTTTTACTTTTAACGTACATATGTCTTTACATATTTAAAGTGGATTTCTTAAAGATAGCATATAGTTGGGTATTGTTTTTAATTCAATCTGACAATCTCTACCTTCCAATAGGGGTATTTAGATTATTTATATTTAACCTAATTATTGATATGGTTGGATTTAAGTTTAACATCTTTCAAGTTATTTGTCTCATTTCTTTTTCCTTTTGTGTCTTTTAAAAATTGGCGTGAACCCGGGAGGCGGAGCTTGCAGTGAGCCGAGATCGCGCCACTGCACTCCAGCCTGGGCGACAGAGCGAGACTCCGTCTCAAAAAAAAAAAAAAAAAAAAAACAATAAAAATATTTTAATATTTTAATAATTTCATTTTATTTCCACTTTTTAATTTTTCTAGTGATTGCTTTAGGGTTTAAAATAAGCACCTTTAAGTTACCACAGTCTACTTCCAGACATTATTATACAACTTCTCCTATAGTGTAAGAACCTTGAAACATTGTATATGCTTTTCCCACTCTCATTTATTTCCTCCTCCTATGTTACTGTTGCTACACATTTTACTTCTGCATGTAACCCCAGCATATGTAGTTAGTATTTTGCTTTAGATCAGGGGGCATAAAAGTATGACCTGCAAGCCAAATCCTGCCCATGGCCTGTTTTTATACAGTCTGTGAGCTAAGAATGGCTTTATATTTGTAAATGGTTGTATAAACAAGAACAAGGAAGAATATATAATGGAGACATTATGTGGCTCACAAAGCTCAAATATTATCTGGCCATTTACAGAAAAGCATTTTCAGTCTCCATCTTAATTTCCTTTTACAGATATTAAAATTAACAAAATTATCTTTTATATATACTCTTATTTTTATAAGAGTCTTCATTTCTTTAATGTAGATGCAACTATATAAGAGAAGCATACTCTCTTTTCTGGTGAACTTGAACCCAGAGGATATGAGCCTGGAGTTGCAGAGGTCTTGGTAAAGGGCTTCAGGATGAGGCCAACAGAGCTGAAGGCAAGAACCACAGACTAGGAAGAACAGGTCACATCCTTTTTTTCTACAGCCAGTGCTACCTTGGATTTTCCATTACATGAAGCAAGAAATTCTGATTTTTGTTTGCTATTTTGAGTTAAAATGTCTGTCACTTGTACCCAAAAGATTCCTTCCTGACCAATATGTTGACTTAGGAAAGGCTCTCTAGAAGCCAAAGTAATGAAAAAAAAAAAAAAAAGTGTTCACCTGAAACTTAAATGTCCAGAGCCTATTACTAGCTGCTTGACTGAAGAAGTGAAGTTAGGGCCGGGCGCGGTGGCTCACGCTTGTAATCCCAGCACTTTGGGAGGCCGAGGCGGGCAGATCACGAGGTCAGGAGATCGAGACCACGGTGAAACCCCGTCTCTACTAAAAAAAAAAAATACAAAAAAAATTAGCCGGGCGTGGTGGCGGGCACCTGTAGTCCCAGCTACTCGGAGAGGCTGAGGCAGGAGAATGACGTGAACCCGGGAGGCGGAGCTTGCAGTGAGCCGAGATTGCGCCACTGCACGTCTCAAAAAAAAAAAAAAAAAAAAAAGAAGTGAAGTTAGACAGAGTACCTGGAAACTAACTTTAGGGCATTAAAACAATTTTTAAAATAATTACATTTACAAAAAGCTACAAAGACATTACAGAGAGTTTTCAGATACCCTTTCCTGTTTTCCTCTGCTGTGAATGTCCCACACAACCAAGACGCATTTGCCAAAACAGTGATACATTTCTATTAACTAAACTACAGATTTTATTTGGATTTCACAAATTTTCTCACTAATGTATGTCATCTCCCTGTTCCAGTATCCCGTCTAGAATATCACATTGCATTTAATTGTTACATGTACTTAATCTCCTCTGATCTGTGGCAGTTTCTCCACTATCTGTTGTTTTTCATGGCCTTGACAGTTTTGAAAGATACTGGTTATGTATTTTGCAGGATGCCCTTTAATTTGAGTTTGATATTTTCCTCATGATTAGAGTGAGATGATGGGTTTTGGAGAAGAATGCCACAGAGGTGAAGTAAGGCAATATTTTAACAGAGTTCATTATATGATGAGATGCATTAACTCAATGCATCATGCATTATATGCATTATAGATAACATATAATTATAGATAGCATATAACTCCATGCATCATGCATTGAGTTAAGGAGGCCTCTGATGTGGGACACAGTGGTACATGGGGGTCCTCAGTGTTTGCCATTGTTCAGAATCATAGTGCATTGAATACTAAGCATGGCACTCTGCATTTCAAGGAGACAAGCATGCATAGTGATTTGCTGTGAATCTCTCTATGATCATGATAAATTTAAATGAGTTTTTACTTTCTGAAAATTCAAGCCACAGAGATACTAATTCATTTCAATAACTTAAAGCCTATACTTCTTACTTTAATAAGAGAGGCACCTTTATTTTGCAGGGACCTTTCTGCTATATGAGTCCTGTGACTAGATTTATGCCTTTGCCTTCAGGTGATTTTCATAAAATGCTTCAATAGTCATGACTTTTTTTTTCTTTTTCACACACATATGCCCACACACACTGTTATCAAAGGGTTGCCGTTAGTCTCCAACTTATGAAGGTTTGACTTGTGATTTTTTAGCTTTACAATGGTGCTAAGTGATACTCATTTAGTAGAAACCATATTTCAAATTTTGAATTTTGATCTTTTCCTGAGCTAGCAATATGCAGTACAATACAATCTTGTGATGCTGGGGGCAGGGGCAGCGAGCCACATCTCCCATCCAGCCACGATATCATGAGAGTAAACAACCAATATCCCTACAGTGGACTGTGTTGCCAGATGACTTTGCCCAGCTGTAGGCTAATGTAGGAGTTCTGAGTATGTGTAAGGTAGGCTAAGCTAAGCTGTGATGTTCAGTAGGTTAGGTGTATTAAATGTATTTTTGACTTATGATACTTTACATTTATAATCGGTTTATCAGGACATAACCCCATCGTAAGTCAAGGAGAATCTGTACATTGCTTCAAACAGAAATACATTATTAAATTGACTTGCTGTATTACCAGGAAACAGTAACTAGATCATCCACCTCCTCCTCTCTATTAATCCATCAATAATTGTGGTAGTTATTGAATATTCATTGCGCAGAACACTGGGAAAAATCAGTAGAAGAGAAACCAAAGGATGCAGCCCTCGTCCAAAATGGCCTCATGTTTTAACACAGACATTTATCATTTGATTGTCCAAATTAGGTCATACATGAGAAACATTGTAAGGTATTATGTAACAAAGTTGACTAACTTTCAAATGAATTCTTCTGCTGTAGACTCATTAAAAAAAACAACAACACACAACATGCTCTGTATCCCATCATAGCGTATGTTGTTGGTTATTGTTGTTTTTTAATGAGTCTGCAGCCCATTCAGCCTTTACTCCTGAAGTATAGTGAATTTCCCTTAACTCCAGTTGGGAGTAATTGCATTTTTTTGTTTGGTTTGAACAACATTTTGAAATATTTTGAATCAGTCAATATTTTGAAGTTTGAGGGAATTCCCTTAAACTGTGTATTCTTGGCTTCTTGTTGAATCCAAAGACTTGGTATCACTGGGGTGGTGCTCCCCCGTATAGACAGGGTATGTAGTTCCTAACTTGTCTGTTTTAATCCTAGCTAGCTTTACTCATCTGCTGTCCTGTTTGCTCAATAGAAATTACAACTCCTGTTGTAGAGATAATTAAGATGAATTGTCTGGAAGGCCAGATGAAATGGAAGTTTTGTGCTTTCAGAGTAAGGAAGGGAGTGATTTAACCCCAATGGAATGGCACCCCCTGCCCCTCCCCCCCACCAGGAATGGAATAAGGACAAAGGGAGGGTAGCAAAAAGTCTTCTGGAAGGTCGTTGTCTAAGGCAGCAAGATGTGGAAGGGGTAGGAGCCTGTGAGACCTGTGATACCAACTGCTCTGCCTTGGTGAGACTCTCTAGTGACTGAGGTTGCCATAATGGACTGAAGCCACCACAGAGCAACCATCTTTTTCCAGCCCTCAGTGGCCTCTGCAAAGCACAATGGCAGCATCAACCTCCAAAACATGAGGTCCAGGCCTGCTCCTATATTTTCTAGGACCTCATGTGCCCAAGAGAGTGAGAGGAAGTCCCAAAAAAGTACTGATGCTGGAACTGGATCTCTTGCCAATTTTGGTAGGCAGAGAATTGGAGTTAGATTTGATTAGATTTAGAAAAGCAAAGAAATTCGACATTACCTTCATCCCAGGTTTTGGAACAAAGTATTATTGTGAATAACAATTAAATGTTGCTTTTTCTTCAAAAGGGCCTAAGCTGATTTTATAAGAAGCACAGACATATAGTAAGATGATAGTAATTGAGTTGATTAGGTTCAACTACATATGCGATTAAGCTCATTCTCAAGAATAAATGCCTGAACTAGATGGTCTTCAAGCTCTCTCTCTCGGTTCTGAAATACAATATTGGTAATCTTAGGAAATATTCAGAATATAATTGGTGAATGGAGGTTGAATTATACAGGCTGGCAGGTAAAATAATTTAGCAACCAGGCCTACAAGGTTGGAGAAGCTGATATCTATCTTCATTGTGAAGCCGCTGTCACTTAGACAAATACATCCATGGCAAAGATTTAAATTTAATGAAAACTGTGTTTCTTAAACTAAAATTGACGGTTTAGTACGTTAGAATTTACTACGGGCTCTTTACCACTGTGATTAATTTTATTTCTTTCTAACATGATAAGCAGTTTTGCTTTCTGAGCACAAGACTCATGGTACAATTGCTTAATGACATTTCCCTTGCCAAGTTCCATACTTGGAGAAATCTGACAAGACACCTAAGATTCATGCGATCAAAATGTTTCAAAAACCTCCACTCCTTCCAAAGTTCCCTTTTCTCTATTTCCCTTACTAAATTACCTTAACTGGATGCCTGGGAGCCACAATACGTCATCATAATCTCACAACAGGTTGGTGGTCATATCCTACGGATTCTACGTCTTTATCTTCAAGGTCATGAAGAGTTGGGAACTGGGAGGCCCTCTACCCCCAGCTGTTCCTTATTCCAGAAATTCATTATCTCTGGCCTGAACCATTGCAGCAGTCTCTAAATTTAAGCCCTTCTACCGTCTGCATATTGACACCTGAATAACTTTTTGTAATTCATTTTAAAATGCACTGATACAGTCCCTTTTTGGAGACAGTTTAGTGGTGTCTTACTAAGCTGAATGTAAGTCTTAGCATATGATCCAAAAACTGTGCTCTTAGTATTTATCCAACTGCTTTGAAAACATATGTTAACATAAAAACCTGTACAAAAATGTTTATAGTTTCATTCACAATCACCAAAAACTGGAAGCAACCAAGATATCCCCTAACAGTGAATAGAGAAAATGTGGTACATTCACACAACAAAGTATTATTCAACAATAAAAAGGAATGATTTTTTTTTTTTTTTTTTTGGAGACAGGGTCTTGTTCTGTCACCCAGGCTGGAATGCAGTGGTACAATCTTGACTCATTGCAACCTCCAACTCCCGGGTTCAAGTGATTCTCCCACTTTAACCTCCCAAGTAGCTTGGATTACAGGCATGCACCACCATGCCCAGCTAATTTTTGTATTTTCAGTAGAGATGGGGTTTGCCATATTGGCCAGGCTGCTCTCAAACTCCTGGCCTTAAGTGATCTGCCTGCCCTGGTCTCCCCAAGTGTTGGGATAACAGGCATGAGCCACCGTGCCTGGCTAGGAATGAACTCTTAAGCCGTGCAAAGACAGGATGAATTTCAAACACATTTGGTTAACTGAAGGAAGCCACTCTGAAAAGGTTACAAATTGTCTGATTTCATTTCTATGACATTCTGGAAAAGGCAAGATCATAGAGATGGCAAATAGTGTTTGTCAGGGATCTAGGGGATGGGAAGAAGGGAGAATTGAATAAGAGAAGCACAGGGTATGCTTTAGGATGGTGAAACCATTCTGTAAGATACTATAATGGTGGACACATAATGCTTTGCTTTTGTCAAAGCCTCTAAAACTTTACAGTGAGTAGATGTTAGTGTATGAACATGTAAAACAACATTTAGGGGTCGAGGAGGTCCCAGGATGAAATGTTATGTGACAAAATAATTTAACTGTATTACAAATATATGAAACAACATCATTGAAGAGTGTGAAGGAAAAAAGGTGCTGACTCAAGTAACTTTAGAAATGAATGGAGTTTGTAGGACTAAAGGCAAAAGAACTGCACAAAGCTGTAATCCAGTTAATAAAGTTTTTCCCACGGGCAAACAATTCTGAAACCACTATACGGATGGTCCCTGATTTACAAAGTTTGACTTAAGATTTTTTGACTTTATGTGAAAGCAATATGTGTTCAATAGAAACTGTACTTCAAGTACCCATACCCTCATTCTGTGTTTTACTTTCAGTACAGTATTTAATAAATTGTATAAAATGGCCAATGCTATATTATAAAATAGACCTTGCGTTAGATAATTTTGTCCAATTGTAGGCTAATGTAAGTGTCCTGAGGACATTTAAGGTAGGCTAGGCTAAGCATTGGTGTTTGGTAGGTTAGGTATATTAACTGCATTTTCTACTTATGATATTTTCCACTTATGATGGATTTATTGGGACATAACCCCATTCTAAGTTCAGGAGCATCTGTACATGTATAATGGAATTGCACAATGAAGTGACTGCAGATGGTGGAAGTCAGATTTCTCAATGTTGCAGTGGTAAGTTACAATAGGCAAAAGGGAGGAGGCTAGAATGATCTTTAGTGATGAATTAGAATTGGAGACATCAGTATGACTCTTATTTAGCTTAATGTAGATATAAAAGATCACATATTAAAATATTTATGAATGTGACTATATACATGGGTTAATATGTAAACATGTTACTTGCTCTGCCAGCTGAAAGGACCTAAAAGTAGTGACTCTTGTACTCCCAGTAGCAATGAGCACTCTTAGTGCCCAGATCTTGGTTTTTAATCTGTTTCTCCAATCAAAGGAACCAGGTTTCCTTGGAAAATGGCCAATTCTAGAATTGGGGCAGGAAATATTTATGATGAGTTTGGAGTATATTCTTATGCCAGAAGGTAAGGAAGTGCAGGGGGAAATACACACACACACACACACACACACACACACACACACACACACACGAGATGATGGGGTTATATATATATATATATATATATTTTTTTTTTTTTTAGTTTTTTAAAAATATTTTTATTATACTTTAAGTTATAGGGTACATGTACACAACGTGCAGGGTTGTTACATATGTATACCTATGCCATGTTGGTGTGCTGCACCCATTAACTCATCATTTACATTAGGTATATATATCTATCTATCTATCTATCTATCTATCTATCTATCTATCTATCTATCTCCTAATGCTATCCGTCCCCCCTCCCCCACCCCACAACAGGCCCCGGTGTGTGATGTTCCCCTTCCTCTGTCCAAGTGTTCTCATTGTTCAATTCCCACCTGTGAGTGAGAACATGCGGTGTTCGGTCTTTTGTCCTTGCGATGGTTTGCTCAGAATGATGGTTTCCAGCTTCATCCATGTCCCTACAAAGGACGTGAACTCATCATTTTTTATGGCTGCATAGTATTCCATGGTGTATATGTGCCACATTTTCTTAATCCAGTCTATCGTTGTTGGACATTTGGGTTGGTTCCAAGTCTTTGCTATTGTGAATAGTGCCACAATAAACATACGTGTGTATGTGTCTTTATAGCAGCATGATTTATAATCCTTTGGGTATATACCCAGTAATGGTGTGTGATGTTCCCCTTCCTGTGTCCAAGGGTTCTCGTTGTTCAGTTCCCACCTATGAGTGAGAACATGCAGGGTTTAGTTTTTTGTCCTTGTGATAGTTTGCTGAGAATGATGGTTTCCAGCTTCATCCATGTCCCTGCAAAGGACATGAACTCATCATTTTTTATGGCTGCATAGTATTCCATGGTGTATATGTGCCACATTTTCTTTTTTTTTTTTCTTTTTTTTTTTTTATTATACTTTAGGTTTTAGGGTACATGTGCACAATGTGCAGGTTTGTTACATATGTATCCATGTGCCACGTTGATTTCCTGCACCCATTAACTTGTCATTTAGCATTAGGTATATCTCCTAATGCTGTCCCTCCCCCCTCCCCCAACCCCACAACAGTCCCTGGAGTGTGATGTTCCCCTTCCTGTGTCCATGAGTTCTCATTGTTCAATTCCCACCTATGAGTGAGAACATGCGGTGTTTGGTTTTTTGTCCTTGCGATAGTTTACTGAGAATGATGTTTTCCAGTTTCATCCATGTCCCTACAAAGGATATGAACTCATCCCTTTTTATGGCTGCATAGTATTATGACATGATTGTATATCTAGAAAACCCCATCGTCTCAGCCCAAAATCTCCTTAAGCTGATTAGCAACTTCAGCAAAGTCTCAGGATACAAAATCAATGTACAAAAATCACAAGCATTCCTGTACACCAATAACAGACAAACAGAGAGCCAAATCATGAGTGAACTCCCATTCACAATTGCTTCAAAGAGAATAAAATACCTAGGAATCCAACTTACAAGGGATGTAAAGGACCTCTTCAAGGAGAACTACAAACCACTGCTCAATGAAATAAAAGAGGATACAAACAAATGGAAGAACATTCCATGCTCATGGGTTGGAAGAATCAATATCGTGAAAATGGCCATACTGCCCAAGGTAATTTATAGATTCAATGCCATCCCTATCAAGCTACCAATGGCTTTCTTCACAGAATTGGAAAAAACTACTTTAAAGTTCATATGGAACCAAAAAAGAGCCCGCATCGCCAAGTCAATCCTAAGCCAAAAGAACAAAGCTGGAGGCATCACCCTACATGACTTCAAACTATACTACAAGGCTACAGTAACCAAAACAGCATGGTACTGGTACCACAACAGAGACATAGATCAATGGAACAGAACAGAGCCCTCAGAAATGATGCCGCATATCTACAACAATCTGATCTTTGACAAACCTGACAAAAACAAGAAATGGGGAAAGGATTCCCTATTTAATAAATGGTGCTGGGAAAACTGGCTAGCCATATGTAGAAAGCTGAAACTGGATCCCTTCCTTACACCTTATACAAAAATTAATTCAAGATGGATTAAAGACTTAAATGTTAGACCTAAAACCATTAAAATCCTACAAGAAAACCTAGGCAATACCATTCAGGACATAGGCGTGGGCAAGGACTTCATGTCTAAAACACCAAAAGCAATGGCAACAAAAGCCAAAATTGACAAAAGGGATCTAATTAAACTAAAGAGCTTCTGCACAGCAAAAGAAACTACCATCAGAGTGAACAGGCAACCTACAGAATGGGAGAAAATTTTTGCAACCTACTCATCTGACAAAGGGCTAATATCCAGAATCTACAATGAACTCAAACATATTTACAAGAAAAAAACAAACAACCCCATCAAAAAGTGGGCAAAGGACATGAACAGACACTTCTCAAAAGAAGACATTTATGCAGCCAAAAAACACATGAAGAAATGCTCATCATCACTGGCCATCAGAGAAATGCAAATCAAAACCACAATGAGATACCATCTCACACCAGTTAGAATGCCCATCATTAAAAAATCAGGAAACAACAGGTACTGGAGAGGATGTGGAGAAATAGGAACACTTTTACACTGTTGGTGGGACTGTAAACTAGTTCAACCATTGTGGAAGCCAGTGTGGCGATTCCTCAGGGATCTAGAACTAGAAATACCATTTGACCCAGCCATCCCATTACTGGGTATATACCCAAAGGACTATAAATCATGCTGCTATAAAGATGGGGTTATATTAAAGGGACACTGTTGTCCACTGAAAGAGCTTCCAATGGCCAAAGCTGGAACAAATTGAGCAATAAGATAAATAAAGTAGTATTGAATTATAACATAAAATATAAGATAAATAACCATGCATTCATACTGATATAAATGAATGATTGAATAAATTAAAAAGTGGGTGGAAATAGACAAATGTTTCTTGCAGAAAAATCTCCAAATAATTTATGTATATATTTCACTCTCAAGGAGGTAGAGCATAACTCACTACTCCTTAAGTGTGAGCTATGCATAGTGACTTCCTTCCAAAATGCATAGTATGCAAAGAGCAAAAAAAGAATAACTTTGCAGTGGAGAAATCTGAAAAGTACTACCTCAGCCAGGTGGGCAAGGTTAACATGAGCAGTGATAAGTCATGTTGACAGTATGTTCCCTTGATATGATGTGATGAGAACAACACTTTATTTTTGTGGTCTTCCTTCCCCAAACCCATAACCCTAGTCTAATTGTGAGAGCAATACCAGACAAATCCCAGATGGAGGGCATTCAACAAAATATGTGGCCAGTATGCAATACTGTCAAGGTTATCAAATATAAAGAAAGTCTGAGAAGTGGTCTCAGCCCAGAGGCGCCTAAGGAAATGTAATGACTAAACATAAGATGATATCCTGGATGGGATCCTAAAACAGAAAACTGACACTAGGTAAAAACTAAGGAAATGTGAATAAAGAATGGGCTTTAGTTAAAAAATAATGTATCAATATTTATTGTGATCAGTGAACCATACTAATATATTAGTAATGGGAAACTGGGTGTTGAGTATATGGTAATTCTATCTTTGTAAGATTTCTATAAATCCAAAACTGTTTTAAAATTAAAAAAAAAAATTTAAAAGAATATACTGAGTATCTACTTACGTGCCTGGAACTGTGACTATAGATAATGAGCTCCACCTTCATGGAAATTATTGTCTGACTGGTGAGACAGGCATTAGTAAATAATTACATATGTAACTATATAAATATTAATTGTATAAAAATTACTAAATTATCATTCAGTGATATTCTAAAACAGTAATTACCTTAGTCTGAAGGTCACTGAATTTTCCCAATAAAGTGGCATTCAAACCAAGTAGAAGTTGTCCAGGTGTGTATGGGGAGAAGAAAAACACTAAAAACAAAGGGAATGGCATGTGCCAAGGAACAAAGGTAGGAGGAACATGGCTTTTTTTTTTTTTTTTTTTTGACGAAGTTTTGCTCTTGTTGCCCAGGCTGGAGTGCAATGGTGCAAACTTGGCTCACCGCAACCTCCTCCCGCTGGGTTCAAGTGATTCTCTTGCCTCAGCCTCCTAAGTAGCTGAGATTACAGTTTTTTTTTGACGAAGTTTTGCTCTTGTTGCCCAGGCTGGAGTGCAAATGGCACTATCTCGGCTCACCACAACCTCTGCCTCCCGGGTTCAATGATTCTCCTGCCTCAGCCTCCTGAGTAGCTGGGATTCCAGGCATGTGCCACCACGCCTGGCTAATTTTGTACTTTTAGTAGAGATGAGGTTTCTCCATGTTGGTCAGGCTAGTCTTGAACTCCCGACCTCAGGTGATCCGCCTGCCTCAGCCTCCCAAAGGAACATGGCATGTTGATGGAGAAGAGAAACAGCCATTGTTCTTGGGGCTCTGAGCTCAAGGTGGGAGAAGGGAGAGAGTAAGAACAGAAGCCAGGTCCCTGAGTGGTTTCTATCCCGGGATCCACAGACTCCAATAGGCTGATGAGTAGAACTCTTTACTTCAGTAAAATTGGTCTCTTTTGTTACCCTTTTACTTTATGTGTTTAAAGATATTATTCTGAAAATGGGTTCATAAACTTTAACAGATGCCCAAAGGAAACCAACATGCCACCATGTTAAGGATGTTAAACTTTATCCCAAGTGCAATAAGAAACCATTGAAACATCTTAAGCTGCTTAAAATTCTTCATTGGTTCAATTTGGCTTTGGAACAAAGTGCAAACTCCTTAGCATGAAATGATCACCACAGGCATCTTCAGCACTTTTTGTTGTTCAGCGCCTGATACCCCAGTAACCATTTTGTTCTCCACTTAAATCCTACCAAACCTCTGGAGGTCATTAGGCAAGGCCTGCTGTTTCCCGTCTTCTTGTGTTCATGCTGCTTCCTGTGCCTGCAAAACTCTTTCTTCCTTATCTACTTATGCTTCCAGACTTGGGTCAACAAAAGCCTTCTCTCTAAACCTTTTCTTGTCTTTCCAGATTAAGATGAAGCCCCTTTCTTCTGCAGCCCATTACACTCTTTGTGTGCTAGACAGAATGATGCCCCCCAAAAGATGTCCACATGCTAATCTCCAGAACTTGTGAATGTATTATCTCATATGGTGAAAGGGTCTTATCTTGAGTTATCTGGCATACCCAATATAAAAACATGGAGTCTTTATAAGAGGGAAGCAGGAGGGTCAGAAGGAGATGGGACCAAAGAAGCAGAGAAGGTGGGGGAAAGAGAGAGTACACACAAGTGTGAGTGAGTGCTGAGCTTGAAGATGGAGGAAGGACCACAAGCAGGGCATGGCAGTGGCCTGTAGAAGCTGGAAAAGGCAAGGAAAGGATTGTCCTCTAGACCGTCTAGAAGGACCATAGCCCTGCCAACACTTTGATTTTAGGACTTCTGTCCTCCAGAACTATGACGCAATAAGTTTGTGTTGTTTTGAGCAACAAATTTGTGGTAATTTGTTATAGCAGCAATAAGAAACGAATGCACTAAGCATACCTCTGTTCATGTTCTCTTATATGTTACTATACTTATTTAAGCCCCCTAATTAGTTATGACCTATTCAATTACCCATTCAACAGCAACAATTAAGTCTTGAGGGCCTTCTTTGGTCTTGGTACTGTTCATGGTGCTAGAAATCCAATAGTGTATGAAACAAACGAAGTCACTGAGCTTATGGAGATTACAACTCAATATCTGGCACATATGAGGCTTTAAAAAATGTTTGTTGAATGAATGAATCAAGACAGTTTTATAATTATGGACTTAAATAAAAGTGATAAAAGTAATTGTTTCTTGGTAAGAGACAGGGTCTTGCTATGTTGCCCATGCTAGAGTACAGTGTTTTTTTTACAGGTACAATCCCACTACTCATCAGCATGCAAGCTTTGACCTGCTCCATTTCCAACTTGGGCCCGTTGACCCCTTCTTAGGCAACATAGTAATCCCCTGCTCTTGAGAGGTCATAGTATTGATGCTGAACTTAGTGTAGACACCCAATTGGCATAGTGTACTACAGCCTAGAACTCCTGGGCTCAAGTGATTCTCCTGCCTCAGCTGCCCAAGTAGCTGGGACTATGGTTGTGGGCTATTTACTATGCCCAGCACAAGTAACCTTTATTTAAATAACAATTCTACAGAAAATGGTGTTACTGTAAATCATCAGAGATGGTAAGACCATGCCCAAATTCACACCAAAGCAAATTTTACAACACCGTTTCTGAATAAGAAGGAATTCATGGAATCAACATTTTTATTATTGGTTTTTTCAGTTTCTGGGAAATCAAATGTATACACCAGGGCAAACACTATACAATTTACAGAGGCAGTTGATTCAAAGTGATGATACTTGGGCAGATGAGATGAAACTGTGTGCTATTTGATTTACCCTGCAGACTAGTAATAACATGAAAACAAATTCCAAGTAGGCAAATGATTGGATCCTCAGATTTTTAGAAGCACATTGAGAGGTTGACACTTTTTATAGTGGCTACGAAATGTGACAAGAGTCTCAACAGCGTTCAGTAAACACAAAGAATAAACACTGCTTCTTTTCAGTTTTCAGTGACAAAGCCAAGAATCTTGGAGGGGAGAGACAATTCAGTACAGGTTCTGAATTTCGAAATGACCTTTCCCTTTCTTCTCAGTATTGTGCTTACCAAAAGCTGGATATTTAACTCATGACTAATTGCTTAGCAGAAACTTAGCTCCTGGTTTTCCTTAAGGCTTGGGAACCCAGTTCTGAGGGCTAAAGTTCTCTCAGGTTCCATTTTATGGTCAGGACCAGCCGTGTGTGCCATAGGCAACTTGTAGAAAAGAGTACATAATAGGAGAATAAACCACCACAGAACGTAGGCTGTGTAGTAACATAGATCTGGCTGTAGGAGGATATTTCTGAACACTGAATGAAAGCCTCTCGAGAGTCGAGAGCCAACAAATTTCCCATGGGGACTTGGACTTTTAAGCAGAAGTTTCTACTGGGTAAGACTGACTTACGAGCGTTTAGCATTAATTCTCTTTTGATCCGAGCAAATGAGAAAACATGGCTTTGGAGACTTAAAAAACATTATTTGAACTCACAGAAGAGATGATTCCAATAAAGACAATTTCTTCTTTCCAGCACCTTTCCAAAATAAGAAGAAATAAGAAATGCATAAAACGCATCAGAACAAAGAGAAAGGAATATGTAACATTAGTAAATATGGGTTTTTGTTTTTAATTTGCTTTGCAATGGGAATGGGTTTAATCTTTGGGAGGCTACATACATATTACTATTTTATTCCTCTAACTAACATACACTAAGCTAATCCATGATATATAATAGAACAAAAAGGCTGACTCCAAGGACTAAGGTATCAACAATTCTGCTTGGTGAGCCTAGGATCACAGGTCCTATTACAGAAGCCTATGACCTGCCAAGGCCCCTAGGGCATATGTGAGAATTAAAGTAGTCAGAGAGCAGATGGAGGCATGAAAACTGACTGAGCACGGGGATGAAGCCACAATTTATGGTGCTTATAGAAAATAAGTCTGGACGAAAAGAACAAATTCGCACAGCAGACCTGGTGGGAAGCTCAAAAGCTGGAGAAACCAGAGGTGGAAGTCAGTCAACAAATGGTGAAAATGGGAGATAAATTAAAGACTATCTTAGAACATTGTCACCTCCACCACCAACCCCTCTGCACAGAGCCTCAGACAAATGCCTGATTCCTGCACATTCACACACTCTCCAAGCAGGAGGAGACCAGAGCTTCATTCTCTAGAGCAGAGGCAGACTTACTGAGCAGGTAATCAAGCTTAAACCTCAAGGTCCTTCATCTGTATGGCCCCCTTCTAAGACAGCTGGCCTGAAAGAGCCCTAAGACGTACTCACATGGCAAATATTTTTATAAACTTTGCAAAGGTAAAATACTTTAACCACAATTATTTAAGACTGCTAATTCCTTCCAATTCAAGTTCCTCTCCATCATACTTCCTCCCATTTCAAACAGCTTTACATGGCTATGGGCATTTTTGGGATATGTCTATGGGAGAGTTGAATTGGAGATACATTTAATTTGGGTTTACCAGGATACATTTGTGTGGTTTGTAGTCACTTCCAAGTATAAAGTGTCGCTCACCATCCCAGTGTAAAAGGGACTACCTATTGTATACCAAGTATCATCCATTGTGGCCCAAAGGTGCAGGGTCAAAAGTTATACAATGGTGTGAATGTATCCCATGGTGCCCAGCTTGGGGAATATGTAGATAATGAAAGATAAACAAGCTCATCTGCAGAAAAATTTTCCAATCATCAGATTTATAATTAGTAAACAGAGAATTTGGTTCCCATCAATGTCTGCTCAAAATGGAAATTCTCTCTTGTCGGAAACATACTTGATGATACAGTGTGTACAATTATAAATGCATCATATATGTTTTTAGGGGAATTGTACCAAATAGAATAAATCAAAATTCCTGTTTATGGGGAACACAAACATATATACAGCTAATAAGTATATACGTAAAGTCACATGATTTATGTCTCCCAATGGATCAGATTGCCTTCAAGGCAAAATGGCCTAGAACAAGTGTTCTAGCGTCAAAACTCATACATACATGTATTCAAGAATAAGACGAAATATGTAGTATGAGTATTTATTTAGAAACTGAGAGAAAATTTAGGTAAAAAATTACAGGAATATGAAACAAGTGATAATGACAATTAAAATTGGTAGAAATTATCAAGATAAAAAGCAACTCAAATAATCTTGGGGGCATATTAAAACAATAATTTATTGTTGTTTTAAAAAGAAAAATTTATTTTTGTTATTTTAAATCGGTACATAGTAATTGTACATATTTGTGGGATACCTGTAATATTTTGCTACTTTCATAAATGTATAGTGATCAAGGTAATTAAGATATTTATAACCTCAAACATTTATCATTTCCTTGTGCTGGGAACATTTCTAACCTTCTCTTGAGCTATTTTGAAATCTACAATAATATTACTCTACAGTGCTGTTGAACACTAGAACTTTTTTCTTCTATCTAACTATATTTTTGTACCCATTAACCAACCTCTCTTATCTCTCCTGATATCTTTCCTGTCTTCTGGTAGTCACCACTCTACTGTCTCCATGAGATCACTTTTTAAGCTCCCGCATATGAGTGAAAACCTGTAATATTTCTGTCTTTGCCTTCTCTCACTTCACACAATGATTTCCAGTTTCATCCATGTTGCAGCAAATGACAAGATTTCCTTCCTTTCATGGCTGGATAATATTCCATTGTGTAAATATAACACAGTTTCTTTATCCATTTTTATCCATTGATGGAACTTAGGTTGTTTTCATATCTTGGCTGTGTGCTGCAATAATAATGCTGTAACAAACACGGAAGTGAATACTAAAAAAGAACATTTTTGAATAGAAACAATGAGTGGGCTTTTGGATAATTTGGCAATTCAATTAATGAAGAAGTGAGAATCATATGAACATAATAAAAAATTTAATTTCTTGCTGTTTTACATGAAATATTGATATTATAAAGATAACATAAAACTCCCAATATGCCACCATGATGAAGACACTGATGACAAGCTGGCTAATGAATGTCATCAATTTAAAGATTCTTTAAGACTAGTCATTACACAAGGCACCTTGAAATGCCCAGAAATCTTTCTGTTAATAATGGAAGAAATGTAACAGAGGGCTCTCCAAATTTGGCAGCAATCCTAATTTACATGACATTACCAATGAGTTGTGAAACTGTAAAAAACCTCTAAACTACCAATATGTTAAAAAAATTTAATAAAGCTAGAGGAAAAACTGAATTATTTTCCTGGCCTCTGTAAAGTAAATGATATTATAAGATGGTAATATAAAGAGACAAAGAGTCTGTAGCAAAAAGAAAAAAAAAGTAGGATAAAAAACATTATAGAGTGAATAAAAAGTGTCATTTTCCTAGATTTTGTGACATTTGTGGAATTTGTTGGCTTTGCTAAATGTGCTATTGGTTGTAACTTATTTTCCCATTGTAAATAAATTCTGAATTCAGATTCATGATTTTGTGCTCTTACATTTAAAATGATCTCTCATTGTAAAAGCATCAGGTTCCACAAAACTGTATCTGTCCCTACTCAAGACATGCTGAAAGGGACAGGCTTGGGGCTCACAAGAGATGCAGGGCTGAAAGCTGAATGTCTGCAGATGGAAAGATGGTGGCCTTTCTGCACTGACCTCTGCCTAGTCATCCAACAGCAAAGCTGCCATGACTTAGTCACAGATGCAGAGCTCTGGTTAGCTTTTTCATACCAAGTTTTTTTTTTTTCTTTTTTGAAAAGTGAAACATAAAAAATTGCAGAGAATACCATGACCACATGTGACACAGACATCACATATATTGCCATTTTTTTCTATTATCTTTGGATATATTCTTTAAAGAAATAAAATATCAGGCCAGCATGGTGGCTCATGCCTGTAATCTTAGCACTTTGAGAGGCAAAGGTGGGCAGATTGCTTGAGTCCAAGAGTTTGAGACCAACCTGGGAAACATGGAGAAACCCTGTCTCTACAAAAAATAAAAAAATAAGCTAGACATTATGCATACGCCTGTAGTCCCAGCTACTTGGGAGGCTGAGGCAGGAGAATAACTTGACCCCAGGAGATGGAGGTTATAGTGAGCTAAGATCATGCCACTGCACTCCAGCCTGGGTGACAGAGCCGGAACCTGTCTCAAAAAAAAAAAAAAAAATACACACACACACACACACACACACACACACACACACACACACACTTATAGTTGAAGGCCTCATGTGAAAGCCTCCTCTTTCCCTATTATCCCATGAATTTTAGTTCTTGTTAGATTTGCTTTTCAAATATATCCCAAATCTGGTTACTTCTCCTACCACCACTGCTGTTACCCATATCCCAGGCCCAGGCCACTGCAGTTCACCTCTCTTGGAGATGAGAGCAAAAGCCTCATAAGCAGTCCTTTTGCTTCTACTCTTAGAGTCAGTTCTCCACTCAACACAATGATCTTTCATAAACTGAAGTCAGATTGTTTCATTACCTTACTTTACAACCTTCCAGTGGTCTTCCATTGCAATGAAGAAAAAAAAGTCCACACTCAACAAGAATCTTCATGACACGAAAGCAGGACAGGCCCACTGTGTGAGCTCATCTCTCACCGCTTCTTCACAGGCTCCAGTTGCTGAGGACACTTCAAACAAGTCGGCTAGTTCCACCTCTGACCCTCATGCCTTGTGTTTCCACTTGCCCGGACTGATCCCTGGGCCTCTCTAGCACTGTTCAGGTTTCAGCTCAGTGGCACCTCCGTAAGTAACATTTTTACTCTATGCCTTTATGCTGTCTTATTTTCTTTATAAACTTTTTGTAATCTGTAATTATCTCATTTGCTTATTATTATAATTTTTTGGTCTCTTTTATATGCTGGAATGTAAGCTCTGTGAAGGTGGAAGATGTGATTCTTTTCATACTGCTGTATTTTCAAGCAGTGCCTGTTACATTGTAGCCAATCAATATGTATTTGTAGAATAAATTCAAATTAAACTTCTCTTCAACATCACTGGATATTATTTAATAAAGCAGCAGCAGGCCGGGTGGTGGCTCACTCCTGTAATCCCAGCACTTTGAGAGGCCAAGGTGGACGGATCACTTGAGGGCAGGAGTTTGAGACCAGGCTGATCAACATGACAAAACCCTGTCTCTACCAAAAAAAGAAAAAAAAAATTAGTTGGGCATGGTGGCACACCTGTAATCCCAGCTACTCGGGAGGCTGAGGCAGAAGAATCACTTGAACTCTGGAGGCGGAGGTTGCATTGAGCCAAGATTGCAGCACTATACCTCAAAAAAAAAAAAAAAAAAAAGAGGGAATGACTTCAAAAATCTAAGAGAACATGATCTTCAACTTGGAATGTCATATTCAGCCAAATTATTAATCAAGTGTGACAGCAGAAAAGGATAATTTCTGACATGTTGGACTCAGAAAATTTGCTTTCTATATCCCTATCTTGAGAAGCTGGGGAGGTTCCAATGAAAATAATTACCAAACCAAGGGAGGGGGAGACACGGGATCCAGAAGGCAGCAGATCAACCTCTTGAGCACAGGAAGGAGATGTTTCAGGGTGATGGTGGAACAGCTGTCCTAGGGAACAACTGGTCCAGAGAAGAGTTGGGACAGAGGGAGCCACCAGGAAAAGAACTATCTGATAAGAGAGGTCCCTTGGGAAAACAAGAGCAAACAAAGCAAAAATAAGATATGCAGGTAGAAGATATTATGGCACTTTTGGAAAAAATTAAGGAAGAATATTTACTTAGTCATAACTATGTAACTGAAAACAGCTGAATAATTCTATTGGGAAAATGGCTTCAAAGAACTAAATCCTGGTTTATCGTAAGAAAAAGTTAATGTCTAAAATCAACAAATTGAGTAGTAGCAGTGTACGTATATTATTTGGGAAGTAAAACGTAGCTATCTGATGAAATAGCTAAGAGGCTAAACGGTAGTTGCCTCTGGTGAGTCGAACTGAGAAGTTGGGAAGTGTGGGGACTGAACAAGGGGATTGTTGCTTTCCTTTTCATATTTTCAGTACTATCCGTTAGATGACTGATGAAAAGAAAGACATATAAACAGTTAAAAAGCATAATTTATTCTGGTAACAGTGATGATAACAGCAACAACAAATAAACAATCCAGGCTTTTGCTGGCTTCATTCTCTGATTTGGGAAAAGATGTATTACTGTCTTGGAGATGTATTACATTTGTGGATGACACCCATTGACTCCTTTGGGACACTGTGGTTTATTTTAGATAGCCTTAAAAATTTAAAAGCCAAATTGTACAATTAACTTTTCAATGCTGCATGGTTTAGAAATTATGTAGCTATGTCAGGATAGTGTGTGTGTGTGTGTGTGTGTGTGTGTGTGTGTGTGTGTGATTTTGAGAAATGTCAGTAGATTTGGTTCAGAACAAGAGCAACTTGCATTCTTCTGATAGAATTCCCAATTGGCCTGCAGTGGTAATGCTTATGGGAAGATCAAGATTGTGCATGTGGTAATGTCTAAGACTTTGGAAAAAACCTTTAGAATATTAGCCAGACTCTTTGAAGTGAATTCAGAAATACTAAAAAACAATTCACAAAGAATGTTCTTTTGGAAGTGGTGAGTTGGACAGGAGCAGGAGTGACTTTCAGTTTTATAACTTTAAAAATAAAATTTGAAAAATTTTATTTTAGATTCAGGGGCACATTACATGGGTATATTGTGTGATGCTGAGGTTTGGAACGTGAAAGATCCTATCACTTAGGTAGTGAGCATAGGACCCAACAGTTTTTCAACACTTGTTCCCTCCCTTCCTCCCCAACTAGTAGTCCCCAGTGTCCATTGTTACCATCTTTCTGATATGACTGTTTTTGGAGGTAAACAAGCATATAAACAAAATACAAAAAAGATTACAGCTGGAGTTTTTGTGCTTCTAATGGTAATGGGGAACACAATAAGTAATAATAATAAACAGCAACTTTCAACTTGACTTTTGCCCAAACCAAATAGAATTTGAAATGTAGACGTTTTGACATTTGCAAAATGAAGAATCACTGTACTTCTGCATGATCCTAAAAAGTTCCCTATTCCTAACACAGCATGTGTTAGGAATACAATACTACTAGATTGCATCATTTTTACTGTTATTTGTCAGTGCAGCCTGGGTACATTCAATCACTATTTGTTGACTAGCTGTTTACTCACAGGAATAGAATGAACTGACCTTGTTCTCTGTGGGTGAGGGAGCCTGTTCCTAAGACAAAAAATCATGCAGCTTCTGCCAAGACCCACTTCCTTCCTGAGTCATTTTGGATGCAAACATCCTTGGCTTCATCTGATGGACAGAGGATGAGAAATCTATTTGTCAGATAAATGGGGTAAAGAGATAAAGAAAAAAATCACAACCACTATTTTGTAGTAAGCTGGGAAGGATGAGCGTTACCTTAGTTTTCTGTTTCATGGGAGAGAAAAAGAGACCGGGAAAAGACTGTTCTAGATAGGCAAGAAGGTGAAGTGATCTATGGGTGGTGTTACCTGCTTGATCAGGCAGTTCTGGGAAAGGAACACATGCCTGGGGTATGCCACAGCCAGTAAAAACAACAAAATAAACAAGCAAAAACAGTGTCTGGATCTTGCAGGGTTTGGGATCCAGGCTGGTGCTAGGCAATATCTTGAAGTAAAAAATGTGTTGTGTACAGCTGTTTACTTTAGCTTGCTCTCCTCTTACTTCCCCAGGCCGGACTCAGATATACACTGTGGAGTTTCCAGTATGACTCTCCTAATCCCAGTGAGCTTGCCCGCTTATTACATGACTGCAAGCCTGGGACCCAAGATGGGGTCTTTTATTGACCTGGGGCTGTGGAGAGAGCCCCCTTCCTTCTCTGGCTGTCAAACTTTATGAATGTATGCTAGAGCTAACTGGAGCCATTGCTCTGGCCTCTTGGGGATGGCCAGTTTGAGAGAATAAGGTCCAACAAGAACATTCCAAAAATCCAGAGAGGAAGGTGTGAGAGGGAGACCATGAAAGGAAGAGCACTCAGGAAAGTTGGAGGAGAGCGTAACCAACAGGAAGTGACCGTACCCCTGAAGCCATTTCCAAGCCTGCTCTGTCTCTG